>NC_041234.1:62749600-62894560 GCF_002837175.3 Physeter macrocephalus
AGTTCTTTTCATTCTTTTTTCTTTATTCTGCTCTGCAGTAGTTATTTCCACTATTTTATCTTCCAGGTCACTTATCCGTTCTTCTGCCTCAATTAGTCTGCTATTGTTCCCATCTAGAGTATTTTTAATTTCATTTATTGTGTTGCTCATTGTTGCTTGCTTCCTCTATATTTCTTCTAGGTCCTTGTTAAATGTTTCTTGCAATTTGTCTATCCTATTTCCAAGATTTGGGATCATCTTTACTATCATTATTCTGAATTCTTTTTCAGGTAGAGTGCCTATTTCCTCTTCAGTTGTTAGGTCTGGTGGGTTTTTACATTTCTCCTTTATCTGTTGTGTGTTTTCATTTTGCTTACTGTGCTTGGGGTCTCCTCTTTGCAGGCTGCAGGGTCATAGTTCCCGTTGTTTTTGGTGACTGTTCCCAGTGGCTAAGGTTGTTTCAGTGGGTTGAGTAGGTTTCCTGGTTGGGGGAACTAGTGCCTGTGTTCTGGTGGATGAGGCTGGATTTTGTCTTTCTGGTGGGCAGGTCCACATCTGGTGGTGTGTTTTGGGATGTAGGTAGCCTTATTATGATTTTAGGCAGCCTCTCTGCTAATGGATGGGGCTGTAGTTCTGTCTTGCTATTTGTTGGGCATAGGGTGTCCAGCACTGTAGGTTGCTGGTCGTTGAGTGAAGCTGGGTCTTGGTGTTGAGATGGAGATCTCTGGGAGATTTTTGTCATTTGAGATTGGTTTGAGCTGCGAGGTCTCTTGTGGACCAGTGTCTTGAAGTTGGTTCTCCCACATCAGAGACACAGCCCTGAGGCCTGGCTGGATTGCCAAGAGCCTTTAATCCACACGGCTCAAAATAAAAGGGAGAAAAAATAGAAAGGAAAGAAAGAAAGGAAGGAAGGATGGAAGGAAGGATGGAAAGAAGGAAGGAAGGGAGGAAGAAATGGAGAAAGGAAGGAAAGAAGGAGGGAAGAAAGGAAGGAAGAAAGGATGAAAGGAAGAAAGAAAGGAAGAAGATAAAATAAAGTAGGATAAAATAAAGTTATTAAAATAAAAAATAATTATTAAGAAGAAAAAATTTAAAAAAAGAAAAAAAAAACGGGTCGGTCAGAACCCTACGACAAATGGTGAAAGCAAAGCTATACAGACAAAATCTCACACAGCAGCACACACATACACACTCACAAAAAGAGAAAAATGGGAAATTAATAATATATCTTGCTTCCAAAGTCCACCTCCTGAACTTGGGATGATTTGCTGTCTATTCAGGTATTCCACAGATGCAGGGCACTTCACGTTGATTGTGGAGCTTTAATCCACCACTTCTGAGGCTGCTGGAAGAGACCTCCCCCTCTCCTCTTTGTTCACACAGCTCCTGGGGTTCAGCTTTGCACTTGGCCCCACCTCTGCATGTAGGTCGTCCGAGGGCGTCTGCTCTTCGATCAGACAGGACGGCGTTAAAGGAGTAGCTGATTCAGGGGCTCTGGCTCAGGCTGGGGTGAGAGAGGGGCACGGATGCGGGCCTAGCCTGTGGTGGCAGAGGCCAGCATGATGTTGCACCAGCCCGAGGCACGCCATGCATTCTCCCGGGTAAGCTGTCCCTGGATCATGGGACCCCGGCAGTGGCGGGCTGCACAGGCTCCCGGGAGGGGAGGTGTGGAGAGTGACCTGTGCTCACACACAGGCTTCTTGGTGGCGGCAGCAGCAGCCCTAGTGTTCCACGCCCGTCTCTGTTGTCCGCGCCGACAGCCATGGCTCACGCCCATTTCTGGACCTCCTTTACGTGGTGTGCTTAACCCCCTCTCCTCGTGCACCAGGAAACACAGAGGCAAGAAAAAGCCTCTTGTCTCTTCGGCAGCTCCGCGTCCGTCTCTGGATCTCCTTTAAGTGGCGTGCTTAAACCCCTCTTCTCGTGCAACAGTAAGCAAAGAGGGAAGAAAAGGTCTCTTGCCTCTTCAGCAGCTCCAGACTTCTCCCGGACTCCCTCCCGGCTAGGTGTGGTGCACTAACCCCTTCAGGCTGTTTTCACGCTGCCAACCCCAGTCCTCTCCCTGGGATCCGACCGAAGCCCAAGCCTCAGCTCCCAGCCCCCGCCTGCCCTGGCGGGTGAGCAAACAAGCCTCTCGGGCTGGTGAGTGCCAGTGGGCACTGATCCTCTGTGTGGGAATCTCTCTGTTTTGTCCTCCACACCCCTGTTGCTGCGCTCTCCTCCATTGCTCCGAAGCTTCCCCCCTCTGCCACCCGTAGTCTCCGCCCGTGAAGGGGCTTCTACTGTGTGGAAACCTTTCCTCCTTTACAGCTCCCTCTCACTGGTGCAGGTTCCGTCCCTATTATTGTGTCACTGTATATTCTTTTTTCTTTTGCCCTACCCAGGTACGTGGGGTTGTTTCTTGCCTTTTGGGAGGTCTGAGGTCTTCTGCCAGCGTTCAGTGGGTGTTCTATAGGAGCAGTTCCACGTGTAGATGTATTTCTGATGTATCTGTGAGGAGGAAGGTGATCTCTGCGTCTTACTCTTCCGCCTTCTTCTCTCTTCCCTTGTAGATTTTTTAATAATGGCCATTCTGACTTGTGTGATTCGATATCTCATTGTAGTTTCTATTTGCATTTCTCTAATAATTAGTGATTTTGAGCATCTTTTCATGTGTCTGTTGGCCATCTGTAGTCTTCTTTGCATAAATGTATATTTAGGTATTCCACCCATTTTTTCAATTGACTTGTTTTTTTTTTTTTTTTTTTGATATTGAGCTGCATGAGCTGCTTGTATATTTTGGAGATTAATCCTTTGTCAGTTGCTTCATTTGCAAATATTTTCTCCCATTCTGAGGGTTGTCTTTTTGTCTTGCTTATGATTTTTTTTGCTGTGCAAAAGCCTTTAAGTCTAATTAGGTTCTATTTTTTTATTTTTGTTTTTATTCTCATTACTCTAGGAGGTGGGTCAAAAAAGGTCTTGCTGCAATTTATGTCAGAGTGTTCTGCTTATGTTTTCTACATGTAAAAAAAATGAAATTAGAACACTCCCTAACACCATACACAAAAATAAATTCAAAATGGGTTAAAGACCTAAATGTAAGGCCAGACACTATAAAACTCTTCGAGAAAAACATAGGCACATCACTCATTCTTTTATTGATTTGTCTTTTCATTTGTGTCACCAAGAGGCTTACTATGAACACTTTTATACATCTCATTGCATAGATGTTCAGTTTTTTATAGGCTAAATTGGAATTGATTGATCAGGTTATTAGATTTTTGTATCCTGAACTTTACTAGATATTGTCAAATTGCTCTTGAAAATAATTGTACCAACTTATAACCCCACATTCATTATGTTACAGTTTCTGTTTCTCCACATCATTGCCAACATTTATTGCCTGATTGGTTTTTTTGTCAGTCATATGGATATGAAATATTATCTTCATTTTAAAATTTGCATTTATTTGATTACTAATGAAGTTGAGCATTTTTTATATGTTCATTGGCCATTCTTTTTTTAAATTACCTATTCATTGACAATGCCCATTTTTATTGATTTTTCTTTATGTTATTAATTTGGAAGTATTCCTTCTGCATTCTGCCAGTAATGTACATTGCTAATGTCTTCTAATACATGACTTACTTTCAATTTGTTTTGATGTCTTATTGTGAAGAATATTTTAAGCTTAGGGTAGCCAATTTATCATTTTCTCATTTTTTTTGTGGGTACTTTCTTTGTGTATAATTGAATAAATCCTATCCGACCCAATGAACATTGCAATAGTATCCTGGATCCCTCTCAAAATGTTATAAACATTTTTTTCCACATTAAATTTTTAAATTTCTCTGAGCTAGCTTAGTTTTTTGTACATTAGACATAATATTTACATACAGAATTTCTGTAAGAATTAAATGAGATAACATATATAAATACACAGTATTACAAGAAACAGCACACTGGCTTTTTTTCATTCTCTGACCTGGACAGGCTCCTGGGTAGAGCACTGCCTGGTTACAGGAACAAATGCAACCCTAGCCTTTACAAATACATCAGAAAAAATAAGCCAAGGGCAGAAGACACAAGCCCAGTCAAGGTTAAAACTAAATGAATTTTGTAACGTGTTCTCTCTTCTCACTTCAATGACCTATTACATTTCCAGTGTTTCATAGAGACAAAAATTAATTTATCCTATTTTTCGTAGATGAGAATGCTTCAACTATGTGCATTAAATTGTGTTATTCATAGAAACATCCATAAGTGGTGGAAAAGAAATTTGCAAAGAGACTTTCTAAGGAGCATTCATTGCAAAATGAGTGGGAAAGAGGGCAAGTGCTATGTCTGTGTTGTACTGGGTGACATTAAAGTCTTTGAAGATTGCCCTAAGGGCATATGGGAAATGAAGAAACATTTATTCAAGAAAATATTGGGAAGAACAGCAAGAATCTGTGGCACTTGAACCATGACTTACTCCTTGTCTTCTTACACCACAGCTCAGTGTAACAGAGACTACTCAAAGTAGCCAAGAAAATGGGAATCCCTATCTCCTAAACTCTGATTCTTAAGAAATCCACACATACACACTATGAGTTCAGCAAATTTGAAGGATACAAGATCAATATACAATAACAATTGTATTTCTGCACACTATCAAGAAACAGTGCAAAAGTGAAATTAAGGAAACCATTTCACTTAAAACAACAACAAAAATATTGAAAATATTTAGAAATACATTTAACAAAATAAGTGCAAAACTTAGACTCTGAAAATTACAAAACTTTGTTGAAAGAAATTAAAAATCTAAATAACATAATTAAATACACATCACACTTTCATGTATTAAAGACAATATTGTTTTCAAGACAATACTTCTCAAACTGATCTACAGATTTGGTGAAATGCCTATAAAATATTCCAGCTGGTTTCTTTGAAGATCTTAAAAGCTGATCATAAAATTCATATAGAAATTGAAGGTACACAGAACAACCAAAACAATTTCGAGACAAACAAAAATGAAGAAGGCTTAATATTTTCTTTTTTAATTTTTATTTTATTTTGGAGTATAGTTGATTAACAGTGTTGCATTAGTTTCAGGTGTACAGCAAAGTGACTCACTTATACATATAGAAGTATCTATTCTTTTTCAAGTTCTTTGCCCATTTAGGTTGATACAAAATATCAAACAGAGTTCCCTGTGTTATACAGTAGGTCCTTGTTTGCTATCTATTTTAAATATAGCAGTGTGTATATGTCAATTCCAGACTCCCAATCTATCACACCCTCACCCTTCCCCCCTGGTAACCAAAAGTTTATTCTCTAAGTCTGTGAGTCTGTTCCTGCTTTGTAAATAAGTTCATTGTATAATTTTTTATAGATTCTGAATATAAGTGATATCATATGATATTTGTCTTTCTCTGTCTGAATTACTTCACTTAGTATGATCATCTCCAGGTCCATCCATGTTGCTGCAAATGTCATTATTTCATTCCCTTTTATGGCTGAATAATATTCCATTGTATATGTGTACATAATCTTCTTTATCCATTCATCTGTCGATGGAAATTTAGGTTGCTTCCATGTCTTGGATATTGTAAACAGCACTGCAATGAATATTAGGATACATGTATCCTTTCGAACCATGGTTTTCTCTGGATAAATGACCAGGAATGGGATTGCTGGACCATATGGTAGCTCTATTCTTAGTTTCTTAATGAACCTACATACTGTTTTCCATAGTGGCAGTACCAATTTATATTCCCACCAACAGGTAGGAGGGTTCCCTTTTCTCCACACCCTCTCCAGCATTTATTGTTTGTGGACTTCTTTATGATGGCCATTCTGACTGGTGTGAGGTGATATCTCATTGGAGTTTTGACATGCGTTTCTCTAATAATTACCGATAATGAGCATTTTTTCATGTGTGTCTTGGCCATCTGTATGCCTTCTTTGGAGAAATGTCTATTTAGGTCTTCCACACATTTTTTGGTTGGGTTGTTTATTTGATATTGAGCTGCATGAGCTGTTTGTAAATTTTGACATGAATCCCTTGTCTGCCGCATTGTTTGCAAATATTTCCTCCCATTCTGTGGAGTGTCTTTTCATTTTGTTTAAGGTTTCCTTTCATGTTCAAAAGCTTCTGAGTTTAAATGGGTCCCATTTGTTTATTTTTGTTTTTATTTCCATTACTCTAGGAGACAGATCAAAAAAGATCTTGCTGTGACTTATGTCAAAGTGTGTTCTGCCTATGTTAACCTCTCAGAGTTTTATAGCATCTGGTCTTACATTTAGGTCTTTAATCCATTTTGAGTTTATTTTTGTGTATGGAGTTAAAGAATGTTCTAAATTCATTTTTTACATGTAATTGTCCAGTTTTCCCAGTACCAATTATTGAAGAGACTATTTTTTTCTCCATCATATATTCTTGCCTCCTTTGTCATAGATAAATTGACCAGATGTGCATAAGTTTTTTCTGAGATTTCTATCGTGTTCCATTGATCTGTGTTTCTGTTTTTGTGCAAGTACCATATTGTTTTGAAGACTGTAGCCTTGTAGTATAGTCTGAAATCAGGGAGCCTGATTTCTCCAGCTCCGTTTTTCTTTCTGAAGATTACTTTCGCTACTCAGGGTCTTTTTTGTCTCCACACAAATTTAAGATTTTTTGTTGTATTTCTGTGAAAACTGCCACTGGTCATTTGATAGGCCTTGCATTGAATCTGTAGACTGCCTTAGGTAATATAGTCATTTTGAAAGTATTCATTCTTCCAATCCAAGAAGATGGTATATCTTTCCATCTGTTTGTGTCATTTTAAATTTTTTTTATCAGCATCTTATAGTTTTCAGAGTACAGGTCTTTTTCCTCTTTAAGTAGGTTTATTTTATTCATTTTTACATGATGGTAAATGGGATGGTTTCTTTAATTTCTCTTTCTTATTTTTCATTGTTAGTGTATAGAAGTGCAAAGGATTTCTGTGTATTTATTTTGTACCCTGCAACTTTACTGAATTAATTGAAGAGCTCTAGTAGTTTTCTGGTAGAATCTTTAGGATTTTATATGTATACTATCATGTCATCTGCAAACAGTGACAGTTTTACTTCTTCTGTTCCAATTTTGATTCCTTTTATTATTTTTCTTCTCTGATTGCTGTGGCTAGGGTTACAAAACTATGTTGAATAAAAGTGGTGAGAGTGGACATCCTTGTCTTATTCTTGATCTTAGAAGACATGCTTTTGGTTTTCCCCATTGAGAATTATGTTAACCATATGTTTGTCATAAATGGCCTTTATTATGTGGAGACATGTTCCCTCAATGCCCACTTTCTGTAGAGTTTTTATCATAAATTGGTGTTGCCAGACCTCCCAGGCTTGGGAGCCTGACATGGGGCTCAGAACATTCACTACTGTGGGAGAACTTCTGTGACATAATTATTTTCCAGTATGTGGGTCACCTATCCAGCAGGTATGGGATTTGATTTTATCGTGATTGCACCACTCCTAAACTCTTGTTGTGGCTTCTTCTTTGTCTTTGGATGTAGGATATCTTCATAGGTAGCTTCCAGCATTTTCTTTTTGTTTTCTTTTGTCCATGGTTGTACAGAAGTTAGCTGTTATTTTGGTGTTTCCATAAGATGTGAGCTCATGTCCTTCTACTCTGCCATATTTTCTCTGTCTGAGAAAGGTTAATATTTTCTAATTTTAAAATTAATATGAAGCAAAAGTAATCAAAATAATTTTGTATTGGAATAAGAATAGCTGTACAGAACAGTGGAATAGAATTAAAAGTCCAGAAATAAAACCTCACATTTTATGGTTAATTCATTTTTGTCAAAGGAACTAAGATGTTTGAATGGAATAAACAAGTAGGACTGGTACAACTGGATACCCCCATGAGAAAAAATGAACTTGAATTCCTTCCCCATACTATACAGAAAAATCAACTCAAAAGGATCATAGACCTAAATGTAAGGGTTACAACTATAACACTCTCAGAAGCAAATATAGAAGTAAATATTGCTGAATTTGGGTTAGAGAAATGATTTTTATATGATATCAAAAGCACAAGGGATGAATATGAAACTTCTTTTACAATTGAATAAAAATAATAAATTACATAGGAATAAATTTAACAGTGTACAATATTTGTACACTGAAAAATACAAAATACTGTTGAAAAAAAATTTAAGGAACTAAATAATTGGAAAGTCATTCCATGTTCATGCATAGAAGAAACTATTTTTAAGATGGCAATATTAAGCAAAGCAATCTACAGATTCAATGCAATCTCTATAACTACCTTAGTTTCCTTTTTTTTTTTTTTTTTGCAGAAGTGGGAAATTTGGTCCTAAAATTCCTATGTAGCTGTAAGGGACCTCAAATAGCCAAAACCATCTTGAGAAGGAAAAACAAAGACACCTCATTTCTTATTTAAAACTTACTACAAAGGTTCAGTAATCAAAACAGTGTAGTACTGATGTAAGCATAGACAAATAGACCAGTAACGTGGAATTGAGACTTCTCAAATAAACCTATACTTCTGTGGTCAACTGCTTTTTGAAAAGGATGAAAAAACTTTTCAATGGAGAAAGAATAGTCACTTTAACAAATGATGCTGGAACAAGTAGTTATCAACATCAAAGTGAATAAGTTGGACTACTTACTTGACATCATATATAAAAACTAACTCAAAATGCACCAACAATCTAAATATAAGAGTTAAAAATAGAAAACTATTAGAAGTAAATTTATGTGTAAATCTTAATGATCTTAGTTTTGGTAATGGATGTTTAATTATAACACCAAAAGCACAAATAAGAAAACAGTAGTTGAATTGGACATCATTAAAATTACAAACTTTGTGCATCAAAAGACAATATCAAGATAGTGAGAAAACAACTTACATGGTGGAAGAAAAAATCACAAAGTGTATATTGGATTAGGGCCTAGTATGAAGAATATAAAAAGAACCCTTACAACTCAAATACAAAAACATAAATAACCCAATTAAGACATGGGCAAAAGGCTTAAATAGACATTTCCATAAAAGATATGCAAATGGACTATAAGCACATAAAAAGATGCTTAACATTATTAGTTATTGGGAAAATGCAAAAAAAAAATCTCAGTAAGGTACCACTTTACATTCACTAAGATAGTGACAATTAAAAACAAGAAAAGAAAATAGCAAGTTGTGTTGGTGAAGATGTGGAGAAATTAGAAAAATTGTACTTTGCTTGTGGAAATGTAAAATGATGAATCTGCTGTGGAAAACAGTTTGGCAGTAACTCAAAAAGTTAAACATAGCATTAACATATGACCCAATAATTCCACTCTTAGGTATATATATCCCAAATTATTAAAAGCAGGTATTAAAACAAATATTTGTACTTGAATGTTTATAGCAACACTACTGACAATATCAAATATGGCAAAATAACACAAATGTACATCAACTGATGAATGGATAGAAAAATGTGGTAAAACCGTACAATGGAATATTATTTAGCCATAAAACAAGTGAAGTTCAGAGGTATCTTTTCAAATTGGAGTTTTCTCTGGACACATGTCCAGGAGTGGGATTTCTGGGCAATTCTATTTTTAGTTTTTTTGTTTGTTTTTTACTTTTTATTTTATATTGGAGTACAGGTGATTACCAATGTCAGGTGTACAACCAAGTGATTCAGTTATACATATACATGTATCATCTATTCTTTTTCAAATTCTTTTCCCATTTAGGTTGTTACATAATGAGCAGAGTTCTCTGTGCTATAGAGTAGGTCCATGCTGGTTATCTATTTTAAATATAGCAATGTGTACATGTCAATCCCAAATTCCCTAACTATACCCCCCCAATCTTCCCCCCTGGGAACCAAAAGTTCATTCTCCAAGTCTCTGAGTCGGTTTCTGTTTTGTAAATAAGTTCATTTGTATCATTTTTTTTAGATTCTGCATATAAGCAATGTCACACTATATTTGTCTTTGTCTGACTTAATTCGCTCAGTATGACAATCTCTAGGTCCATCCACGTTGCTGCAAATGGCATTATTTCATCCTATCATATGGCTGAGCAATAGTCCATTGTATATATATTTACCCCATCTTCTTTATCCATTCTTCTGTCAATGGACATTTAAGTTGCTTCCATGTCTTGCCTATTGTAAATAGTGCTGCAATGAACATTGGGGTGCATGTGTCCTTTCGGACCATGTTTTTCTCCAGATATATGCCCAGGAGTGGGATTGCAGGATCATATGGTAACTCCATTTTTAATTTTTTGAATGAAGCTCCATACTAATTTCCATAGTGGCTGCACCTATTTATATTCCCACCAATAATGTAGGAGGGTTTCCTTTTCTTCACACCCTCTCCAGAATTTATTTGTAGACTTTTTAATGTTGGCCATTCTGACTGGTGTGAGACAATAGCTCATTATAGTTCTGATTTACATTTCTCTAATAATTAGTGATGTTGAGCACATTTTTTTGTCCTATATGTCTTTTATGGAGACATATCTATTTAAGGCTTTGGCCCATTTTTTGATTTGGTTATTTGGTGTTTTTGTTATTGAGTTGTATGTGCTGTTTGTATATTTTGGAAATTAAGCCCTTGTCAGTTGCATCATTTGAAGACCTTCTAGTCCACAGGTTTTCTTACTTTGTTTATGGTTTCTTTTGCTGTGCAAAAGCTTATAAGTTTGATTATGTCCCATTTGTTTATTGTTCCTTTTATTTCTATTGCCTTAGGAGACTGACCTAAGAAAGCATTGCTATGATTTATGTCAGAGAATGTTTTGCCTATGTTCTCTTCTAGGAGTTTTACAGTGTCATGTCTTATATTTAAGTCTTTTAGCCATTTTGAGTTTATTTCTGTGTACAGTGTGATCAACTTCATTTACATACATACAGCTGTCCAGCTTTCCCAACACCACTTGCTGAAGAGACTATCCATTGTACATTCTTGCCTCCTTTGTCAAAGATTAATTGACTGTAGGTGTGTGGGTTTATTTCTGGGCTCTCTATTCTTTTCCATTGATCCATACGTCTATTTTTGTGCCAATACCATGCTGTTTTGATTACTGTAGCTTTGTAGTATGGGAGAGTTATGCCTCCAGCTTTGTTTTTGTTTTTTCTCCCCCTCAAGATTGCTTTGGTAATTCTGTGTCTTTTATGCTTCCACATAAATTTTAGGATTATTTGTTCTAGTTCTGTGAAAAATGTCATCCCAGCATCATAAGGATGCTTCAACATATGCAAATTAATCAGTGTGATATACTACATCAACAAAAGAAAAGACAAAATCTACATGATCATCTCAATAGATGCAGAAAAAGCATTGGCTAAAATTCAACATCCATTCATGGTAAAAACTCTTGCCACAATGTGTAAAGGGGAAACATATCTCAACATAATAAAACCTATTTATGACAAATACATAGCCCACATAATACTCAATGGTGAAAAGCTGAAAGCCTTCCTGCTAAAATCTTGAACAAGACAAAGATACCCACTCTCATCCCTTCTATTAAACATAATATTGGAAGTCCTAGCCACAGCAATCAGACAAGGAAAAGAAATAAAAAGGTATCCAAACTGGAAGGGAAGAGGTAAAATTTTCATTATATTCAGATGACATGATACTATATATAGAAAACCCTAAAGACTCCACATGAAAATTACCAGAACTGATAAAGGAATTCAGCAAGGTAGCAGGATACAAGATTAACACACAGAAATCTGTTGCATTTCTTTACAATAACAATGAAATATCAGAAAAGGGATGTAAACAAAGATCCCTTTAAGAACACCATCAAAAAAAATGAAATACCTGAGAATAAACCTCACCAAGGAGGTGAAAAACATATGTTGAGAACTACAAAACGTTGATAAAGCAAACTGAAGATGAGTCAAAGAAATGGAAAGATATCCCATGATCATGGATTAGAAGAATTAATATTGTATTTTTTTCTTGTTACTGCTCTGCTTGGTTAATTTACATTATTGCATCTTCCAGGTCAGTTATGCTTTCTTCTGTATCATCTAGTCTGCTGTTAATTCCTTCTATGATGTTTTTCATTTCACTTATTGTAATTTTCAGTTTGGACTGGTTCTTTTTTATATTTTCTAGTACCTTAATAAAATGCTGACTGTTATCTATTCTTTTCTCCAATTCTGCTATTGTTCTTATTATTTATGTTTGGAAAATCTTTTTCTGGCAAATTAATTATTTCTGTTTTATTAGTTGTTATTTTAGGTGTTTCTCTTGTTCTTTCAATTGAAACATATTCCTCTGTCTTCTCATTTCCTTAACTTTCTTTGTATCTCTGAAATTAGGTGAAACAGTTACCTATTATGGTCTTGAAGGGGTGTTTTTCTGTGGGAGCATCCTAACACAGTCTTCATTACCCAGTAGCTTTGGTGAGAGAGCTGGATTTGACATGAGCATGAGTCATGTCTTTCCCCACGGTATGCTGGCAGCTATCACCTTGGTAAGAGGTAAGGCTGGATATGGAGGTGCTAGGACCAGAACCAGGTGTGAGCTGGAGTTTCTTCTCTGCTCAACAGTTAGTACCACCCTATTAGGGGTGGATGGTAGTCCTAAGTTGCTGGAGTTGAAGCTCTGAAGTTCAGGTCTGAGTTGGCTCCATTACCTTTTAAGTGTGTGCACTCCCCACTCCCAGCACCGGCCCCCCACCCCAGAGGGGAATGGTGTTGTGCCAAAAGGACCTAGTGTTGGCACTTGGCATGGGTCTGAGCATGGGCTGTTGTGACCCAGCCAGTGTCATGGTCTCAGACTGCCTCTGGTGTGCTCCCTCTATAAGCACCATTAAAGGCTGCCACCACCCCACTCAGATGTTGCTCCAGGTATGAGCCAGCTTTTTCCCTCACAACTGAGCTCTCCCCTTTGGCTGCAGCAACCTTCACCCCAGGGTGGAACTGCATCAAGAAACAAGCAGGGCTGGAGGGAGCACTGGCCCAGGCTGGGGCACATTCCTGGGCAGTCATGGGAAATAGTTTAGAAACTGTTTAACAATTTAACTGTTAGAAAATTTTAGAAACTTTTTAACTAACTGGAAACTGGAGAATTACTCTAGTACAACTATGGCTGTAAGAAACATACAGACCTAATTGGGTAGGAAGGGAATAAAAGCAGTTGGGTTAGGACCTGTGCCCTTAGGAGAAGACTCAAGGGAAAAGGGAGTTTGCACAGAAAACACCCACCCAGGGAAATCAGCAGTGAAAACCACATATTGAATTCCCTAGTCCTGGGGTCCTACACTGGGGAGATGAGCACACTTGGCTGGTTGGAGGACTGCTAGGACTAAAAAAAGGGCAATTGGAAGCTTGGATTCTTCCCATGAGAAACACATGTGCTGGCTTGCCCCCAAGACAAGACAGTGAGAGTCCTGCTCTAGCTGCTGCTGGGTTCCCTGTGACTGTCTCAGTGTGCTCACCAGCCTAAGCCAAGCAAGTACTCCTCCGCTCCCTTGCTCCATGGCACAGCACAGCACTGGGTCAGGGGCAGCCATGACTGACTGAAGAGAAGTCTCGACCATGAGACACAGTGGCGACCAGCTACTGAGGCAGAGCCTGGGTGTAGCAGTGGCAGCTGTTGTTGGCACTTATGCTAGCAGTACATCAGGAGCAATCCAGATCTCTGAAAGTGGCTACTCCTCCACAGCTCACATCCCAATAAGTGCTGAGAGTCCATGCAGGCTCTGAACACCCTGCAATGTGGCTCCACAACAGGTTGGGGCAAGGGAGGCTGGCAGCAGTGATTGGTTGTGAGGGACAAAGGGAACTTAAATCCAAGGCTGCAGCTGAGTGAAACGAGGGAAACAAATACTGGTACCTGCACAGACAGCACATTGGAGACAGCCCAGACCTCCCTCTGTGGCTGACACAAGCCAAGAGCTTTCACTGGCCCCACATGCTTCAGCATTACTCCGCTCTGAGGCAAGTGTCCTGATGTTGGGAGAGAGGAAAACACACCCTTAAAGAGAACAGAGCCAGCTTGGGCTTCTACTCCAGCAACCTGGGATCAGACCCCACCTCTGATAGGGTGGTGACATTCACTAAGCAAAGGGGAAATCCCACCTTACATCTGGCTCCAGCTCAAGCCCCACATACTGAGGAAACATGTGTCTGAAGTACACATCAAATCCAGCTCTCCCACCAAAGGCATTGGGCACATGCAGTCTGCATAAAGACACTCCCATGTAAGAAAACCCCTTCAAGACCACAATAGGTAACTGTTTTACTTCATAAAAGCAGAGAAAGTTAAGCAAAATGAAAAGGCAAAGGAACTGCTCTCGATTAAAAGATCAAGATATTGCCTTGGGTAGTATAGTCATTTTCAAATTACCAATGGCATTTTGCACAGGACTGGAATAATTTTTTTTTTAATTTGTATGGAAATATAAAAGACCCTGAATAGCCAAAACGATTTTGAGAAAGAAAAACAGAGCTGGAGGAATCAGAGTCTCTGACTTCAGACTACACTACAAAGCTACAAAATCGAAACAATATGGTATTGGCCCAAAATCAGTCATATAGATCAATGGAACAAGATAGAAAGCCCAGAAATAAACCCACACACCTATGGTCAGTTAATCTATGACAAAGGAGGCAAGAATATACAATGGATAAAAGACAGTCTCTTCCATAAGTGGTGCTGGGAAAACAGGACAGCTACATGTAAAAGAATGAAATTAGAACATTCTCTAATACCACACACAAAAATAAACTCAAAATGGATTAAAAACCTAAATGTAAGGCGGGATACTATAAAACTCCTAAAGGAAAACATAGGTAGAAAACTCTTTGACATAAATCACAGCAGTATCTGTTTAGATCCATCTCCTAGAGTATGGAAATAAAACCTAAAATAAATAAATGGGACCTAATTAAACTTAAAAGCTTTTGTACAACAAACCTTAAAAGAAATGAAAAGACAACCTACAGAATGGAAGAATATATTTGCCAATGATGCAACTGAAAAGGGATTAATCTCCAAAATATACAAACAGCTCATACAGCTCAAAAAAAAAAAATCAAAAAAGTGGACAGAAGACCTAAATAGACATTTCTCCGAAGAGGCCATACAGATGGCCAAAAGGCACATGAAAAAATGCTCAACATCACTAATTAGAGAAATGAAAATAAAAATTACAATGAGGTATCACCTCACAGTGGTCAGAATGGCCATCATCAAAAAGTCTACAAGTAATAAATGCTGGAGAGGGTGTGGAGAAAATGGAACCCTCCTACACTGTTGGTGGGAATGCAAATTGGTACAGACACTATGGAGAACAGTATGGAGGTTCTTTAAGAAACTTAAATTAAAACTACCATGTGATCCTGCAATCCCACTCCTTGGCAAATATTCAGAGAAAACCATATTTGTACCCAATGTTCATTGCAACACTGTTTACAGTAGCCAAGACATGGAAGCAACCTAAAAGTCCATCGACAGAGGAATGGATAAAGAATATGTGGTATATATATACATGCACACACACACACACACACACACACACAGGGATATTACTCAGCCATAAAAAGAATGAAACAATGCCATTTGTAGCAACATGGATGAACCCAGCATTTATCATGTTAAGGGAAGTAACCCAAACAGAAAAAGACAAATATATGATATAGCTTATATGGAGAATCTTTAAAAAAAATGATACAAATGGACTTATATACAAAACAGAAATAGATCCACAGACATAGAAAACAAACTTATGGTTACTAAAGGGAAAAGGGGGGAGGAATAAATTAAGAATTTGGGATTAATATATACACACTACTATATATTAAATAGATAACCAGCAAGGACCTACTGTATAGCACAGGGAACTATACTCAACCTTTTTAAATAACCTATAAGGTTAATTATAATATTGTAATAACTTTGTATGGGAACAGATGGCTATTAGACTTATTGTGATGATCATTTCATAATGTATGCAAATGTCAAATCACTGCGTAGTATGCCTGAAGCTAACATAATATTGAACGTCAATCCTATTTCAAGGAAAAAAAAGAAAAAAAATGATAAAATCCAACAACTTTTCAACATAAAAAACACTAGGCACACTAGGAATAGAAGGGAACTTCTCCAACATGATAACAGTCATATATGAAAATCCAAAGCTAACATCATACTTAATGTTGATAATCTGAAAATGTTTCCTCTAAGACCAAGAATAAGATAAAGATGATAAGTTTTGCTACTTCTATTTAACATAATGCTCACAGTTTTAACAGGAACAAGTAGGCAAAAAATGAAATAAAAGCCATTCAAATTTGAAAGGAAGGAGCAAAATTATTCCTGTCTTTAGATGGCATGATCTTTATTTAGAAAAATGTAAATAATCCAAAAAATTTTGGTAAAGCTATGAACAGTACAAAAAGGAAATTAAGAAAGTAATTTCATTTACAGTAGCATGAAATAACATGCTTAGAAATAAAGTTAATCAGTGAGGCAAAATACTTGTACAATAAAAGCTATAAAACTATGTTGAAAGATATTGAAAATAATGTACATAAATAGAAAGACATCCTGTATTCATGGAATTGAATACTTAATATTATTAAGAAGTTAATGATCAAAATAATCTACAGATTCCATGAAATTCAAAACAGTGTTCTTGCAGAAAAATAAAAACCCATACTAAAATTCATGTGAAATATCATGAGAGTCTGAAAACAAAATCACTCTTGAAAAAGAAGACCAAAGTTGGAGAATTCTTATTTCCAATTTCTAAAATTATGGTAAAGCTATGGTAATCAAATCAGTGTGCTACTGTCATAAAGAGATATATAAAAAATGTAATATAATAGAGAGCTAAGAATTAATCCCTCACATCTACACATCTATGGTCAATTGATATCTGACCATTGGGTACCAAGACTATTCAATGGTAAAAAGGCATTCTTTTCAACACATGATTCTGGGTCAACTAGATATTCACATGCAAAATAATTAAGTTGGATGTTTACCATATAACAGATACAAATATTGACTTAAAATGGATCAAAAACCTTTTGGCAAAAATCATTTGGCAATGATTTCTTGGATATGGAACCAAAAGCACAGGCAACAGAAAAAATATATATAAATTAGACTTCATCAAAATTAAAACTTTGTGCATCAAAGGACATTATCATAAGAGTCAAAGATACCCCACAGAATGGGATAAAATGTTTGCAAATCATATAACTGATAAAGGATTATTATCTATAATTTACAAAGAGTTCCTAAAACTCAACAACAAAACGTCTAACAATCCAATTTAAATATGAGCAAAGGGTTGATAGACATTCTCCAGAGAAGATATACAAATGAGATGAAAAGATACTCGATATCATTAGTCATTATGAAAGTGCACATCAAAACTACAATGAGATACCACTTTACATCCACTAGTATGATCATCATTATAAAAGAGGAAAATAAACAAGTGTTTCTGAAGATGTGTAGAAATTGCAACTCTCATGCATTGTCAATGCCAATGTAAATGGCACAGCTGTTGTTGAAAATGAGTTGACAATTATTTAAATTAATATTTATTGGAGTATAGCTGCTTTACAATGTTGTGTTAGTTTCTACTGTACAGCAAGCATTGAGTAGAGTTCCCTGAGCTATACTGTAGGTTCTCATTAGTTATCTATTTTATACATAGTATTAATAGTATATATATGTCAATCCCAGTCTCCCAATTCATCCCACTCCCCCACCTTTCTCCCCCTTGGTGTCCATATGTTTGTTCTCTACCTCTGTGTCTCTATTTCTGCTTTGCAAATAAGATAATCTATACCACTTTTCATGTTGATGGTTTAATACTTGGGTATGTCATCTTCTTTTGGACCATACACTTACCAGTGGTGTGCTGAAGCCAGTTTATATCAGCTCTCAAGAGATGATTGTTAAATATTCAGGAATTTTGGCTGTTTTTGTTAAACCATTGTTAACTTCATCTTGACCATGGTTTGACTATTTACATCATGGAAGTCAACATACATTCCATACAGGAGGTGTATGCCTATTTTTAAGAGCAAGTTTATCAGAATACTACTTTAAATCTTTTTTTTTTGTCCAACTAAGATATCTACTAGCTTCCCCCTGAAGTTTCTTTCAGTGATCTTAACAAAGGTGCTTATAGTACAGTTATTCTTTACCCAGTATTTGTTCTTGGTCCATATCTTTTGGTGATTTTGATTGAGTGATAAAAAATTATTTTTAATTACTTTCTAGACTTTCTATCTTTATGCTAATTTTGCCTGCAAATTATCCAGTTATTTTCTGATCTCATCTCTGTCTTGATTATGGTAGGTGGTAATTTTTTCAAATATCTCACTACTGGTATAAAACTATTTGACATTTCTTCAGCTTCGTATAAAAATTTCCTTGCTATTTTCCCACTGTCCTATAACAGATAGTTTATGTCCCACTACTGGGTCTTAAAACCAATACCACACATGTTAAGGTGTTTTGACAATAGCACCTCACCCAAATTAACATTTATATTTGTTGATTTTTACTACGATAATGCTTCATAAGAACCCTCCCCCCAGCAAAAAACTCTTCATTGGCTAAAAAAAAATATTTATACTTACTCATGTATTTATGGGTTAGCTAATATAGGATGGGCTTGACTATTCTTGACTCCAGGGTGCATTTTGGATCCAGGTCAGCTACCTGAGTCTCTTGTTCATCTTGGTGTCAGGATATAACAGGCATGTTCTTTTCATGGCTTTAGCAGAAATGCAAGAGGGCAAGTCCAACTGTGCAAATATGTTTTAAGCCTGTGATTGTGTCACTTCTGAAAACAACACAATAGCTGAAATAATTCACATAGCAACGTCCAAAATCAAGGGACATGGATGTATACTCTGTCCACTAAGAGACCACAGCAAGTCATATGATAGATCCAAATAAGTGAAGCTGTGAAATACATTGTATCCATGGAGTTGAGAAGGTTCCCAAATATATGTCAAACAATAGTCTAATGTACAACATGGGCACTCAATGAATTTGTTAAAGATTGACTGAATAAAGAAATGACACTGTGTTACATGAATCTTTTAATATGAGAGTAAAGGGGAGCAAAGGGATGGAGCAAGATGTGGGGGAAATGTGGTATCAAGGAAGTATTTTTTTCAATAAAATAGATGCAAGAATATGTTTCATGTTTATAAGCTAAAGTAAAGACACTGTAGACAGAGAGAGACTTATGGTTGAGAACAACAGAGGTGTTGGTTTAAGAGGAGAGATTTCCTCAAATGTAAAAGAGGTGATGATAATGATGATGATGATTATGATGATGATAGCTAACATATACAAACATATAGTACTTACTCTTTGTGAAGACATTGTTCAAAGCACTCTACACACAGTACTTATTTAAACCTTATAGTAACTCTATGCACAAGCTACTATTATTTTCTGTACCATAGAGATGAGGAAAGTGAGACAGACGAAGTTTCAGCAATTTGTCTGAGGTTGTAGAACTAATAAGTGATAGAATTAGCATGAAGGAAAATTGATTTGGATGTAAAGTTTTACATTTGATGCTGTAAAATGATGGTATCTGATGACTTCTATTTTCTCAATAAGGTTTTGATAAGACCGTCAACTGAGAATGAGTGAGCAGGTGGAAATATCAGACATTTGAAAATAACAAGTTTTTAAATAGCTATCTTAGAGAGTGAGAAAACATTTTAACAGGGACATGAGATGATTTTTTTTTGCTTCATTAAGTGGACATTTGAAGGTTATAATCATGAGTTTAAAATGAATTCAATCTCTATGATATCCAATCTTGAGTAAGTTATAGAGGAAGCTGGGTCATCAGATGACCTTTAGGTTTTACAAAATTCAACTAGATAAAATGGATATTCCAATAAATATTTGTGATTATGAGACAGATGAAAAATACACCCTCCTGAGCCCCTGTAGATACTCAGCATTAGCAACAATTAAAAGCAGCTGTGCTGGAAACCTCCAGTACCAATCAGAAAATTGAGGGCATTGTAGAGGAACTTCAAATCCCTCTTCCCCTCAAAATGTCAAGGTTTTTCTCTGTTGTATTCAGTAACTTATCTGGAGAAGAGCCTGATCCAAAAAAGACCTACCCTTTCAGGCCATGGTTTCATCACTCAGTTGTTAAACTATGAGAAGAGAGTGTTTCCTTTTTCCTATTGAAGATCATTGAAGTAGTAAACAACTCTTCAAGTTAAGACATGAAAAGAACATTTATACTGCATAGATGAAAACTACGTAAGATCTGATCAATCCATTCACACTATATTGTAAGCAAAAATCTGGCCTTGATAAAATTTTCATTATTCAAGTATATATACATAAATGGGCTGAAAGTTAACAACATAGTTTCAGAGAAATTGTAAACTTTTCAGCGGGAAACAAGGGTGAATTTTAGGCATATGTTATTTTGTATTGTCAGTTAAATTGAAGAAAACATGGTATCTGCAAAACAATGAATGGAAAAGATAAAATTAAAATACAGGAGAGTAAGTTGAAAACAAAACTGATTGAGACAGAAGAGAATAGAAAGAAGGTAAAACAGCCTAGAAAGAAGTGCATTAAAATGAAATTTGTGATAGTAGACTTTGGAATTACCTAGAAAGCAATATAGAACAGCATACATTATGCAGAAGATTGAATCAGTTGAATGAAGAGAAAATCTGAGAAGCTATACCAGAATTTGGAAGAAAAGATAAGAAGGAAATAAAAATGAGAGAAAAGGTGATTGAGATGAAGGATAGAGACCAGGAAGCCAACACAGATAATTGGTGCTGCTAATAAAGACAGAAATAAAGATATACATTTAAAGATATAATCAAAGAAAACATATTGAAATGGTTTACAAGATACTAGGTAAAGTTATGAAAAAGAGACCAACATTCAAACACACACACACACACACACACACACACACACACGTGAAAAATTTTGAACTTCAATTATAAAAAGAATCTAATAAGCACAGAGAAAATAAGGAACTTATAAAAAGGACAAGATTCTAGTTGCTCTCGGAATTATTTTACACAATATTATTTTTCAGAAGATAATGGAGAAATATCTAAGATTTTAATTAAAAAGGTTGTCATTCACAAATCATACTCTGCCAAATTGTAAATCATGTCACCTAATTTCAACAAAAAGTCATTCTAACTTATGCAAAGGCTTATAAAAAAGCATCCTGTTATTGTGCCATTTCTGGAAACAGACAACATAAATAATACTTGGAAAAGTATTCTGTCATATACGAGATGAGTCCAAAAAATAGACCAAAAATTGAGTAAATCATAGTATAAAAAATTGATTATAAACATTAAATGGAGAAAATTAAAAATGGAATAAATTTGTTAATATTTAAATACAGATACAAATTTCATTGAGAATAACTTGAAATATTTAGTAATATAAATATGTGTAACTTGAAAATGATAAATGAAGTATAAATATAAGATGACCCCAAAATAACAAATACTTGTAATTTGACAATTTTTTTCTTCACATAGATAATTGAAAATATGTATTTCAATTAAATATAACCAGAAATAAAATTAAAATAGAAGGTATGCTTTCCAAATAATGAGAAAAGAAAATATAAAACATATAGGAAAATATAATAAAAAATGAAATACCAATTAAATATGATGGATTGTCAATACATAATTATCATCTATCCTTTTTGATATCATATTACAATAAAACTGATGGAATAAAGAGCACTAGACTCCAAAAAATGAATACAAGGTGAAAATGAATATCAGCAAATGAGATATTTTAACAAATTTATGGAAAAGAGGAAACAAATAAAGGAGTAGTAATTAATACAGTGAAATAGAAGAAGTCTCCATGTAGAGTCTGGAAGGGAATAAATGAGAATAAAAAATTGGATTACTTGGTAAAACCCAGAATACCAAATTTTTACCAAGAGATTTTACACACATTCACTCACACACATGTACCGCAAATAGAGCAGTTTTACTTAAAAGTATAGATGACACTTCCTTAATAAAGTATTAAAAATTCATTATAGCTATATAGTACATAAATACAGCACATAAAAGCAGATATAATTCAGGACAAAAGGAACTATAATAGGACATATAACATAATTTATCATATCACTACCACATAAGATAAATATATGATAATGAGATTAAATAAGGAAACCATATTTAATAAAGTTTATTTTCAGTTGGTTTTAATTTTTAAGGAATATTTTTAAAGTAGGAATAAGAAGATATTCTTTTTTTTTTTTTTTTTTTTGTGGTTATGCGGACCTCCCTCTGCTGCGGCCTCTCCCGTTGCGGAGCACAGGCTCCGGACGCGCAGGCCCAGCGGCCATGGCTCACGGGCCCAGCCGCTCCACGGCATGTGGGATCCTCCCAGACCGGGGCGCGAACCCGGTTCCCCTGCACCGGCAGGCGGACGCGCAACCACTGCGCCACCAGGGAAGCCCCAAAAAGATATTCTTTTAAGATAAAGAGTTTCTAGCTCATTACAGGAACAACTATCAAATTTAAGATAAAATGAAATCATTATCATTATATTCATGAATAAAATAAGGCTCTCCCTTTTATCAGTAATAATTAGCCTTATTCTGGAAGTTCTTGCTAATGATAAAAGTGATAAAAGAGAGAATTCCCTGGTAGTCCAGTGGTTAGGACTTGGCGCTTTCACTAATGTGGCCCAGGTTCAATCCGTGGTCAGGAAACGAAGATCCCAAAAGCTGTGCATTGCAGCCAAAAGAAAAAAAAAAGATAAAAGATATAACAGGTGAATTGCTTGCAACATGTCAGCCTTCTCCCCAATGAAATTGGTTAAAGTTATACAAAAACAACCATTTGAAGCCTCAGGCAATGCTCCTAAGATAAAAAAAAAAAAATGAAGAAACAGCTATTGAAGAAAATCTATAAAAAACTTGGTAATAAAGGTGAAAATTTCCAATACTTGAACAAAACCCACTTCCTCCCAACTCAGTGAGATGGATACTCCACTCTAGACTGTAACAGCCAATAACACAGGGCTCCCTCACCTCCAGCTGCTAATCAGAGTCTTTCTTTTTGTAAGGAGCAGGATTTCAGCATTTCACATCCTGCCTTAAGCTACCTGTTGTTGAGGTTAAATCCTGGCTACGTTATTTTCAAGAGGTGGAGAATCCATTCTTCCACCCAGTTCCTACTCAAAGAATGGTAACTCCACCTTGAATATGTCATACTAAGAATAATAGGGCCCTGATTGACCTTACTGTCGTTCATGAGGCAGTGGTTCCAAACCGAGTGGCAAGCCATGAGGACTTCAAAGTGCTGCACCCTCTAGTAAGTTCTTTTCCCAAAAGAATTGACTTTATTTGTAACAGAGAGCTTCTTTCAAATATAAAGAAGCTCTTAAAAAAGGTAGAGGCTATAGTGAAATGCACTGGAAGATTTATGGATTGAATGAGGATCAGTTAGTTTGTAAGAGAGAATTAGGATATAAAAAATCTGGGGGAAGTCATCTTGTGGTCAGAACAAATATCATCCTCAGACCTCAGAAACTATTCCTTCACAGGAACCACAATTTGATTTGGCTACCTTGTAGAGGAAATTCTGTAC
Organism: Physeter macrocephalus; assembly: GCF_002837175.3. Classification (NCBI taxonomy): domain Eukaryota; kingdom Metazoa; phylum Chordata; class Mammalia; order Artiodactyla; family Physeteridae; genus Physeter; species Physeter macrocephalus. Next base: position 62,773,189 of record NC_041234.1, read on the forward strand.
TAAAATATTGGTCAAAACAATAGAGCAATAAGAGAGCAATTAGAGAAATTTAACATCTGTGTCAGGGAAAGGGAGAAAGACAATTCTACCCATATTAATATCATCACAAGGTGACCATGAGCGTATCAGAAGCTGAGGGTCCCTGAGGAGCAATATTAGACTCTTAACACTATAAGATGGGTAGACTTTACAAAAATAATCCAGTCAGTCACTAAAAACTAAACAAACAAATGACAATGACAAGTCTCAGAGTGAGTGAATCAGGACCCAGAGATTACAGTATGTTATGTAAAATAGCTAATTTCCAATAAAACATTATGAGTCATGTAATAAACTAGAAATTACTAATAATACACTGGAAAAAATTCAGGCAACTCAAACTGCCTATGAGAGTAAACAGATATCAGACTTAACGGAAAAAGACTTCAAAATAGATATTATGATATATTCACAGAACTAAAGGAAAGTGTGATTACAGAAGTTAAGGAATGCATGATAAAAATATGGCATCTAATAGAGACTATCAAAAAGGAGATTAAAAATTGAAAAAAGAATCAATTAGAAATTCTGGAGTTGAAAAGTACAATACCTGAAATTTAAAATTCACTAGAGGAGCTCAACAGTAGACTTAAACTGGGAAAAGAAATAATGTACTAAAGAACATATCAATAGAGATTTTACAAGCTGAAGCACGGAGAGTAAAAAGAATGAAGAAAAATGAACAGAGCCCCAGAAAAATGAACAAAGCCTCAGTATTAAGTGCAATAATATAATATATGTGTAATGGAATTAACAGAGAAGAAAAGAAAAACGCAGAAAAAACATTCAAAGAAATAATGACAGAAAAATATCCAAATTTATTTTAAAAAACAATTTATGCATACAGGAAGTAAATAATCCATGTTGGATAAATGCAAAGAGATCCACAAAAAGACATATTATAGAAAATATGCTGAGACTCAAAGACAAGAAGAAAATTTTGAAAGCAGCAAGAGACAAAGAACATATATTTACAAATTAATTCCAATAAGATTAAAAACTGAATCTTCAGTATAAAAAGTGAAAGCCAGAAAACAATGGGTTAAAATAGTCAAAGTGCTCAGAGAAAAAAAACTGTCACCCAAGAATCAAATATACAGAAATCTTTCTTCAAGGGGGAAAAGTGGGAGGTTGGTGGTGGGAGCTGGGATGAATTGGGAGACTGGGATTGAGATATATACACTAATATGTATAAAATAGATAACTAATAACCTGCTGTATAGCACAGGGAACTCCACTTCTCTCTGCAGTAGAAACTAAAACAACATTGTAAACAACTATACCCCAATAAATAAATAAATAAATAAATAGCCATGCCAAAAAAAAAAGCTTTCTTTACAAATGAAGGTGAAAAACATACTCCCAGATTAAAAAAAACAACAACAAAACAAAACAAAACAGAAAAAACCTGAGGGAATTTGTTGTTAACTTAACCGTTTTACAAGAAATGCTAATGGAAGTTCTTCAGGTTGAAAGCAAGTGGTTCTACCTGTTTATTTGAATCAACATGAAGAAATAAAGAGCAACTGTAAAATTAATAATGTAACTGTAAAAAGCTCAGTATTAATACATATTTTCTCCTTTATTCTCATAACTTATTTTTTAATTGTATAAAATATTATGTATATAATATAATGTTGAGTCTATAACATAGAAATATCTCATATGTGCAATATATTTGCCAATATCACCACAAAGAGGGTGGGTGGAGTAAAACTATCAGCTGATGAAATGGCTACAGGTGGTAAATTTATAAATAAACTATGCATAGCAATAATACTATGATAGGAGGGAAAGAGAAGAGAATTATGCAGTAGTAACATTTCTATACATCACTAGAATTATGAGAGTATAAATCTGAAGCTAATCCTGATATGTTAAAATGCATATGGTAAACTCTAGGGCAACCATTAAAAAATAATTTAAAATGTTGTAATCAAAAAGAGATTACAGAAATTAGAATGGTACACTAGAAACTATTCACTTAATTTAAAAGGGAGCAGTAAAAGAGAAATAAAAATAGTAAAAGACATGATTCATATTAAAAAAGTAAAATGCAGATATCAATCCAATTATATTACATGTGAGTTAAACAGTCCTACTGAAAGACAGAGACTGCACACTGTATAAAAACATGATCTAATTGTGTGGGATCTACAGGAGACACACTTTAGATTGAAAGATGTAAATTGAAAATGAATGAATGAACAAAAAAGATATTTCATGCAAACAGCAACCACAGGAAAGCTAAAGTTGTTATACTAATAACAGACAAAATAAAATTTAAGCAAAAAATTTTACTAGAGATAGGGACATTTTATGATGTTAAAATGTCAACTAACCAGGAACAATACAACAATTATAAACGTATATGCTCCTCACAACAGAGCACCAACCTACCTGTGGGAGAATGGAAATGGAGGTTTAGAATGATAGATGCCATAGACCTTCCCCCTGCTCAGCACAGATCCAGTGGACAAAAGAATCCCAGTTCTCAGGTTCCACCTGGGGAGGAAGAGTTGATCCATGAGTACAATGCCCCTATTTCTCTAGGGCTGTCCAAAGAACTGGCATCTGTATAGCTAGTCTATGAATGAAGGAAGATTGGACAGAGACTGAGGGGGCACAGAGCATATAACTGAAAGTATGATGAGCAGTCTGTGGGAATGAGGAAAGGGCAGGGAAAATCAGCTTATTATCTAAAATAAGATCCCACCACCTCTAAAGTTTATAGATTTTAGGCATCTGAAATTAAATAAAAACTGGACATAAAATTTAGAAGATACCAACATGGGAAGTAGGAGAGAGAGGGGTAGAGCAGTAAAAGCTTCCCCAAATTATTGAATTGTCTTGGGGTAAAAATTTTTACTGAAAAAAGTATTTTAAAACAAATATAAATTTAAATATTTCAGTGAAAATATTAAAGGTAATTATTAAAATAAAATACAATGTACAATATTAGTCCATTAAAGAAATACAGAAAACCCATTTATACCATCATAAGGCAATAAAATGGAAAAATGAAATAAAGAGAAAGCACTAACTGGAAGGTCTGGAATTATAATAAGAGTAAATCAATAAAATTCAACTATTAAAGAGAGGGACTCAGATTTAGTTTTTGATCATTTTATTTTATTTTTATTGAGATATAATTGGCATGTAACATTGTAGTAGTTTTAGGTGACAATGTAAAATTTGATATATGTATATATTAGGAAAAGATTACTACAATAAGTTTAATTAACATCAATCACCACACAGTTACAAATTTTTGTTTTTTTTGTGATGAGAATGTTTAGATCTACACTCTCAGTGACTTTCAAATACACAATGCAGTGTTAACTACAGTCACTAGGCTGCATATTGCATCTCTAAGACTTATTTATCTTATAACTGGAAGTTTGTACCCTTTGACCACTCTCACCCATTTTACCCACTCCTCACCCATTGCCACTGGCAACCACCAATCTATTCTCCGTACCTATGAACCTGGTGCTTTTACTTTTTATTTTTAATTTTTTTTAGATTCCAAATATAAGTGAGATTATATATTATTTGTTTTACTCTGTCTGACTAATTTATCTTAGCAAAATATAATGCCCTCAACGTTGATCCATGCTATCACAAAAGGCAAGATTTCCTTCTTTTTAATGCCTGAATAATATTCCATTATATGTATATATAAATCTTCCTTATCCATTCATCAATCAATAGACACTTTGGTTGTTTCCACGTATTGGCTACTGTAAATAATGCTTCAGTGAACATGGGGTATACATATCTCTTTTGTTTCCTTTGGATAAATACCCAGAAGTGGAATTGCTGGATCATATGGAAGTTCTGTTTTTATTTTTTTGAGGAACCTCCATACTGTTTTCCATAGTGGCTGCAATAATTTACATTCCCATCAATGCACAGAGGTTCCCTTTCCTCCACATCATTTCCAAAACTTGCTCACTCTTCTCTTTTTGATGATAATCATTCTATTAGGTATGAGGTAATATCTCATTGTGGGTTTTGATTCACATTTCCCTGATGGTTAGTGATGAAGAGCATCTTTTCATGTACCTGTTGGTAATTTGTATGTCTTCATTGGAAACTTGTCTGTTCCTCTGCCCATTTTAAAATCAGATTTTTGTTGCTATTAAATTGTATGAATTCTCCATATATTTTGATATTAATCCCTTTATCAGATATATTATTTGCAAATATTTTCCTCCATTCTTTACATTGCTTTTTCATTTTGTTGATGTTTTACTTTGCTGTACGAAAGCTTTTTAGTTTGATGTAGTCCCACTTGTGTATTTTTGCTTTGGGTGTCAAATCCAAAATAATCTTTGCCAAGACCAATGTTTAGGAGCTTACCCCCAATGTTTATTTTAGGAGTTTCATGGTTTCAGGTCTTACATTCAAGTTTTTAACCCAATTTGAGTTAATTTTTCTATGGTATTTTATAGTGGTTCAGTTTCATTCTTTTTTTATGTTGCTGTCCAGTATTCCCAACACCATCTATTGAAGAGACTGTCTTTTCCCTATTGCATATTCTTGGTTCCTTTGTCATAAATTAATTGACCAAGTACATGCAGGTTTATTTCTTCGCTTTCTATTTAGATTGGGTTTTTAACAGTATAGTTCCATTCTGTTTAAAACACACCTAAAACAAAAGAGCACTGATAGTGTATATATGTCCATGCCACTCTCTCATTTTGTCCCAGCTTACCCTTCCCCCTCCCTGTGTCCTCAAGTCCATTCTCTACGTCGGCATCTTTATTCCTGACCTGACCCTAGGTTTGTGAGAACCATTTTTTTTTTTTTTTTAGATCCTTATCCATTCATCTCTTCATGGGCACTTAGGTTGCTTCCATGTCCTGGCTATTGTAAATAGAGCTGCAATGAACATTTTGGTACATGACTTTTTTTGAATTATGGTTTTCTCAGGGTATATGTCCAGTAGTGGGATTGCTGGGTCATATGGTAGCTCTATTTTTAGTTTTTTAAGGAACCTCCATACTGTTCTCCATAGTGGCTGTATAGGAAGTAACCACATAACACAGGGAGATCAGCTAGGTACTTTGTGACCACCTAGAAGGGTGGGATAGGGAGGGTGGGAGGGAAGGAGACACAAGAGAGAAGAGATATGGGAACATATGTATATGTATAACTGATTCACTTTGTTATAAAGCAGAAACTAGCACACCATTGCAAAGCAATTATACTCCAATAAAGATGTTAAAAAAAAAAAAACCGGCACTGATAGATTGAGCATAAAGGTATTCTACTCTTGGCTAAATCACTCCTACATCTTTCTTCTGATCCTTGTTTACAAATTGCAATTGTATGAGAATTTACATTCTGTTTCCCACCTTAAGAATATTTTTATTTTTCTGTAAGTGTTAATTATATTTCAAAACAAACATGCAAACGAAAAGCCAAACTCATATTAAAAGAGATTAGACTTGTGGTTACAAGGGGCCTGACTTTGGAAGAGGGGGAATTGGATGAAGGCATTCAAAATGTACATACTTTGAATTATAAGATAAATAAGTACTAGAGATGTAATGTACAAACATGATCAATATACTAAACACTGCTGGATGTTATATATGAAAATTAAGAGATAAGTCAAATCATTATGCAGTATACCTTAAACTTATAAAGTACTATATGTCAATTATATCTCTAAAACTGGAAGGAAAAAAAACTCACAACAAAGACACTGATAGTACTGTCATTCTAAGGCAATGAGTGGTGAATTTGCCTAAGGCTAATATAGTACCAAGATTTTTACCCAGGTTGTGAGGCTCTAATTTTGTGGTCTTATCACTGTATTTCCTCTCAAAGTGTTTCACATCCTTTGCACAAAAATGTAAGAATAATTTTGATTTTTTTGTGAGAAACTTTAAGGATTGAAAGTCCCAGGAAATAACAAAATATTAAGCATAAAGAATAACTTAGGAAGCTGTAATGTATAAAAAGATTTGTCTAGGGAAATGTTTCAGCTACTAAGTAAAAGTAAGTGACTTTAAAAACTGAAATTTTTGACATTAGATTTTAAGTTTTGCTCTGTTACACTATAATGTAATCTTCCAAATCTGATCTCCTCATAACATACATCAGAATAGTAATAAATATTTTTTGATATAGGAAAATAACTTTTTCTTTATCTAAGCTGTAAGCTCCAGGAGAGCATGAACATCATATATTTTTCACTGGTGTATTGCTATTATCTACCACAGCACTGAGAACAGAGTGGCATTCAATAACTCTGTTCTATGAGTAAATGAAAACATGCATGAATAAAAGAATGAAATGACCCAAAGCCAATCAATAGGATGGTTGTCACATAAGCCAACCATATCATTTACTTACTTAACCAATGTTAAAACTCTTATTTAATTTCTTTCATAGATGAATATTCAGTTTCTGCTTTAAAACAATCCATTGTACATTGAATGAGTTTAAAATTAAAACAAAGGTATACGGGTTTTTTTTGTTTTTGTTTTTTTGTAGTACGCAAGCCTCTCACTGTTGTGGCTTCTCCCTTTGCGGAGCACAGACTCCGGACACACAGGCTCAGCAGCCATGGCTCACGGGCCCAGCCGCTCTGTGGCATGTGGGATCTTCCCGGACCGGGGAACGAACCCGTGTCCCCTGAATCGGCAGGCGGATTCTCAACCACTGCGCCACCAGGGAAGCACAAAGGTATATGTTTTTATGTGACTATATCTCTTGAATTTTTATTAGGGCTAATGCTGACAGGTTAAAAATTATTCTGTAAATTACAATAGATATTCAAGTTTGAAAAGGTCTTGTGTCTGTTGATACATTTAATAAAAATATTCTTTTAACTCTACAGATTTAAGTGCATTTGGATCTGTCTTTGTACAAAATGTACTATTGCTTTGCTAACATAAACACATATCCAAGTTACCAACTCTAAATCCCATCATAGCTCATTGACTATAAGACTAAAAATATTTCTTTATTGTTAAACACAATTTAAATTATATTGAGAAATGTACTAAATTAATGTTATGTGCATAGCAGGCACTTAATAAATAAACGTTTAATTAAATTGATTTTTAGACTATCAGCAGAAAAGATTTTACTGAAAATTCTTCTCTCATTTTCAAAGGAATTAACAGACTTTTAGACAGTCTGCATGTTTTCTAAAGTAATGAAAAATATCAGTTCGATTAAACAGATTTTGGAAACTTGCTTTCAGTAAAACATTAAAATTTTGATGCAGTGTTAAATGGCTGAGTGAAGAGTAACCGTGTTAAGCCAAAAGAAGACAGAAAAAAAGTCTGTTAAATCTATATTAATTATAAAATTAATATTTGGGGGGAGGAAAAATATTTTTGGGAGGCAGGAGATAACTTTATTAGAAATTAATGAGAAAAAATATTTAAATGTTTTACCTTGGTTAAAAAATCACGATTATGCTGAGGCCCAATTATGGACATTTCTCAATTTCCACTAATCATTTTCTTTTACATTTTAAGTTTTATAAGTACAGATGAACATAGCATACTAATAGGTTAATTATATTAACCTTATAGAGATTCAAAGATTTTTCAGGTTATTATATTTTAACAGACTAGTACTGCATGTTTAAATGCAAAATTGTTTTTCCACTAAAGAAACAAAACCTTTTTTAGAGCTTGCCTTTATTGTACATTTGGCAAATTTTCGGGAATGCTTACTGTCTTTTTCTCAGTCTTCTAGGACCTATAGACTAGACAGAAATAAAATTATCATGAAGATATTTAAAAAGGTTTGAATCCTCTGGAGATCCCCCCTTCCTTCAGTATTTAATAAGGAAAATCACCTTCTGTGAATTCAATAAAATTTGAGGCCCTCACAAAGATTTATACCATATTACACACTGAAATCCTGTTTACAATAGTTCCCACGTGTACTCAATTATCAGAATAATATTCTTATACTATCTCATCGCCTTACGTTTTATGCCAACAACAGAAAATTTAATATTACATGGTGCAGAGGCATGTAATAAATATTACATGAAATATTTATTTACATATCCATGTGCCCATGCCTTAAATAGGCTAGGTAGAAAAATAATTTTGGATATTTACATTTATTTCTAATGCAAAATGCGAGCTTCTAACCGAATGATAAAATTTTATCATCTGTTTCCATTTTAATGTAGATTTTCAAATAAAAGTCTCTGTATTGTTACAAACATAACTTCAAGTCAACTAACTGATATGTTAGCTGACTATCAACTTACTTTTATATCAGCAGTCTTCATAAACACATGGCATTCTGTTATTTATTAAAAGAAACTTCCTTTTTAAAAATTGAGGTAGAGAGTCACTGCTCTCATGGACACTCCCATACATTTATTTAAACACTCTTATTTCTACTTAACTTAGAAAGACACACCTACATATGTGGAGAAATGCAGTCTGCTTGCAAGGAAAATGCACCATTTAATTTCATACATAAATAAGTCTTTCATATATACCCAAAGTGCTTTAACTAAGATACTATAATGCCAGACATCTGTAGAATTTTGTTTGCACAACACATATTTGTGGTTTATTAGCCAATCTGCTCTCTGTTTACAGTTGCTGCATTTGTTTCATAAGCAGCTATAAATTATGTTATTGAACAACTGTGCTCCAATGGATTCCAGAGATCATTCTCTGACAGTGCACACATATACACACACATGTGGACTTGCAAGAACAAAAATTGTAGCCACATAATTGTATAGAATTCAATTCTGGTTAGTAGAATGTTTCTGTATATTAAAAAATGGCCCTCTGAAATAACTGGGTATGACACAGAGAAAAATAAATTAATATAAACAGTACTAATATTAGTGTTACTATAATTATTAGCATGGTTCAAATGTAAATTGTTAACATCATTGGAGTTATATTTTTAGTTGTCTTGCATTGAGAATGTTAACAGCTTGGGAAAAATAATGTAGCAATCCCAAAATTGTAAGTGGAAGGTTTAGAAATGTACATATTTGCTCCCACAAAATTACTTTTTCTTCCTTAATGCCATGTAAGGACTCAATCGATGTATTTATTTAAGAAAAAAAATAATGAATTGTCATGCTAATAATATCTACTGTTTTAAGAAACCCACATGACAGGCAGATATAGTAGATATCAATCCAAATAGTTTTTCTTAGACATGCAATGAGTGCATTTAAAAGTATGTAGTATAATTTTAAAAATCCAGAGCAGTATCCTCCCAATATTGGGGGAGGAAAAGTAAAGATGAAATCATCTTCAACTGAAAATGAAATAAGAGATTTCATATACTTAGCCTGAGGCTAATTTAAGGCATTACATTGCTAAAGGATATTTGAAAGTATTTCTGTAAACTGGTGACCAGTTTATAGAATACATCTACAACCATTTGAGTGGCAAGCAAACAGTAGAATAGGAAATACTTTTACAGGAGAATCATATCTAAATAGTCACCATTATAACATCTTGTTTGTTATAATGAGGCTATTTCCATGTTGTAGCAGGTGGCCCATAATCATAATGCTTTGTTGATTTGGTGACAGTGACATCTATTAAACCTCAAATCCTGTATAACAGATGGTTTCATCCAGCACTTGCCCATGGAGATGTCAAGGTCTATATAACAAGACATTGCTGTTTTTGCATTTATCTTTTATGTTAAAACCATATTTCCCAGAATTGTAAAGTGTTTTTAAGATTTATAGGATTTATAAAAAAAAAAATTGTTGGTAATTGAGACCTGGAATCCAAGAGGCACTGGATGAATAGAACAAAGCCAGAATGGGAGGAGATATGAAAAAGCATTAAGTATTGAATAACGATTCCATTAACATTCACAAGTTGTTTTTTTTTTTCCTGAAATTGTAAACAACATTTTCCTTTGGACACTAATGGTAATTCACCATTAAAATAATTTAATGTAACAATAATTTTTATGGCCCTTTGAATTTGTTAAAATGAAATTCTTCTGTGCTTCCCTGGTGACACAGTGGTTGACAGTCCACCTGCTGATGCAGGGGACATGGGTTCGTGTCCCAGTCCAGGAAGATCCCACATGCCACGGAGTGGCTAGACCCGTGAGCCATGGCCGCTGAGTCTGTGCTCTACAACGGGAGAGGCCACAACAGTGAGAGACCCGCGTACCGCAGAAAAAGAAATTCTAGTTTAGTTACTAAACTGTCAATATTACTTCTGTATCTATGTATGTCATCTTACTGTGTGTAGAGAAAAATATATTTAAATGTTGGTTCTCCTTATTTTACATGGTCAAATAATGGTTAAAAGAACAGATATAATTGGTTTTCCTGTGAAATGATCCCCCAGAACCAGCTTTCCAATGTTCAATGACTATTGTTTAATAGTAAAACGCTAAACTAAATTTTACCATTGCTTCAATTACTAGGACATTTATGGATAAAGTAAAGGGGCTTTGTGAAAGTTAATGATGCAAATACATCAGAGTTTTTCCTTGTTACCAGTCTTGACACCAGTGCATTAGGCAAAGTTGGTAAAAGTGAGTTTTTAAATTAGTTAATATACAAGTGGTATTTTTTATATTTATGTTTTTTGATTGTCTCCCTGTATCACTCTTCTTCCAACTAGATCTTGAGTGCTATAAGGATAGGAATCTGTTGTTGTTGTTGTTTTTGTTCACTGGTAAATCACCAGCATCTAGACTAGTGCCAGGAACAATATAAGTACTCAATAAGTATTTGTCAAATGAATGAATGTTTAAAATCACATTCTGAGTTCTCAATAGAATTGATGAGGGAGGAGTCAAGAAGGTGGAATAGGAGAATGAAGAATTCTTCTCTCTTCACAAATACATCAAGAATACATCTACACATGGAACAATTCTCACAGAGCTTATGCTGAACATTAGTGGAAGACATCAGACACCTCAAAGGACAAGAAAAATTCCCTCACAAAAGAAAGAGAAAAAAAAAAGGAATCAAAAAAGGGACCAGCAACCCTGGTGGGAAGCTGAAAGTGAACAGAGACCCCTGCATTCAGAAAATCCCCCTTACATTGGGAAAATCAGCTGGGACAGAAAGGGACCTTCAGGGGATCAAAGGAGAAAGCAGCAGACAGTCTATGGAAGGCAGAACAAAGTAAGAACTGAGTGTATGGTCTGTGCTGCAGCTGTGCAGACCTCAGCCTGAGTCATGTGTCTCCTGTTGCAGAGGGGGCCTGGGTGCTAGAAAGTGGTGTTTGGAGCATGGATCCAGGGAGGGGACAGCTGTTGGCTGTGAAAAGACAGCCTGATGGGAGAGGAGTAAGGAGCTCCACAACTGGGAATGTTTGAGGAAAAAACCTGGGACACCATATAAGCAAGGTATCATTGTTGAGGGGCGTACAAGGGGCAGGGCTGCCATTGCAAACCCTTTCCCCACTGGCCGGCTTCTTTGGCCTCTGCAGGTAATGGGAAGGGCACTCATCTGTGCAGGCTCACCCACCCCTGAATCCAAGGCCTCCTCCACTCACGTAGGCTCCAGGGTAATGAGCGCCACCCATCCCAAAGCCTCCTTGGGAATCAGCCCTGGGTACCCCTGCCTGAGATGGGCATCTGCCAGTGCTGATGGGGGCTGAGTGCTAAAGCATAGGGTAAATAGACCAGATCCAGGGAGAGGACGGCTGTTGGCTGCACAGATACAACAGAGGGGAAAGGAGTGAGAGGCTCCGTGGCCCTTAGAGGAAATGAGGTCTACCTAGGAAAAGAGGTGCCATTGTTGAGTGGTAGGCAAGGAGTGGGGCCACCCCCACCCCCACATGCCAGCCCCTTCCTTCATGGGCACTGGGTAGGACTCCCATCAGAGGGAGCACACCCCAATCTCTTGCAACTGCCTGCTGGTCTATGATGCTGCAGGCAATTCATGCACACCCCAGTTGTGGCCGCCATATCCCTCTCTGACCTGAGTGAGTAAGTGTATCCCAGACAGCTGCTGCTTTTGCTCCCTCTCACCTGGGTGGGGAACAGATGGCTGAGGGTGGCCCACATGCAGAGATGGGGCCAAAATAAAAGCTGAGCCCCAGGGGTGGTACACTAAGGAAGAGTAAAGGAAATCTCTCCATGCAGCTGCACAAGCCACAGATTAAATCCTGTGATTGGCTTGGTAAATCCTGTTTCCATGGAACATATGAATACACAAGTGTTCCCACAACTGATACCAGTCTAAATTTTGCAGCAGTGGACTTTGGGCACAAGTACTGACATGAGTTGGGACAGGCCAGAGTAAGCTGCTCCCACAGTGCCCACAGAAGATCCACAGATCTACCTAGAGGTATTTGAGGGCCTGCTGGGGAGGCAGGGGTTGGCTGTTGCTCACTGTGAGAACAAGGAAACAGACAGAGGAGGCCCCAGGAAAATATTTTTATTACTATTATTTTTGTTTCGTTTTGTTCAGTTGTTGTTGGTGGTGTTTTTATTATTTTTCATTTTTTTACTTTACTTTTTAAAAATACACCTTTTTTATTTTTCTATTTGTATTTACTTTCTTACTATTTTGTGTTTTTTCTTGTTTTTATTCTTTTTTTCTTTTTAAATTTTTTGATCATTTTTATGCGTTTCTTTTTTTTACATGTGTGTTGTCGCTGTTTGTTTGTTTTGGTTTTTACCATTTGTCTTAGATTTTGTATGTTTGTTTGTTTTCTTTTTCTTTTTATCTTTCATTTCTTTCTTTTTTCTCTGGCAGTGCTGTTCGGCTTGTGGGCTCTTGGTTCCCCAAACAGGGGTTGGGCCTGGGCCTCTGGGGTGGGAATGCCAAGTCTAGGATTCTGGACAAACAGAGAATTCCTGGGCCCAGGAAATATTAATCAGCATGCACTCTCCCGGAGGTATCTATCTCAATACCAAGACCCAGCTCCACCCAGCAGCCTACAGGCTACAGTGCTGGAGACCGCACAGCAAACAACCAGCAAGACAGGAACACACACCTACACATCAGCAGATAGGCTGCCTAAAGTTGTACTAAGCTCACAAACACCCTAAAACACACCCCCTTATGTGGCCTGGCACATCAGAGGGAAAAGACTCAGCTCCACACATCAGAGCACAGGCACCAGTCCCTCCCACCAGGAAGCCGACACAAACTCATGGGCCAATCTCACTCAAAAGGGAGCAGACAACAGAAGCAAGAGGAAGTACAACCCTGCAGCCTGTGGAAAGGGGACAATAAATACAACAAGTTAAACAAAATGAGATGACAGAGAAATAAGTTGCAGTTGAAAGAGCAAGGTAAAATCCCACAAGACCAAGTAAATGAAGAGGAAAAAGGCAATCTACCTGAAAATGAATTCAGAGTAATGATAGTAAAGATGATCTAAGATCTCAGAAAAGAATGAAGGCATGCTTCAAGAAGACACAATAAATGTTTAACAAGGACTAAAGAAGAACTAAAGAACAAAAAATCAGTGATAAACAGCACAATAACTGAAATGAAAAATACACTAGAAAAAATCAATAGCAGAACAATTGAGGCAGAAGAAAGGATAAGTGAGCTAGAAGATAGAATGTTGGAAATAACTTCCACAGAGCAGAATAAAGAAGAAAGAATGAATGATCCAGCAAGGATCTCATTCAACGGAGAAATCAAAAGATTTACAGACAAGCAAAAGTTAAGAGAATTAGGCACTACCAAACCAGATTTACAACAATTGCTAAAGGAACTTCTCTAAGCAGGAAACACAAAAGAAGAGAACAAAAGACGAAGGGAAGAAGACCTACAAAAACAAACCCAAAACAATTAAGAAAATGGCAATAGGAAGATACATATCAATAATTCCTTGAAATGTAAGTGCATTAAATGATCCAACCAAAATACGTGGACTGGTCAAATGGATACAAAAGAAGACCCATATATATGCTGTCTACAAAAGACCCACTGCAGACATAGGGACACATAAAGACTGAAAGTGAAGGAATGGAAAAAGATATTCCATGAAAATGGTAACAAAAAGAAAGCTGGAGTAGCAATTCTCTTATCAGACAAAATAGACTTTAAAATAAAGGCTACTACAAGAGACAAAGAGGACACTACTTAATGATCAAGGGATCAGTCCAAGAAGAAGATATAACAACTGTAAATATTTATGAACCCAACATAGGAGCACCTCAGTACATAAGGCAAATGCTAACAGCCATAAAAAGGGAAATCAACAGTAACACAGCAATAGTGGGGAACTTTAACACTCCACTTACACCAATAGATAGATCATCCAGACAGAAAATTAATAAGAAAAAAAAAGCATTAAATGACACATTAGAACAGATAGACCTAACTGATATTTATAGGACATTCCATCTGAAAGCATCAAAATACACTTTCTTCTCAAGGACACACAGAACATTCTCCAGGATAGATCACATATTGGGTCAGAAATCAGGCCTCAGGAAATTTAAGAAAATGGAAATCATATCAAGCATATTTTCTGACCACTGTTCTATGACATTAGAAATCAATTACAGGAAAAAAAAATATAAAAAAACAAACAGATGGAGGCTAAACCATATGTCACTAAACAACCAAGGGATCACTGAAGAAATCAAAGAGGAAATCAAAACATACCTAGAGACAAATGACAACAAAAACATGATACTCCAAAACCTATGGGATGCAGCAAAAGCAGTTCTAAGAGGGAAGTTTATAACAATACATTCCTACCTCATGAAACAAGAAAGATCTCAAACAAACAACATAACTTTACACCTAAAGCAACTAGAGAAAAAAAACAAACAAAACCCAAAGTTAATATAAGGAAAGAATTCTTAAGATTACAGCAGAAATAAATAAAACAATAGCAAAGATCAATGAAACTAAAAGGTTGTCCCTTGGGAGATAAACAAAATCAATAAAACTTTAGCCAGACTCATCAAGAAAAAATGAGAGATTACTCAAATCAATAAAATTAGAATTAAAAGAAGTTACAACTGACACCACAAATATACAAAGTATCATAAGAGACTACTGCAAGCAACTATATGCCAATAATATGGACAACGTGGAGAAATGGACAAATTCCTAGAAAAGTACAACCTTCCAAGAATGAACCAGGAAGAAATAGAAAATATGAACAGACCAAGCACAAATAATGAATTTGAAACTGTGATTAAAAATCTTCCAGCAAACAAAACTCCAGGATGAGTTGACTTCACAGGCGAACTCTACCAAACATTTAGAGAAAAGTTAACACCTATCTTTCTCAAACTCTTCCAAAAAGTTGCAGAGTGTGGAACACACCCAAGTTAATTATACAAGGCCACCATCACCTTAATATCAAAACCAGACAACGATACCAAAATAATACAAAATTAGAGGTCAATATCACTAATGAACATAGACACAAAAATCCTCAACAAAATATTAGCAAACCTAATCCAACAACATCTTAAAATGATCATACAGCATGATCTGGTGGGATTTATCCAAGGGATGCAAGGATTCTTCAATATACGCAAATCAATCAGTGTGATACACCATATTAACAAACTGAAGAATAAAAACCATATGACCGTCTCAATAGATGCAGAAAAATCTTTTGACAAAATTCAACACAATTTTATGATAAAAGCTCTCCAGAAAGTGGGCATAGAGTGAACCTCCCTCAACATAATAAAGGCCATGTATTACAAATCCACAGCAAACATCATTCTCAATGGTGAAATCTAAAAGCATTTGCTCTAAAATCAGGAACAAGACAAGGGTGTCCACTCTCGCCACTATTATTAACACAGTTTTGGAAGTCTTACCCTTGGCAATCAGAGGAAAAAAAAAAGAAATAAACAGAATCCAATTTGGAAAAAGAGAAGTAAAACTGTCACTTTTGGTAGATGGTATGATACTATGTATAGAAAATCCTAAAGATGTCACGAGAAAACTACTAGAGTTAATAAATGAATTTAGTAAAGTTGCAGGAAACAAAATTAATATACAGAAATCTCTTGAATTCCTATACACTAACTACTGAAGCCCACCTGCCTAGAGACCATGAGCTGAAACAAGAGAAGCCACCACAATAAGAAGTCCGTGCACCACAATGAAGAATAGTCCCTGCTTGCTGCAAATAGGGGAAGTCTGCACACAGCAACAAAGACCCAATGCAGCCAAAAATAAATAAATAAATTTATTTTAAAAGGGAATAAAATACCTAGGGCTAAACCTACCTAAGGAGGCCAAAGACCTGTATTCAGAAAACTACAAGATGCTGATGAAAGAAATAAAAAACTACACAAACAGATGGAGAGATACAACATTTTCAAGGATTGGAAGATCAATATTGTGAAAATGACCATAATTCTCAAAGCAATCTACAGATTCAATGCAATCCCAGTGGAAGTACCTGTAGCATTTTTCATAGAATTAGAACAAAAAACGTTACAATTTCTAGAGAAACAAAAGAGATCCTGAATAGCCAAGCCATCATGAGAAAGAAAAATGAAGCTGGAGGACTCAGGCTCCCTGTCTTCAGACTACAAAGCTACAGTAGTCAAGACAGCATGGTACTGGCACAAAAACAGACATATAGATCAAGGGAACAGGATAGATAACCCAGAGATAAACCCACATACCTATGGTCACCTAATATATGACAAAGAATGCAATAAACAATGGAGAAAAGACAACTTCTTCAATAAGTGGTGCTGGGGAAACTGGACAGCTATATGAAAAAGAATGAAATTAGAACACTCCTTAACACCATACACAAAAATAAACTCAAAATGGATTAAAGACTTAAATGTAAGGCCCAACACTATAAAACTCTTAGAGGAAAACATAGGCAGAACACCCTTTGACATAAATCGCATCAAGATCTTTTATGACCCACCTCCTAGAGTAATGAAAATAAAAACAAAAATAAACAAATGGGACCTAAGTAAACTTAAAAGTTTTTTACAGCAAAGGAAACCATAAACAAGATAAAAAGACAACTCTCAGAATGGGAGAAAATATTTGGAAACGTAGCAACTGACAAATAATTAATCTCCAAAATATACAAACAGCTCATGCAGCTCAATATCAAAAACAAACAAACAACCCCATCCAAAAATGGGTGGAAGATCTAAATAAACATTTCTCCAAAGAAGTCATACAGATGGCTAACAAACACATGAAAAGATGCTCAACATCACTAGTTAGTCAAGAAATATAAATCATAACCACAATGAGGTATCACCTCACATCAGTCAGAAAGGCCACCATCAAAAAATCTACAAACAGGGCTTCCCTGGTGGCGCAGTGGTTGAGAGTATGCCTGCCGATGCAGGCGACATGGGTTCGTGCCCTGGTCTGGGAAGATCCCACATGCCGCAGAGCGGCTGGGCCTGTGAGCCATGGCCACTGAGCCTGCACATCTGGAGACTGTGCTCCACAATGGGAGAGGCCACAACAGTGAGAGGTCCATGTACCGCAAAAAAAAAAAAAAAAAAATCTACAAACAATAAATGCTGGAAAGGGTGTGGAGAAATGGGAGCCCTCTTACACTGTTGGTGGGAATTTATATTAATAAAGCCATTATGAAAAACAGTATGGAGCTCCCTTAAAAAACTAAGTCTAGAACTACCATATGACCCAGCAATCCCACTACTTGGCATATACCCTGAGAAAACCATAAATCAAAAAGACACAGGCACCCCAATGTTCAAAGTGGCACTATTTACAATAACCAGGACATGGAAGCAACCTAAATGTCCATCAACAGAGGAATGGATAAAGAAGATATGGTACATATATAGAATGGAATATTATTCAGCCATAAAAAAGAACAAAATTAAGTCATTTGCAGAGACATGGATGGAACTAGAGTCTGTCATACAGAGTGAAGTTAAGAAAAGAAAAACAAACATACATATATTAACGTATGTATGCAGAATCTAGAAAAATCGTATAGATTATCTTATTTACAAAGCAGAAGTAGAGACACAGACGTATAGAACAAACATATAGTTACCAAGGAGGAAGGTGGGGGATGGGATGAATTGGACGATTGGGATTTACATATATACACTATTGATACTATGTATAAAATAGATAACTAATGAGAACCTACAGTATAGCTCAGGGAAGGTTCTCCATGCTCTATGGTGACCTAAGTAGAAAGGAAATCCAAAAAAGAGGAGTTATATGTGTATGGGTAGCTCATTCATTTTCCTGTACATGAGAAACTAATACAACATTGTAAAGAAACTATACTCCAATAAAAATTAATTTAAAATAACTATAGCTGGATGAGTTTGCAAAAAAATGAATACATAAAGCAAAAAAAATAATGATGAATCATATCTAGTAATAAAGTAGATTGTTCAAATATATCAAAGATATATTATTGATTTAGTATGAAAATAAATCAATGCAATATTCTATCTGCTTTCACTAATGTAGGAAAGAGAAACACAAAATAAAATTGTATGGGGATTCAACTAGAACATTCCACTTTGCAAGGGGAGATATTTATTTGAAAACTAAAATTCACTGAAAGACCCGTTTGCTCACTTATAATTTAGAAGCCTTGACCAAATTTGACAATAAACATATTTCAAGTAACTGGATTGCAATTAATTACTAGCAAAACTCATAATGAAATGTCATATATCCAAGTGATTAGCATTTATTTTGAATAACACATGGACAAATCATAATATTAAGGCAATAAGCATTTTAAACAATGAAAAACACTTGTTCTTTTTGAGAATATAATCCTTTAAAATTCTCTACAATAATTGAATTTTCTGCATAATAAAAATAAGGATGTATGCTGGAGGATTTTAGTACTATTTGATTTGTAAGTTCCTTTTAAATGTTATACATATTAAGATGAACAAACTTAATTCATTAGAAATGTTATTAAGCTGTAGATAAATTGTTTCATGACAGGATGACAAAATGCTTCACTATCTTATTAATGAGACTAATAATAAGACATTAGAAATATTACAACAAAGGCTGAGAAGGTTAACATTTTCTAGGAAAATTATGTCAATAAAAGTGTGAAATTTCTTAGGTATGATGTTAATGCTGCAAGATAGAGCACATAATGAAAGCTTTTGGTTATTTAAATCAGTAGTCAGGAATTGGTTTCAGAAACTCCACAACATCCTGTTCATTTTATTTCTCTCATATATTGGTCATTATAAGGAGTACAAATATATCCCCCAAAGCCTTAAATTCTGGTCCTTTGTGTAAACTATTTCTAATATTTCTACTATTTTTCCAGAAAATTTTGAGCCCCACATCATTTCCTACTTTGATTTATACTTTTGTGGACTACATAATAGATTTTGATATTTTCCAGCTGAGGTGTGATACACTGATCACTCTTTGAAAGGATAAAGAGAATTAAAAATACCAGGTTATTTAAAATCTATAAAGGCAGAAATGAATTCTCTTCAGATATTTTTTATAATTTCCATTTTCATAAAATTATGATGAATACATTCTCAAAACCACAAAACACTTCAAAAAAATTATTGCTCGGTTTCTTTGGCTAGACACTTTTAGTGTCACCTTTGAAACCCTTGTTCCAGCATCACTATATAAGTAAAGGAAAGAGGCACAGGTATTTACCAATCTTGTGAATCAAGTAAGTGAATGATTATATATGTTAGGAATATTACAAAGTGAGCTAAATAAATGTTTGACTTTTTATGAGTTTAAATGTTATTGGCTTGAAATTTTGTGTTACATAGATTCCCCCAAATAGTATAAAGTAACTCAGGGTGTGTTCACTGTAGTTTGTGGTACATTAGGTTGCTCTTTTGCTCCTAACACACAAATGTTTCTAGCTAGCTTTTGAGGTCTTTACTGATATACTACCATTTACAAGGTTATATATGGATAGTAGTGGTAACTCCAAGTTCAGGAGATAGATTCCCCAAAAGGACTTAAAAGCGTATCTAACATTTAGTGCTACAAAGTGAATTTTATGCTGAATTCAACATGAACTTTAATGATGTGGAGTTGTTTCTATTTATCTAGAACAAGAAAGAAGTAACTTTTATGAAAGCAGTATTAAAATTTGAGTTGTGACTTAATGACCATGTGGGACAAACTGTGAGCCATTCCTCATTTTTTAGTATACTGATAATAACTACTCTTTATTAATTAATTATTGATATGTCATACTTTACTTATATTAACTAATTTAGTCATTACAATAGCTCTGTGATTTCTTTATAATTATTAGTTTTATTTGACAGATGAGGAAATTAATGGTCAGTAAGTTTAAACAATTTGTTTAATATGACAGGGATAGTAAGTAAAAAGTTAAAAATAAAACAAAAACAAGTGTTGTTGGACTTCAGCTCATTCATTAAGAATGTGGAGCACATTCTTAACCACTGTGTCATACTGCCCTCCAACAGTATGACTAACCATTCCAAACTTGCCTATTACAGATAATGTTTTCTGAAATCTTATTAGGGAAGTTGTTTGATACTGTGTAGTTAATAATACTTAGCTTTAAGTAGAGGGTGGTTATATAACTAAGCAAGCTTCTTCATATACTTTCTTAAATATTTTGAAATATAGGTTACCTCTGACTTCTAAAGCATTCAAATTTGAAAGTAAAATATCAGTGTAAGTAAACCAAGGGTTTTGCTGGATTTAGACAAACCCTTGAAAAAAAAATGTTTTATTAGCTGAGATCCTCCTTAATTCATTTTGTTTTTAAATTTCTACCCTTTGTTTATGGTAAATTCATGTACCATTACAAATATATAAAAATCTTTTACATTTCCTTTTAGATGGAGTCTTGGGTTTTTTAAAAAAATTGTTTCACACTTTTCCATACTTTTAACTTATTTTTTATTTGAAGGGTTTCTTTATAATTTTTACATTAATGACTCATTTATGTTATTTTATCTATGTATGTAAATATATAATTTGTTATTTTGTTCTTGGAAAAAGAAATGCAGGAAATTGGTCGAGTCATATGACTTCTTAAGGTCTTTTTCAGTACATGCTCCTGAAAAACTATTCAAGAGAATATTATAAATAGAAAAATTGGGGGGAGATTTAAAAATTTCATTTATGATCTACATAGTTTTCCTTAGGGTGAATTTAAAATGTATGAATTTATATCCATTCTGGGCTTACTCACAAGTTAGGCATCCAGGGAACAGATCCAAAGAATTATAGGAAAGGATTTGAAAACTGAACTTGATATAAAGCATCATTCAAGTACCAGACAACTCCTTTATGGCGCATACCCTGGGGAGAGCAAAATACTGTAAGTAAATTTAAGAGCTGAAGTGATATTTGAACCATTGCCCACAAAAGGTGAGACAGAACTTGAAGACCAAATCCAATGAGATTGATTTTTCTGCTAAAACAACAAAAACAAAAGAATCTTTCTTCTACCCAGAATTTTAACAGGATCCAGAACCTTACAACATAATATTCAAAATGTCAGAGTACAGTGCAAAATTACTTGACATAAAGAGACCAAGAAAAAAAACTCAATTCTCAAAGGAAAATATAATAGATGCCAACTGTGAGATAAACCAGGTGCTGGAATTATCAAAGAAAGGCTTTAAAATAGCTATCATAACCATGCTTCAAGAAGTAGAGGTTAGCACTCTTGAAATGAGTCAAAAAATATAAGCTTGTGGCATAGAAATAGAAACTTTATACTACAACTATAAAAAAGAAAATGGAAACTTCAGAACCTAAAATTAAAATATTTGAAAGACAATTATTGGATTGGTTCAACAGTAAAATGGAGACAATAGAGGAAATAGTAAGCATGAAGACAGATTAATAGAAATTATCCCAGTTTAAGAACACAGAGAAAAATAATTACAGAAAAGTGAAAAAGAGAATCAAGAAAATGTGAGACAATAGCAAAATGTCTAACAATTATGTCATTGGATTCTCAAAAACAGAGGTAAAAAAGATTGGAAAATAAAAATATTTGAAGAAATATATGGTTAAGCCTTTCTCAAATTTACTGAAAATTTACAAATTCAGGATGTTAGAGAAACCAAACATGAAACTAAACTGCTGAAGACCAAAGATAAAGAAAAAAAATCTTGAAAGTGGCTAAGGGAAATATAAAACATTATATATGGGCAAAAAAGATTCAAATGACGATTTCTTTCCAGAAAACATGAAAGTGAGAAGATAGTGGCGCTTAAAGAAAAAATTGTCAATCTAGAATTCTATATCAAGCAAAACTATCCTTTAGAATGAAGGAAAGATAAAGGCATTCTCAGGTGCATGAAAACTAGGAGGATTCAGTGTAAGAATAATTGCTCTAAAAGAAAAGAGAAAGTAAGTTTTTCAGGCTGAAAGAACTTGAAACATCAGAAAATAAGAAAGAGAAATATAAATGACAAACTCCTGGGGAAATATAAGACACTAAATTTTTCTCTCAAATTATTTAAAATATGCATGCTGTTGAATGAAAAATTATAACTTTATTGGAATGCAACTCAACATTACAGATATAATACAAATGAATGTTGTAACATAAAGGAGGGTAGAAAAGAGTCTTATATGATTAAAAGGGTGTGATTTGAAGTGATAAGGATTAATCCTAAGTAGACATGAAATGGTAGGTATATTGTAATCCCAACAGTAACCAATAAAATAATAATATGAAAAGGTGCAGTCAAAAGCAATAGATAAATTGGAGTTGAAAACTAAAACAATTTAATAATCCAAAAGAAGAGAGAAAAAGGGGAAGATAGGAAAAGAGAGAGACATGCCAAAACAAATTATAAAACCATAAAATTAAATCCAAACATGTCAATAATTACAGCAAATATAAATTTTCTAAATACACAAACTAAAAGTCAAAGATTTTAAATGAATGAAAAACAAGACCCAGCTTACTGCCTACAATAATTCTACATTAAAGAAGAACATACATGTAAGTGAAAAGAAACACTATACTATGCAAACATTAATCAAAAGAAAGCTCAAAGAGATGTATTAATATTGGATAAAGTAGACTTCATAACAAGTTGAATTACCAGGAATAAATAGAAGTATTACACTATGATAAAAGGGTCATTTTACCAAGAAGGCATAAAAATCCTGTATGTGTATATTCTCTTAAGAGCAGAGCTCCAAAATACATGAAGCAAAAACTTATAGGACTAAAAGGAGACATAGATAAATCCATAATTATAATTGGAAACATCAATATTTGTCTCTTACCAACTGATAGAAAAAGTAAACAGAAAACCAGCAAGAATATAGAATACTTGAACAAACTATCAACTGACTTGACAAAATTGACATTTGCCAAGCACTCCAGCTAAAAGCAGCAGAATACACGTTGTTTCTGAGCATCTGTGGAACATCCACTAAGATAGAAAACAATTCACCATGGTTAGAGGAAAGTATCGAATAATAATTTAAATAGATGCAGAAAAAGCATTTGGGAAAATTCAATATACATTCATGATAAAAATTTTCAACAAAAATGTCTTTATAACCAATTTGACCTATAGATTCAACTCAGTTTTGATCAAAATCCCAGCAGATTTTTTGGTAGATACAGATAGGCTGATACTAAAATTTATATAGAAAGATAAAGAAATTAGAATATCCAAATGATTTAGAAAGAGAAGAACAATGTTGATGAACTTGATTTCAAGACTTACTGTAAATGTACAGTAATCAAGTATTGGTGTAAATACAGACATATAGATCAATGGACAGGATACAGAGCAAAGATATCACAATATGATCAACTGAAGTTTGAAAACGTTGCAAATGCAATTCAATGGGGAAAGGATAGTCTTTTCAACAGACGACACTGGGACAATTGGACATGCATGTGCAGAAAAATGGACCACAACCTAAAGCTTATACTTCATACAAAAATTGTCTCAGAATATATCATGGATCTAAATGTATATTATAAAACTGTAAAACTGTTTAAAAGAAAATTTTGGAGAGTCTTTATTATAAATGGGTGTTGACTTTTGTCAAAAGAATTTTCTGCATCTATTGAGATAATCATATGATTTTATTATTCATTTAGTTAATATGGTGTATCACACTGATTGATTTGCATATATTGAATAATGCTTTCATCACAGGGATAAATCCCACTTGATCATAGTGCATGATTCTTTTAATGTGCTGATGGATTAGGTTTGCTAGCATTGGGTTGAGGATTTTTGCATCTACATTCATCAGTGACATTGCCCTCTAATTCTCTTTTTTTGATATCTCTGCCTGGTTTTGGTATCAGGGTTATGGTGGCCTTGTAGAATGAGTTTGGGAGTGTTCCACTCTCTGCAATTTTTTGCAAGAGTTTGAGAAAGATAGGTGTTAGCTCTTCTCTAAAATTCTGAGAGAATTCTCCTGTGAAGCCATCTGGTCCTGGACTTTTGTTTGTTGGAAGACTTTTAATCAGAGTTTAAATTTCATTACTTGTGATTGGTCTGTTCATATTTTCTATTTCTTCCTGGTTCAGTCTTGGAAGGTTGTACTTTTCTAAGAATTTGTCCATTTCTTCCAGGCCATCCATTTTATTGGCATATAGTTGCTTGTAGTAGTCTCTTACGATCCTTTGTATTTCTGTGGTGTCAGTTGTAACTTCTTCTTTTTCATTTCTAATTTCATAGATTTGAGTCCTCTCCCTGTTTTTCTTGATGAGTCTGGATAAAGGTATATAAATTTTATTTATCTCCTCAAAGAACCTTTTTTTAGTTTTATTGATCTTTGCTATTGTTTTCTTTGTTTCTGTTTCACTTATTTCTGTTCTCATTTTTATGGTTTCTTTCCTTCTACTAAATTTGGGTTTTGCTTGTTCTTCTTTCTCTACTTGCCTTAGGTGTAATGTTAGGAGGAAAACATAGGCACAACGCTTTATGACATAAATTTCAGCAAGATCTTTTTTGACCCACCTCCTAGAGTAATGAAAATAAAAACAAAAATAAACAAATGGGACCTAATCAAACTCAAAATCTTTTGCATAGCAAAGGAAACCTTAAACAAGATGAAAAGACGACCCTCAGAATGGGAGAAAATATTTGCAAAAGAAGCAACTGACAAAGGATTAATCTCCACATATACAAGCAGCTCATGCAGCTCAATATCAAAAAAACCAAACAGGCTAATTTAAAAAAGGGCAGAAGATCTAAATAGACATTTCTACAAAGAAGACATACAGATGGCCAACAAACTCACAGAGATATGCTCAACATCACTAATTATTAGAGAAATGCAAATGAAAATTAAATGAGGTATCACCTCACACCAGTCAGAATGGCCGTCATCAAAAATCTAGAAACAATAAATGCTGGAGAGGGTGTGGAGGAAAGGCAACCCTCATGCACTGTTGGAGGGAATGTAAATTGATACAGTCACTATGGAAAACAGTATGGAAGTTCCTTAAAAAACTAAGAAACTGCCATATGACCCAGCAGTCCCACTACTTGGCATTTACCCTGAGAAAACCATAATTCAGAAAGACACATGCACCCCTATGTTTACTGCAGCACTATTTACAATAGCCAGGACATGGAAGCAGCCTAAATGTCCATAAACAGAGAAATGGATAAAGAAGATGTGGTACATATATACACTGTAATTTTACTCGGTGACAAAAAGGAATGAAATGGGGTCATTTGTAGGGAAGTGGATAGACCTAGAGAGTGTCATACAAAGTGAAGTAAGACAGAAAGAGAAACAGATATCGCATATTAATGCATATATGTGGAACCTAGAGAAAATGGTATAGACAATCTTATTTACAAAGCAGAAATAGAGACAGTTATAGAGAACAAATGGATGAATACCAAGGGGAAAGAGATGTGTGTGGGAGGAACTGGGAGATTGGGATTGACACATATACACTATTAATACTATAAGTAAAATAGATAACTAATGAGAAATTAATGTTTAGCACAGGAAACTACTTAATGCACTGGTGTGACCTAAATGGGAAGGAAATCCAAAAAACAGGTGATATATGTATATGTAGAGCTGAAGATTTTTGCTGTATGATAATAATGAACATAACATTGTAAAGCAATTATACCACAATAAAAATTAATTAATAAAAGAATATTTTGGAGATAAAATTTTTGATTTTGGACTGGGCAAATATTCCTAAAATAATTCCAAACCATAATCCAGGAAAAAAATGATTAGTCGGACTAAATAAAAATTTAAGAAAGAATTGCTATAGATGGAGGGAGTTGGCTACTGCTGCAGCTGGCCAGCTGCACAGTCTGTACCCCCTCCCAGCCTTTAAGAGGAGGAAGCTAGTTGAGAACTGCCACAACAAAACCAAGGAGTAAATAAAGTGTCACCATCTTCTTGATGAGTTTCAAATGCTCTTCCAGGAAGCATCTCTCCCAGAAGTCACAGAGGTGGTGGTCTGTGGGGCCAGAACACAGGGCATTCAAGTCCACAGAAGTCTGGTTCAGGTTCTTCTCCATGAACACAAAGGTTCCCACAGTATCCTGGGTTTTACCCCACTCATCTTGGGGAGGCGTCTGCCCTTGTGGAAGAGCGGGCAGCGACTGCAGATGTTTTGCATTTTCAAGAAATTCAGCGCCCTCGTGCTTCTCTTCGACAATTGCCAGAAATGTGGTCCATGCCCTCCAGAGCCACATC
Source organism: Physeter macrocephalus (assembly GCF_002837175.3). NCBI lineage: Eukaryota > Metazoa > Chordata > Mammalia > Artiodactyla > Physeteridae > Physeter > Physeter macrocephalus. The sequence goes on from NC_041234.1 coordinate 62,799,818, forward strand.
ATCAAAATAAAAGGCCAGAGTGAGCTGTGTGGCCGACAGGGTCTTGGTGCTCCAGCCAGGTGTCAGACCTGAGACTCAGAGTTGGGAGAGCCGAGTTCAGGACACTGGTCCACCAGAGACCTCCTGGCCCCATGTAATATCAGTCGGCATAAGATCTCCCAGAAATCTCCATCTCAAAGCTAAGACCCAGCTCCAATCAACGACCAGCAAGCTCCAGTGCTGGCCAACCCATGTCAAACAACAAGCAAGACAGGAACACAACCACAACCATAGCAGAGAGGCTGTCTAAAATCATAATAAGTTCCCAGACACCCCAAAACATACCACAGGAGGTGGTCCTGACCAGCAGAAAGACAAGATCCACCCTCATCCACCAGAACAGAGGCAAAAATCCACTCCACCAGAAAGCCTACACAATCCACTGATCCAACCTTACCCACTGGGGGCAGACACCAAAAACAATGATAACTACGAATTTGCAGCCTGTGAAAAGGAGACCCCAAACACAGTAAGTTAGGCAAAATGAGAAGACAGAAAAATACACAGCAGATGAAGGAGAAAAGTAAAAAACCACCAGAGGAAATAAATGAAGAGGAAATAGGCAGTCTAACTAAAAAAGAATTGAGTAATGATAATAAAGATGATACAAAATTTTGGAAATAGCATAGAGAAAATAAAAGAAACATTCAACAAGGACCTAGAAGAACTAAAGGGCAATCAAACAATGATGAACAAAACAATAAATGAAATTAAAAATTCTCTAGAAGGAATCAGTAGCAGAATAACTGAGGGAGAAGAACGGATAAGTAACCTGGAAGATATCTAGTGGAAATAACTACCACAGAGCAGAATAAAGAAAAAAGAATGAAAAAAAATTGAGCACAGTCTCAAAAATGTCTGGGAAAACATTAAACACACCAACATTCGAATTCTAGGGGTCTCAGAAGAATAAGAGAAAAAGAAAGAGACAGAGAAAATATATGAAGGGATTATAGTTGAAAACTTTCCCAATATGGGAAAGGAAATAGTCAATCAAATCCAGGAAGCACAGAGAGTCCAATACAGGATAAATCAAAGGAGAAACACACCAAAACAAATAGTAATCAAATATCAAAAATTAAATAAAAAGAAAAAAATATTAAAAGCAGCAAGAGAAAAACAACAAATAACATACAAGGGAATCCCCATAAGGTTAACAGCTGATCTTTCAGCAGAAACACTGCAAGCCAGAAGGGAGAGGCAGGACATATTTAAAGTGGTGAAAGGGAAAAAAGTACAACCAAGATTACTTTATCCAGCAAGGATCTCATTCACATTTGATGGAGAAATTAAAACCTTTACAGACAACTGAAAGTTAGAATTCAGCACCACGAAACCAGCTTTATAATATATGCTAAAGGAACTTCTCTAAGCAGGAAACACAAGAGAAGGAAAAGACCTACAATAACAAACCAAAACAATTAAGAAAATGGTAATAGGAAAATACATATTGATAATTACCTTAAATGTAAATGTATTAAATGCTCCAACCAAAAGACATAGACTGGCTGAATGGAAACAAAAACAAGACACCTATATATGCTGTCTACAAGAGACCCACTTCAGATCTAGGGACACATATAGACTGAAAGTGAGCAGATGGAAAAAGATATTCCATGCAAATGGAAATCAAAAGAGAGCTGGCAAAGCATTCTCAAATCAGACAAAATAGAATTTAAAATAGAGAATGTTACAAGAGAAAAAGAACATTACATAATGATCAAGGGATCAATCCAAGAAGAAGACATAACAACTAAATATTTATGTACCCAACATAGGAGCAGCTCAATACATAAGGCAAAAGCTAACAGCCATAAAAGGGAAAATCAACAGTAACACAATAATAGCAAGGGATTTTAACACACCACTTTCACCAATGGACAGATCATTCAAAATGAAAAAAAATAAGGAAACACAGTCCTTAAATGGCACATTAAATGGGATGGACTTTATTGATATTTAACGACACTACACCCACAAAAAATAGAATACAATTTCTTCTCAAGTGCTCTGGGAACATTTTCCAGGATAGAGCAAATCCAGGGGCAAAAAACAAGGCCTGGTAAATTTAAGAAAATTGAAATCATATCAAGTGTCTTATCCGAACACAATGATATGAGACTAGATATCAATTACAGGAAACATATGTAAAAAATAAAAACACATGGAGGCTAAATGACACACTACTAAATAACCAAAAGATCACTGTAGAAATCAAAGAGGAAATCAAAAAATACCTAGAAACAAATGAGAATGAAAACATGATGACCCAAAACCTATGGGATGTGGCAAAAGCAGTTCTAAGAGTGAAGTTTATAGCAATACAATCCTACCTCAAGAAACAAGAATACTCTCAAATAAACCACCTAACATTACAACTAAAGCACTTAGAGAAAGAAGAATAAAATACCCAAAGTTAGCAGAAGGAAAGAAATCAAAAAATCAGATCAGAAATAAATGAAAAAGAAATGAAGGACACAATAGGAAAGATCAACAAAACTGAAATCTGGTTCTTTAAGAAGAAAAACAACATTCATAAACCATTGGCCAGAGTCATCAAGAAAAAAAGGGAAAAGACTCATGTCAACAGAATTAGAAATGAAAAAAGAGAAGTAACAACTTTCACTGCAGAAATACAAAGGATCTCAAGATATTACTACTAGCAACTATATGCCAATAAAATGGGCAATCTGGAAGAAGTAGACAAATTCTTTAAAGAGCACAAATGTCTGAGACTCAACCAGGAAGAACTAGAAAATATAGAGACGAATCACAAGCACTGAAATTGAGACTGTGATTAAAAATCTTCCAACAAACAAAAGCCCAGGACCAGATATCTTCACAGGGGATTTCTATTAAACAGTTAGAGAAGCGCTAACACCTATGCTACTCAAACTCTTCCAAAATATAGCAGAGGGAGGAACACTTCAAAACTCGTTCTATGAGGCCACCATCACTCTGATACCAGAAACAGAAAAAGATGTCACAAAAAAGGAAAACTACAGGCCAATATCATTGATGAACATAGCTGCAAAAATCCTCAACAAAATACCGGCAAACACAATCCAACAGCACAGTAAAAGTATCATACTCCAAGATCAAGTGTTGTTTATCTCAGGAATGCAGGGATTCTGCAATATACGCAAATCAATCTATGTGATACACCATATTGACAAATTGAAGGATAAAAATCATATGATAATCTCAAAAGATGCAGAAAAAGCTTCTGACAAAATTCAACACCCATTTATGATAAAAACCCTCCAGAAAGTAGGCATAGAGGGAACTTACCTGAAAATAATAAAGGCCTTATATGACAAAACCACAACCAACATCGTTCTCAAAGGTGAAAAACTGAAACCATTTCCACCAAGATCAGGAACAAAACAAGGTTGCCCACTCTCACCAGTGTTATTTATCATAGATTTGGAGGTTTTAGTCACAGCAATCACAGAAGAAAAAAATAAAAGAAATCCAAATCAGAAAAAAAGAAGTAACACTGTCGCTGTTTGCAGATGACATGATACTATATATAAAGAATCCTAAAAATGCTACCAGAAAACTACTAGAGCTAATCAATGAATCTGGCAAAGTTGCAGGATACTAAATTAATGCACAGAAATCTCTTGCATTCCTTTACACTAATGATGAAAAATCTGAAAGAGAAATTAAGGTAACACTTCCATTTACCATTGCAACAAAAAGAATAAAATACCTAGGAATAAACCTACCAAAGGAGACAAAAGACCTGTATGTGGAAAACTATAAGACACTGATGAAAGAAATTAAAGATGATACAAAGAGATGGAGAGATATACCATGTTCTTGGATTGGAAGAATCAACCTTGTAAAAATTACTATACTACCCAACGCTATCTACAGATTCAATGAAATCTCTGTGAAACTACCAATGGCGTTTTAAAAAAACTAGAAAAAAATTCACAATTTGTATGGAAACACAAAAGACCCCAAATAGCCAAAGCAATCTTGAGAAAGAAAAACGGAGCTGGAGGAATGACGTCCCTGACTTCAGAGTAAACTACAAAGCTATAGTAACCAAGACAGTATGGTACTGGCACAAAAAGAGAAATATAGATCAATGGAACAGGATAGAAAGCCCAGAAATTAACTGACGCACATATGGTCACCTTTTCTTAACAAAGGAGATAAGATTATACAATGGAGAAAAGACAGCTTCTTCAATAAGTGGTGCTGGGAAAACAGGACAGCTACAAGGAAAAGAATGAAATTAGGACAATCCCTAACACCATACACAAAAATAAACTCAAAATGGATTAAAAACCTAAATGTAAGGCCAGACTGTTTAAAACTCTTAGAGGAAAACATAGGCAAAACTGTCTATGAAATAAATCACAGCAAGATCCTTTTTGACCCACCATCTAGAGAAATGGATATTAAAACAAAACAAAAAAAAATGGAACCTAATGAAACGTAAAAGTTTTTGCACAGCAAAGGAAACCATAAACAAGATGAAAAGACACCCTCAGCATGGGAGAAAATATTTGAAAAAGAATCAACAAAGGATTAATCCCCAAAATATAGAAGGTGCTCATGCAGCTCAATATCAAAAAAACAAACAACCCAATCCAAAAAATGGGCAGAAGACCTAAATAGACATTTTTTCCAAAGAAGATGTACAGATTGCCAACAAACAAAGGAAAGGATGCTCAACATTACTAATCATTACTGAAATGCAAATCAAAAGTACAGTGGAGTATCACCTCACACCAGTCAGAATGGCCATCACCAAAAAATCTACAAACGATAAATGCTGGAGAGGGTGTGGAGAAAAGAGAAACCTTTTGCACTGTTGGTGGGAATGTAATGTAATATAATACAGCCACTATGGAGAACAGTATGGTGGTTCCTTAAAAAATTAAAAATTGAACTACCATACAACCCAGCAATCCTACTCCTGGGCATAAAACCTGAGAAAAATGTAATTCTAGAAGAGTCATGTGCCACAATGTTTATTGCAGCCCTGTTTACAATAGCCAGGAGATGGAAGCAATCTAAGTGTCCATCGACAGATGAATGGATAAAGAAGATGTGTCACATATATACAATGGAATATTACTCAGCTATAAAAAGAAATGAAGTTGAGTTATTTGTAGTGAAGTGGATGGGCTTAGAGTCTGTCATAGAGAGTGAAGTATGTCAGAAAGAGAATAACAAATACTGTATGCTAACACTTATATATGGAATCTAGAAAAAAAAAAAGTCCTGAACAACCTAGGGGAAGGACAGGAATAAAGATGCAGATGTAGACAATAGACTTGAGGACACGGAGAGGGGGAATGTTGAGCTGGGACGAGGTGAGAGAGTGGCATTGACTTATATACACTACCAAACGTAGAATGGATGGCTGGTGGGAAGTAGCTGCATAGCACAGGGAGATCATCTTGGTGCTTTGTGATCACCCAGAGTTGTGGGAGGGAGATGCAAGAGGCAGGGCATATGGGGATATATGTAAATGCATAGCTGATTCACTTTGTTATACAACAGAAACTAACACAATATTGTAAAGCAATTATATGCCAATAAAGATGTTAAAAATTTTTTTAAATAAAAAAATAAAAAAAGAATTGCTTTACAAAATGTGTTGAGTATGAAAATATTTGCAAATCATATTTCTTACAGAGATCTTTAATTCAGAATATATACAGAATTCCCCATACTAAATGATAAGCAAACATAATTTACAAGATTTAAAAAGATACTTCACCAAAAATATATATGGAAATAATATTCATCATCATTAGTTATTGGGAAAAATCAAATTAAAACCAGAAATAGCACTACACATCCATTATGATAACTAAAATAAGCAAATAAAGACAAAACCCACCCTTACATGTACCAATTGCTGGCAAGAATGAAGTACATGTGAAACTCTCAGTCATTACTCTTTAGAATTCAAAATGACACAGACACTTTGGAAAACAGGTTGGCCATTTCTTATTAAGTTAATCACACTTACAAAATGACCCAACAGTTCTCTTTCTAAATATTTACCCAAATGGATTTAAAACTTACATTCACATAAAAACCCATATGTAAATATAAATAGCAGCTCTACTCATAATCATCAATAACTATGAAAAAGTGAAACTTCCTTCTTTTTGTGAATGGACAAATGTTAGTATATCTATACTATGAATACTACTCAGCAATGAAAAGGAACAGGCTTTTGATACATTTTACAACGTAGATGAAGTTTAAATGCATTATGTTAAGCAAAAGAAGCCTGATTCAAAATGCCACATAATTGATGATTCCTTTTATGTGACATACTTGAAAAAGTGAAACTATAAGTATACAAAACAAAGCAGTGGTTTCCAGGAGTAAGTGTTGGGAGGACTATATGAATACAAAGGACTAATGTGCGTATATTTTGGAATGATGGAATTGTCCTTTATCTTGATTATAGTGGCAGTTGTGTGATGCTATGTATTGGTCAAAACTTATAGCAGTGTTCACCAAAAATGTTGGTTTTATGTTATGTAAAGTAAAAAAAAATAAAATAAAATTGATGGTTAAGGCTTCTGAAGGAAGAACACTGTTCTTCAACCATGATATCATGATCATAAAGGAATACGGTTGGGAAAATTTTAAAGTCAATTTAGGTATAGTGGAAAGTACACTAGACAGGTTCAGAAAACTTATGAGTTCTGACTTTGTTAATGAGTGATATTGAGCAAACCAATTAACCTCTCAGAGCCTTGGTTTTCTAATTTGTAGAGTGGGGTAATACTGCTTATTTCATCTAAGAGGTTCTAATATTTAACTGGGTTTATATACCTGAAATCTCCTTGCAAGCTATAAGGTGCTATTCCAAAGTCAATTCATTCAGTGAATGCTTAAGGAATGCCTACCATTCTAAGAACTACAGGAAATACAAAAATAAATTAGAGGGCTTCCCTGGTGGCACAGTGGTTGAGAGTCCACCTGCCAATGCAGGGGGCACAGGTTCGTGTCCCAGTCCAGGAAGATCCCATATATCGCGGAGCGGCTAGGCCCATGAGCCATAGCTGCTGAGCCTGCATGTCCAGAGCCTGTGCTCCGCAACGGGAGAGGCCACAACTGTGAGAGGCCTGCATACCACACACACAAAAATAATAAATAAATAAATAAATATATATATAAATTAGAAATCGTTTATACAGTCGAGGAGTTTAATGCCAAGAACAGTAGCATATGTAGAAAGTACATATAATACAAGAAAGAATGTGGTAAGTGCAAATGAGAGGAAGGGAGAAATGGCTACATATGTCTTGAATTAAAAATATTATCCTGGGGGGAGGGATAAATTAGGAGTTTGGGATTAAAATATACACATTTCTATATATAAAATAGATAACCAACAAAGACCTACTGTATAGCACAGGAACTATACTCAATATCTTGTAATAACCTATAATGGAAGAGAATGTAAAAAAAGAATACATATAATCAGATATATATATATATATATAAATAGCTGAGTCACTTTGCTGTACACTTGAAACTAACACAACACTGTAAATCAAATATATTTCAATAAAAAATTAATTACATTAAAAAATATCCTGGAGAGAGTTCCAGTTCACAATGGCATAGAAATATCCTGAATTCACCCCCTCCCATGAAGACACGAAATCTACATATAATCAGATATATATATATATATATAAATAGCTGAGTCACTTTGCTGTACACTTGAAAGTAACACAACACTGTAAATCAAATATATTTCAATAAAAAATTAATTACATTAAAAAATATCCTGGAGAGAGTTCCAGTTCACAATGGCATAGAAATATCCTGAATTCACCTCCTCCCATGAAGACACGAAATCTACAGTTTCATATAGAAAAAAATTCTTCTAGGAAAACTCCCAAAAGTAGTGGAACAACCCTTTTACATTAGCCAAATGAAAAAAAAAAAAAAACACACTGAAATGAGTAGGAAAGACTGAGACCCAATCTAGCCACAAACCTCACCCCTGGCATGATGACCCACAATCAGAAGGGAACTCAAAACAAAGAACTTCTCCCTGAGAAGCAAAGGGTTCATACCCCAAATTGGTCACCCAACTTTTAAGACCTGCACCTGAGATATGAGACCTCAAAATATCTAGCTTTGAAAAACAGTGGAGTCATGCCCATGAGAGTTGCAGGGCTGTGGTGAACTCAGAAATGGCTCTTAAAATGCTCTTGCCACAGGGTCCAGCACAAAATTAACCTTTGAAAAGTGCCCAGACTTTACATGAAAGAGACTCATTTGCTAATTTTAAAGCATCAGAGTGACGGGCAGGGACCTTCTGGGATACTTCGAGGGATGGAGACTGAGGGATGCCATCTTCCCGTTGTCCCTCTATTTTACTAAAGCCAGTGGGTATCATCTTTTCTTTTTCCAGACAGGTGCCATCTTTGCACTACAGTTAGCAGGCACCATCTACATGCACTATTTTTCTGCCTTGCTAAAACCAGTAGGTGCCATATTTTTCTTTTGTGTATTCTTTCCTTTTTTTCCCTTTTTCTTCTTATTTCTTTTTTTGACCAGCAGGTGTCATCTTTGCACACCCTCTCTACCTCCATCCAACTAGTGGGTGGCATATTCATGCTCTTCTCTACCTTGCTAAAGCTGATGGGTGCTATATTTTTTCTTTTTCTTTTTTTTTGCTTTTTTCAGTAGTTGCCATCTTTTCACTCCCTCTCTGCCTCATTCCAATATCTCCAGAAGAGGAGCTTCTACATGAGTTTGGTGTCCTGATTTTTATGTCGGGGGATCCAAGTTTTGTGGTTGCAGCCCAGGGGATGCTCGTTAATTGCCTGGCTTTGGAGGCCAGGAATGCTTGTGTTCCTGGGTCCCATGGGACTGTAACAATCAGAGAGACAGTTCTTAGCAGATTACCACTCCAATGACACTGCACAGAGAGCAGACTGAAACACACCCTTAGTCTTTTTGAGAAACAGGCCTTTTTTCTCACTTAGGAGTTTTGGCCTGAGGGGCAAGCTTTTGGTTTGGCACAGGTAAGGGGGCCTATGGAGGTGCTCTCAGGAATGGAGGCCAGTGGACACAATCTTTGTACTCTCCCTCGGCCTTGCTCCATCTTTTTGGTATCTTCCAAAAAAGGGTTTATAACCTTGTCTCCTCCATGATTTTTGTGCTGTTGCCTCTACATTACCAGGCTCTAGTTCCTAGTGGGGCTTATACTCACAGGTCAAAGGGACTATAACCAAAGAAGAAAGAATTCTTAAAGAGCTACCACCATCAGGGCACAGCAAGAGGCAACAGACCAAGAAGCTCAATCTTTTTGTGAAAGAGGCCTATAGATTATCACAGCTGCATCCTGAAGGGCAGGCTTCTAATTAACCTTACATCTAATGGCTGGCTATAAATGTTTCCAGAGAACTTAGAGGATGGACACCATCTTTGTGCTCTCTCTCTGCTATGCTCCAGAGCACCATCCTCTCTCAGAGCAAAGCTCTTATACATGTCTCAATCACCTGGCGTTAATGGCCAGAGGGGCTTTCATTCCTGGGTCCCACAGGACTGTAACAATCAGAGATACAGTTCTTGATAGGCTGCCCCAGGGCACTGCAAAGACTGCAGACTGAAATACACTTCAAGTCTCTCTGCAAAAGAGACCTATTTGTTTGTCCTGGAGCTTCAATCTGAGGGGTAAGCTTCAGGTTTGGCCCACAGTTAGGAAACTATGGAGGTACTCTCACGGAATGTAGGTCAGGGGACACCATCTTCACACCTTCTACCTCTCTAGAGCTCATTGGTATTTCCCAGATATGAGCTTACACACTGATCTGGACCCCTGATTTTTGTAACTACTGTCCAAGGGACACCTCCATATTGCTTGGCTCTGGTGGTCAGCTGGGCTTATGCTTGCAGTCCCACAGGACTATATATATTTGTATACTTTAAAAGCTGCTGGTTTAGTCTGGCATCCAACCAGCCCCAACCTAGATACTGACTAAGATCCTTCCCTTTGGGACACTGATAGTTCTTGGAGCACCCTCAACAACTGATAGATACTAAAAATAAAACTGGCTGCTTAGACAATCAAAAGATTTAAGAAACAATCAAGTGCTAGGGCAGGATTGAAGAATAAGATTCATCTCCTACACAAGGCCACTTCTTCAAAACGGAGAGAGAGGACTGTTTCACCTAATGCATGGAAACCAACACAGAGAGTTAAGCAAAATGAAGAAACAGGAAAATATTCCAAATAAAAGAACAAGATAAAACCCTGGAAACAAACTGTAATGGAATGGAGATAAGTAAGTTACCTGATAAGAAGTTCAAAGTAATAGTCATAGAAATGCTCACCAAACTCAAGAGAAGAATGATTGAACACAGTGAGGTCTTCAACAAAAAGAGAGAAAATATAAGAAAATACCAGATACAAGTTACAGAGTTGAAGAATACAATAACTGAAAAGAAAAATACACTAGAGGGGTTCAACAGCAGACTAGATGAAGCAGAATAAAGAATTCATCAACGAGAAGACAGTGCAGGAGAACTCACCCAGTTAGAGTAGAAATAAGAAAAAAGAATGAAAATATTGAAGATAGCTTGAGGGACTTAAGGAACATCAAGCAGACTAACATTTATATTATAGAGATCCCATAATGGGAATAGGGAGAGAATGGGGCAGAAAATTTATTTGAAGAAATAATGGCTGAAAGTTTTCTAACCTGGGAAATAGATATATAGAACCATGAAGCCCAAAGAGTTGCAAATGAAATGAGCCCAAAGAGACCCACACCAAGACACATTAAAATTAAATCATCAAAAGGTAAAGACAAGGGTAGAACCTTAAAATCAGCAAGAGAAAAACAACTTGTTAAGTACAAAGAAACTACCATAAGACTCTCAACTAACTTTTCAGCAGAACTTTGCAGGTTAGAAGGGAGTGGCATGCATCCCTGCCTCTGTGGGCTCAAGGAGAATGCACCCCAGCTGCCATCTCGGGGTTCCTGCTTCAGCAGGATCCTGCACCCCAGCCGTCACCTCAGTGGGCTCTAGGAGCAGATGCTAGTGGGTTGCCCACTCACAGAGGTGGGGCTGAAACCACAACTGAGCCCCAGGGGCTGTGCAAATTAGGAAGCAGAGCTGAGCTTTCCCTGTGGCTGTGTGAGCCATAGATTAATACCTCTGCCACCAGCTTTTTAAATTCAGTGCCTGCAGGACATCTGAGTGGACAACAGGTGCTCCCACAGCTGGGATGGATCTGGCATTAGCAGCTGTGGGATTTGTGGGCCCATGCACATGGGGGCTGGCCTGGGCCAGAGTCTGAGCTGCTTCCATAACTCCCACAGTGGGTCCAAGTGTGTGACTACTGCAGTCCTGAGACCTGACTTCAGTGGATCTGTGATGGTGGCATCATGACAAAAACACCTGAGGGGCATCAGGGCTGATTGCTGGCATTCCCAAGGTTGAGATACGTCTTAGGACAGAGCCAACAACAGTGTTCTTTGTGAGTCGGCACAACAGGTGACAGGTGACACAACAGGGAACACTCACCAGTGAACAGCTCTGTCAGAGGAATACTCAGTGGCTTCTCTCCCAATTGGAGCACTCCAGTCCCATCTAACTCACACTGCAGATCAGAAACGCAGCTCAGAAATAGATCTGGGGGTTTCTACCCCAACAACTAGGGAACAGAACTGGCCCCTGGCAGGGTAAAGACAGCAGAACAAAGAGGAGGCCCCACTCAACATCCAGTGCAGGCTCTGGTCACTGCAACACACATCACACCTCCAATCAATGGGATAATGGCCAGCATACACTGAGGAAAGCGGAAACAGGCAACCACACTAAAAAGAGCCTTTGCACCATAAAATATTAAAACTGTGCAGGCTACACAGGGATGCTTCCACATAAAAACAGCTCTCCAAGACCACAGTAGATAATTGTTTCTCCTAAACTCATACAGCAAGAGAAATATAAGTAAAATGAAGAAACAGAGGAACCACTCCATAATAAAAGATCAAGAGAATTCCCCTGAAAGAACAAACAATGAAACAGACCTCTTCAGTCTAATAGACATTGAGTTCAAAAAGGAGATAATAAAAATACTGAAGAAATTCAGGACTATTGATAGAAATGCAGATTACTGTAATAAAGGTACTAGAAAATATAAGGAGGAGCCAAGAAAAAGAAAATTCATGTGCCAAGATGAAAGCTGAGCGAAAGGCAATGAATAGCAGAATGAATAAAGCAGAAGAATGAGTAAGTGATCTGAAAAATACAATAATGGAAATCACCCAATCAGAACAACAGACAGAAAGCCAAATGAAAATAAAAATGAAAGCAAAGTAAGAGACCTATGGGATAAAATAAAGCATGTCAATCTATGCATAATAGGGATCCCAGAAGGAGAAGAAAGAGAAACAGGGATTAAAAATGTATTTTAAGAAATTATGGCTGAAAACTTCCCAAATATAAAGAAGGAAAGCAATATCCAGGTACAGGAAGCACAGAGGGTCCCAAACTAGATAAAACCAAACAGACTTACACCAAGACATATTATAACAAAAATAGCAACAGTTAAAGAGAGGATTCTAAAGGTAGCAAGAGAAAAACAAAGAGTTAATTACAAGGGAGCCCTGATAATGCTATAAGCTGATTTCTCTACAGAAACTTTGCAGGCCATAAGGGCTTGACAAGATATATTCAAAGTCTTGAAAGGGAAAAATATGCAACCTAGGATACTCTACCCAGCAAGATTATAATTTAGAATCGAAGGAGAGTTAAATAATTTCCCAAACAAGCAAAACCTAAAAGAATACAGCAATCCTATCCTAAAGGAAATATTGAAAAGTCTTCTCTAAATAAGAAAGAGGTAAGAATCTATAGGAAAAAGAAAATCATGATTGGAAAGTGAAGTACTTAAATAAGTCAGTATCCAGATTTTAAAAAAAATTAAAAATTTTGTTAAAGTGATGATAACCAAAATGAACAGCAAAAGGATGAAAATGAAGATGTAAAAGAGGACATCAAAATTATAAAATGTGGGGGAGGAGAGAAAGAAAATGCAAGATTTTTTTTTCTAGAATGTGTTTGAGCCTATATGACTACCAGTCTAAGGCAAGTAGATATAGGAAGGGGTTAACATACTTGAAAAACAGGGAAACTGCAAATCAAAAACATACAATAGATTCAAAAAAAACCCAAATAGAACATAGCATAATACAAAAGAAAAGCATCAAACCACAAAAGTAATAACAAAAAGAAAAAGAAAGGGATAAAAAAGAAATATAAAATCAATGGGAAAACAAGGTTTAAAATGGAAATAAATACATATCTATCAATAATTACCTTAAATGTCAATGGAATAAATGTTCCAATCAAAAATCACAGTGTGGCAGATTGGATAAAAAATCAAGAGCCTACAATATGCTGCCTACAAGAGACCCACTTTAGGACAAAGGACACACATAGGTTGAAAGTGAAGGGATGGATAAAGATATTTCATGCAAACAGAAATGACAAAAAAGCAAGGGTTGCAATACTCATATCAGACAAAATAGACTGTAAAACAAAGTCAATAAAGAAAAAGAAGGACACTATATAATGATAAAAGGATCAATACAAGAAGATAATATTACACACCTCAACATATATGTACCCAATATAGGAGCATCCAAATACATAAAACAAATACTAACAGACATAAAGGGAGAAATTGATGGGAATTCAATAATAGTAGGGGACTTTAACAGCCCACTCACATCCTTGGACAGATCTTTGAGACAGAAAATCAATAAGGCAAGAGAGAATCTAAATGATACAGTAGAACAGTTAGTTTTGTGTGTGTGTGTGTGTGGTACGCAGGCCTCTCACTGTTGTGGCCTCTCCCGTTGCAGAGCACAGGCTCAGGATGCACAGGCTCAGTGGCCATAGCTCATGGGCCCAGCCGCTCTGCGGCATGTGGGATCTTCCCACACAAGGGCACGAACCCGTGTCCCCTGCATCGGCAGGCGGATTCTCCACCACTGCACCACCAGGGAAGCCTGAACAGTTAGATTTAATTGATATTTTCAGGACATTACATCCCAAAAAGCAGAATACACATTATTTTCAAGCACACACAGAACATTCTCTAGAATTGACCACATACTATGGCACAAAACAAGCCTCAACAAATTTAAGGCTATGGAAATTATGTTCAAGTATCTTTTCTGACCACAACAGCATGAAACTAGAAATCAACCTCAGAAAATGAAACAAGAAAAAAAAAAAATTACATGGAGACTAAACAACACACTATTAAAAAACAATGGGTGAAAAATAAAAGAAGAAATTTAAAAATACCTTGAGGCAAATGACAATGAAAACACAACCCTTAAAAATCTATGGGATGCAAGAAAAACAGTTCTTAGGGGGGAGTCCATAGTGATACAGCTCTTCTTTAAGAAGCAAGAAAAATCTCAAATAAACAACCTAACTCAACACCAAAAATATTAGAAAAACAAACAAAACCTAAAGTCAGCAGAAGGAAGGATATAATAAATATCAGACAGGAAATAAATAAAATATAGATTAAAAACAAAACAATAGAAAAAAATCAATAAAACAAAGAGCTGGTTCTTTGAAAGGGTAAACACACTTGACAATCCTCTGTCCAGGCTCACCAAGAGGAAAAGAGTGAAGACCCAAATAAACAAATTAAGAAATAAAATAGGAGAAATCACAACAAATACCACAGAAATAAAAAAAAATCATAAGAGATAACTATGAACAATTCTATGCCAAATAATTGACAATTTAGAAGAAATGGATAACTTTCTAGAAACATACAACCAACCAAAACTGAATCAAGAAGAAACAGGTAACTTGAACAGACTGATTAGCAGAAGTGAAATAGAGTCTGTAATAAACTTCCTACAAACAAAAGTCCAGGGCAAGATGGCTTCACAGACAATGCTACCAAATATACAAGGAAGAATTATACGGATCCTTCTCAAACTCTTCCAAAAGATTGAAGAAGAAGAAACACTCCCAAAGATATACTATGAAGCCACCATCACCCTGATGGCAAAACCAGACAAATACATCACCAAAAAGGAAAATTACAGGCCAATATCTTTGATGAATATAGATGCAAAAATTCTCAACAAAATATTAGCAAACTGAATCCAACAATGAATAAAAAAATCATACAACACGACCAACCTGGATTCATCCCAGGGTCACAAAGATGGTTAAACGTACACAAATCAGTCAATGTGATACACTACATCAACCAAATAAAAGTCAAAAACCGCATGATAATCTCAATAGATGCAGAAAAAGCAATAGATAAAATTCAACATTTATTCAAGATAAAAACTCTTATGAAATTGGGGGGGTATATAGGAAACATATCTCAACATAATAAAGGTTATTTATGACAAACCCACCATCAATATAATACTCAACAGTGAAAAGCTGAAAGCCTTCTTGCTAAAATCTGAAAGACTTCTCACTAAAATCAAGACAATGATGCCCATTTTCATCGCTTCTCTTCATGACATTTGTCACAGAACTAGAACAAACAATCCTAAAATTTATATGGAACCATAAAAGACACAGAATTGCCAAAGCAATCCTTAGGAAAAAGAACAAAGCAGGAGTTATAACCCTCCCAGACTTCAGACAATGCTACAGTAGTCAAAACAGTGTGGTATTGACACAAAAACAGACATATGGATCAATGGAACAGAATAGAGATCCCAGAGATAAACCCACACACCTATAGTCAATTAATCTTTGACAATGGAGGCAAGGATGTACAATGGAGAAAAGAAAGTCTCTTCAGCCAGGGGTGTTGGGAAAACTGTACAGCTGCATGCAAAATGGTGCAAACATTATGGAAAAAAGTATGGAGGATCCTCAAAAAAACTAAAAATAGAGTTGCCATGTGATCCAGCAATCCCACTCCTGGACATATACCCAGACAAAACTATAATTTGAAAAGATACATGCATCCTTGTGTTCATAACAGCACTATTTACAATAGCCAAGACATGGAACAACCTGAATATCCATCAACAGTTGAATGGATAAAGAAGAAGTTATAGACAATGGAATATTACTCAGCCATAAAAGCGAATAAAATAATGCCATTTGCAGCAACATTAGTGAACCTAGAGATTATCATACTAAGTGAAGTAAGTCAGAAAGAGAAAGACAAATACCATATGATATCACTTACATGTGGAATCTACAACATGACACAAATGAACATATCTATGAAACAGAAACAGACTCACAGACATAGAGAACAGACTTGTGGTTGCCAAGGGGAAGGGGGGGTCGGGGAGTGAATGATTGGGTGTTTTGGGTTGGCAAATACAAACTAGTATATATAGGATGAAATAAACAACAAGGTTCTACTGTATAGCACAGAAACTATATTCACTATCCTGTGATAAACCATAATTTAAAAGAATGTGTAAAAGAATATATATATGCATAACTGAATCACTTTGCTGAAAAGCAGAAATTAACACAACATTGTAAATCAACTATACTTCAATAAAATTTTTTTAAAAAGAAGAGAGTGGCATGATATATTCCAAAGGGATGAAATAAAAAACCTACAACCAAGAATACTCTTCCTGGCAAGGTTAACTTTCAAATTTGAAGGAGAGAGAGTTTTCCAGACAAGTAAAAGTTAAAGGAGTTCATCACCACTAAATTGACCTTACAAGTAATGTTAAAGCGACTTCCTTAACCTGAAAAGAAAGGATACAAATTAATAAAAGAAAATATATGAAATTATAAATCACACTTGTACATATAATATATTGTGATAGTAGTTGTTTAATCACATATAATGCTAGTATGAAAATTAAAAGAAGGAAGTAATAAAATAGCTGTAAATACAATAATTATTTAAGGATACACAAGATAAAGGATGTAAAATGTGACATCATAAACATAAAACATGGGGACAGGGGAAAGTAAAAATGTAGAGCTTTCAAACTTAAGTTGCATTCAAACTTAAGTTGTTGTCAACTTAATATAGACTATTAAAAAAATTTTATCCTGTATTTCCAGTTTCAGCTCTGACATGTAAAATCTTGGAAATTTTCACTCTTATCAACACTATAGGAAAGAGGTGGACAATTTGGAAATCAATGACTTTTCATGGACCTATCAGAATACTGAGGTTTCAGGGCAACCCATCACCCTGCAATCTGAAGACTCATGCTCATTAAAGCAATATCATGGATATATCATAAAAGCAATTATCTGGAGAAGAAGCTGCTTGAAGTATAAACTCATAAGAAGCCTAAATGTTAATTTTTGACAATTGCTGGAGGCTGAGTGTGGACAAGGTTCCAAGTAAGAAAATCTTGACTGCCACAGTCTTAGGGTCCTCCACAGTTTTTTTGGCTTTCCCTCTTGAAATCCCACTAGTTTCTTATAGTAAATCCAAGAAATGTCCCCTGGTAGCCGTGGCAGGGAAGAGGATGATTAATCATTGTAAAGTGTGATGTAAACTGTGGATTTTTTATAAATGCCCTTTATCATATTAAGAAAAATCTCTTCTGTTTCTAGTATTTTGAGTGTTTATATCATGAAGGGTGTTGGATTTTGTCAAATGCCTTTTCTGTGTGCACTGTGATGGTCATGTGTGGTTATTTATTTTTTACCTTCATTCTATTATTTTGGTCAATTACATTGATCAATTTTCATATGTTGAACCCCTATTACATTCCTGGGATAAATACCAATATGTTATTGTGTTTAATTCTTTTAATATGCTGTTGCAATCTGCTTCATATTATTGAGAATGTTTGCATTTACATTCATAAAGGATACTGTTGTGTAAATTTTTTGTGATGTCTTTATCTGGCTTTGGTATCAGTATAACACTGGCCTCATAGAAAGAGTCAAAGGGTATTTCCTGTTATTGGATTTTTGGGAAAAATTTGAGAAGGATTTGTGTTAATTCATCTTTAAAGGTTTAATATAATTTACCAGTGAAGACTTCTGGTCCTGGACTTTTCTTTTTTGATTTTTAATTACTAAATAAATCTCTTTACTTGTGATAGGTCTGTTCAGATTTTCTATTTCTTCTTGAGTCAGTTTTGGTAATTTGTATGCTTCTAGGAATTTCTACATTTAATCAATATCATCTAAGTCATGTATGATTATTCAGAGTATTATCTTATGGTCCTTTTTTAATATCTGTAACATTGGTATTAATGTCTCTGCTTTCCTTTCTGACTTTAGGTGTTTGTATCTTCTCTCTTTCTATTTTTTTGTTAGTCTAGATATAGCTTTGTTAATTCTGTTGATCTTTTGAAAGAACTAATCTTTTGTTTTATTGTTTCCATTGTTTTTCTATTCTCTATTTTATTTGTCTCTGCTACAGCATTTATTATCCTCTTCCTTGTGCTAGCTTTGGGCTTAAGTTTTTTCTTATTTTAAGTTCCTCAAGGTGAAAAGTTACATTTGATTTTATATACAGTAAGTCCCCTACATACGAATGAGTTCAGTTCTGAGAGTGTGTTCATAAGTCCAATTTGTTCGTAAGTCCAACGATGTTAGCCTAGGTACCTAACTAACACAATCGGCTATGTTGTATTATACTGTAATAGGTTTATAATAGTTTTCACACAAATAATACATAAAAACAAACAAAAAAATAAACATTTTTAAGCTTACAGTACAGTACCTTGAAAAGTACAGTAGTACCAGCTACATCAGCACTGTTTTTATGCTTGCTTCCATAATCCTGATCTTGAAATAAAGATACTGTACTCTATATAGCACTGTACAGTAAAGTACACAAAAACACAACCACGTAGAGGATGCACACATGTGACAACGTACACCAGACACGTGAACTAACTTGTGTGATTGGACATGTGAATGCATGTTCACGTCTTTGAACATTCACAACTTGAAGGTTTGTAGGTAGGGGACTGACTGTATATATATATATATATATATATACAATATATTTTTTTAACATAAGCATCTACAGTTATAAAATTCCCTCAGCACTGCTTTCCCAAGGCTGGGCAACCTGGTGTCTATTGGTGGGGGAAAGGAGTCTCAGTTCCATGACTACAAAGAAGCATCTCATGTTGGTTGTTTGTTGTGATTGAGTCCCTCTTGCCACTGAAAATCTGACAGACTAGTATCTCTCAATGAAAAAGCAAACTCTAAGGCCTAGCTGAAAAGGACAATAACACACCTGGATACTTATTTTTAGTGGGGCTCCCTACTGATTCCCTTTCTCTTTGTGCCATACTTGCATAGTGTTGTGACAAACTCCTGACAATCTAAGAGAGGAATGAGCCTACCACAGCCAGCTCCTGCTGTCATTTTGGGGTTCAGTAAGTGCAAGGTCTGGATCACCTTTTTTTGGGGGGGAGTGCAAAATAAAATGCCCTGTCACTGTCTTATTTTTCCAGGCCTGGGGTCTGAAATGAGTTCACCTCTTTCTCGCCACCTGTTAGTGCTCTCTTTTGGTCACCGCTTTTGATAATTTCAGGGCTTATATTTTTACTTAGCAGAGAAGTGTAAGGAGAAATTAGTCTACTTCATTATGCCTGAACTGGAAGTATATCCTATGCATTTTTATCAGCTGAAATTTGAATAACTGATCCCTTTATATAATCTTTTAACCCACTGAGAGAAAAATATAGAGAAAAGTCCTATGACATAATCTAATGTTTAACTTCTTTGTTGTTTTTTTTTCAACACAGACAGAGCAATTATTTTGAAGAAAAGTTTAGAGGACATAGAATTAGTGAGAACCAAAAGGTATCAGCACTTTTTAAAGTGTACTTCACTAAGGGGATAAAGAGCCCTAGCCTTGTATTTTGTTGTTGTTTTGTTTGTTTTACTTTTGTTTACCTCTTCAAGCTGCTTCTTGCTAGGTAGACTCAGTTAACATTCCTAAGGAATTTGGGAATTCTCTAATGGAAATTAAAAGTATTTTTAATGACATATTTTACTCTATTGAAACATAGGGATAGCACATAAACTTAAAACTTTTTAATCAATGAATTAAAAAATGGCATACAAGGTTTGTGCACATTCATGTGTCCCTGACCAATATTTCTCAAATAAAAGATCTCAATATAGCAGTCATTCAATTGTGAGTGTGAATAAAAATACTTGGAAATGCATACTTATTTAGAGAGTTATACTCGTTGGGAGAATTTTCGTTGGGGAAAAATAAAGCTTGTGAAAACTGGAATTATATTAATATTTAGCTCAAACTTTGTTTCCTTTGTAAAAATAAAAATATAAATGCTTCCCTTATCCCACAGTTGTTTACATTTTAAAACATAAAAATTATAATGCATGATTCTAAAAATAATTTAATGATTCCTACCTAACAATGTGGAGGAAACAAGCTTAAGTATGTAAACTTTTTATTGATTATGATTTCTGTTTTTAGCTAACTTTAAAAATAAATGGCTTATGTTATCACTTCTCTGTTAATATTTTTATAGAAGTATGTGTTGATTTTTTAGTTGCCATTTCAAATATTGGATCTCTCTAATTTTCTAGGAGATTTTTAAAACATATGCTCTAAATATTAATGACAATTCAAACAATCATCATTATAATAATTAAAAAAAAATTTCCCCCAAGTATAGGAAAATCTTGCTGAGGGGGATAGATTCATTTCTATTCATATAAACAAGGTAGAACTTATATAGACCATGTTTTTTATCCCATAGAAGGACAAATTGGCATCTGGTGAATTATCCTGTCATTACTTAGAGATAGGCCAGGTTGACCAAATAAAGAGTAAACGGAAGTGAGAGGCAGATAACTCATCATTCTCTAATTAGTACTTGGCATGACAGACTAATGGCTCAAAACATTCCTTTGTCAGAATCTATGTATCAAAGTTTATTTGGGTAAATCTTGATAACAGCGATGTAATCCTCTTACACACTGACGGCAGGCTACAATCTAGTTCACTTAATTTAAACAGAACTTTTAAATGGCCCTGTACACTTTGGCCTACTCATGTACTTTCTGACCTCAACCTTTTACCTATATTTATTCTTACTTTGAGAGTCTTCTTGTAAATGCACAGAGCACTGAATTGGGGGTCAAAAGGTCTGAGGATCTATTCCTCACTCTTCTATTAATATTTATTATTCATGTAAAGTTAAACAATTCAAAAGATCTCTATGAAGTGTGATTTCTTCATTCATATCATGGGCATAATACCACCTGACCTAATCAAAAAGCATTTCCCTGAGAATCTAATTAAGTAATGTATGCCAAATGCTTGATAAACTATAAAAGACAATGAAATTGTAACATGATGCAATGAAATACATAACAATTGTTGGAAAGTCAAGTGTATACATCTCTGAGAATGTTCATAATAATTTGTCAAATGTGTAAATACTCAAATATATATGCAAATGTTCATAATTAAATGATTGGTTAACAATGATACATACGCAATAAAGGTGTACATAATTGATATTTCTGTTCTTACATGATTACATATTTAACAATTGAAGACTTTTCATTAGGGATTATTAGCATATTAAAATAATATTTAGTGAGTCACACAGACTAGGTTTTTGAGCTTGAGATTGTTGCTCTAATTATAAAGAATGAAGAGGAAGATATTTGTTTAAAAAATAATTCTGGTACTTAGCACAGTCCTGGAGCACAGTGGTAGTCAGCAAATTATTACTATTGCTATTATTTTTTACATCATCTCAAATAACTTTAAAACATTCCCAATAAGTTGTTATTATCCCTATTTTACAGAGAATATTAAAGCTTAAAATAATTTGCCAGGGATTACATAGCTTAACATCCTTGTGACATGTGGAAAACCCATAAATAAGATGAATAATTTGAATAAAAGAACTCATTGAGAAAAAATGTCATTACAATCATGTATATATTAGCTCAAGAATGTAGGGTATTTATTGGTTGGTGGACATGAGCCAAGCCTTAGTTTGTGGGTGAGTGGGAAGTAAATGCATTTACATCTACGGTTGTGACTATAGGGCATCATAATAACTGATAATTTAGTATGGGTCAAGCATGGAATCTATTTGTTACTTAGTTGATAAGTCAAATCTAGTGAAAAGTTGAATCTATTTTCCATTTAGACACAGCTTCAGCTAGAAAAAAAAATAACAGAAAAACAGACCACTGTGTGCTAGTCTGTATAAGCAGTATTTGTCTTTCTCTGTCTGACATTTCATTTAGCATAGTGCTCTCCAAGTCCACCTATGTTGCTGCAATTGCAAAATTTCATATTTTTTATGGCTGAGTAGTATTCCATTGCATATATATGCAACATCATCTTTATCCATTCATCTGTTGATGGACACAGGTAGCTTGTTTATCTTTGTAACTGTAATAATGCTGCTATGAACATTGGAATGCATGCATCTTTTCAAATTTGTGGTATTGTTTTTTCAGATATATTCCCAGGAGTGGAATTTCCGGGTTATATGGTAGTTCTATTTTTAGATTTTTGAGAAACCTTGATGTTACCCACAGTGGCTGCACATATGTACATTCCCACCAACAGTGTACTAGGGTTTCCTTTTCTCTACATCCTAGCCAACATTTGTTATCTGTGTTCATTTTGATGATAGCCATTCTGACAGGTGTGAGGTGATTTCTCATTGTGATTTTGATTTGATGCTTAGCAGTGTTGAGCATCTTTTTATGAGCCTGCTGACCATCAGCATTTCCGCTCTGAAACATGTCTATTAAGTTCTTCTGCCTATTTTTTAATCAGATAGGTTTTTTTATGTTGAGTTGTATGAGTTATTTATAAATGTTGGATATTAACCCCTTATAACTCATATCATTTGCAAATATTTTCTCCTGTTCAGTAGGTTATCTTTTTATTTTGTGGATGGTTTCCTTTGCTGTGCAAAATCTTTCAACTTTAATTAGGTCCATTTTGTTTACTTTTGCTTTTATTTCTTTTACTTTAGGAGATGGATCCAAAAAATATTGTTAGGACTTATGTCAAAGAGTGTTCTGCCTATGTTTTCCCCTAAAAGTTTTACAGTATCTGGTCTTACTTTTAGGTCTCTAATCCATTTTGAGTTCATTTTTGTATGTGGTGTTAGATAATGTTCTAATTTCATTCTTTTACATGTAGCTGTCCAGTTTTCCCAGCACCACTTTTGAAGAGATGGTTTTTCTCCATTGTTTAGTCTTGCCTCCTTTGTCATAGATTAATTGATCATAAGCACATGGGTTTATTTCTGAGCTGTCTATCCTGTTCCACAGATCTATGTGTCTGTTATTGTGCCAGTACCATACTGTTTTGATTACTGTAGCTTTGTAATATAGTCTGAAACCAGAGCACATGATTCCCCCAGCTCCATTCTTTCTCAAGACTGTTTTGGCTATTCAGGGTCTTTTGAGTTTCCATAAAAATTTAAAAATTATTTGTTCTATTTCTGTGGAAAATGCCATTAGTGTTTTGAAAGGGATTACATTGATTCTGTAGATTGCCTTGGTTGGTATGGTCATTTTAACAATATTAATTCCTGCAATCCAAGAACATGGTGTATCTTAACATCTTCTCTGTCATCTTCAATTATTTTCCTCTGTGTCTTATAGTTTTCAGAAAACAGACTTTTGCCTCCTCCTCCTCCTCATTATGATTATCATTATTATTATTCTCTATTTAAAGTTATTATAAAATATTGGTTACATTCACTGTGCTGTACAATATATCCCAGTATCTTATTTATGTTTTTATATAGTAGTATGTATCTCATAATTCCCTAACCCCATCTTGTGTCTCCACCCAACCCTTTCCCCTCTAGTAGGCACTAGTTTGTTCTCTGTATCTGTGAATTTCTCTGAAATTTCTCTGTGAAATTCTATTTTGTAATATTCATTCTTTTGTTTTACTTTTAGATTTGACATACAATTGATAGTATACAGGTTTTGTCCTTTTATATCTGATTTATCTCAATAAACATAACATTCTCCAGATCCATTCATGCTGTTATATACAGCAAAATTTTATTCTTTTTTATAGCTGAGAAATATTTCTGCGTGTGTGTGTGTGTGTGTGCGTGTGTGTGTGTTGTTGTGGGTATACATAGACACCAAAGGTTTTTTTTTTGTTGTCTTTATTGGAGTATAGTTGCTTTACAGTGTTGTATTTGTTTCTGCTGTATAACAAAGTGAATCTGCTATATGTATACATATATCCCCACATACTCTCTCCCTTTTGCCTCCCTCACACCCTCCCTATCCCTCCCCTCTAGGTGGTCACAGAACACCAATCTGATCTCCCTGTGTTATGCAGCTGCTTCTCACTATCTATTTTACATTTGGTAGTGTCTATATGTCAATGCTACTCTCTCACGTGGTCTCAGCTTACCCTTTGTCCCACCGTGTCCCCAAGTCCATTCACTACGTCTGCATCTTTATTTCTGCCTTTCCATTACATTAATCAGAACCATATATTTTTAGGTTCCATATATATTTCTTAGCAGATAGTATTTGTTTTTCTCTTTCTGATTTACTTCACTCTGTATGACAGACTCTAGGAGCATCCACCTCACTGCAAATAACTCAATTTCATTCCTTTTTATCACTGAGTAATATTCCATTGTAAATATGTGCCATATCTTCTTCATCCATTCAGCTGTCAACTGATATTTAGGTTTCTTCCATGTCCTGGGTGTTGTAAATAGTGCTGCAATGAACATTGTGGTACATATATTTTTTGAATTTCGGTTTCATCAGTGTATATGCCTAAAAGTGGGATTGCTAGGGCATATAGTAGATCTATTTTTAGTTTTTTAAGGAACCACCATACTGTTCTCCATAGTGGCTATATCAATTTGCATTCCCACCAACAGTGCAAGAGGGTTCCCTTTCCTCTACACCCTCTCCAGCATGTACTCTTTCTAGATTTTTTAATAATGGCCATTCTGACCTGTGTGAGGTGATACATCATTGTGGTTTTGGTTTGCATTTCTCTAATAATTAGTGACGTTGAGCAACCATTTATGTGTTTGTTGGCAGTCTTTATATCTTCTTTAGAGAAATGGCTGTTTAGGTCTTCAACCCACTTTTATATTGGGATGTTTGTTTTTTAATATTGAGCTGAATGAGATGCTTGTATATTTTGGAGACTAATCCTTTGCCAGTTGCTTTGCTTGCAAATATTTTGTACTATTCTGAGTGATGTCTTTTCATCTTGTTTATGGTTTCCTTTGTTGTTTCCTTTAAGGTTCATTAGTTCCCTTTTGTTTATTTTTGTTTTTTTTTTTTCCATTTCTCTAGGAGGTGGGTCAAAAATGATCTTGCTGTGATTTATGTCATAGAGTGTTCTGCCTATGTTTTCCTCTAAGAGTTTGATAGTGTCTGGCCTTATACTTAGGTCTTTAATATCCATTTTGAGTTTATTTTTGTGCATAGTGTTAGGGAGTGTTCTAATTTCATTGTTTTACACGTAGTTGTCCAGTTTTCCTGGAACAACTTATTGAAGAGGCTGTCTTTTCTCCATTGTATATTATTGACTCTTCATAAAAGATAATGTGACCATATGTTCATGGGTTTATCTCTGGGCTTTCTATCCTGTTCCATTGATCTATATTTCTGTTTTTGTGCCGGTACGTACTGTCTGACTACTGTCGATCTGTAGTATAGTCTGAAGTCAGGGAGCCTGAGTCCTCGAGCTCTCTTTTTCTTTCTCAAGACTGCTTTGGCTATTTGGGGTCTTTTGTTTTTCCATACAAATTATGAGATTTTTTGCTTTATTTCTGTGAAAAATGTCATTGGTAGTTTGATAGGGATTGCACTGAATCTGTAGTATAGTCATTTTCACGTGTTGATTCTTCCAATCCAAGGACATGGTATATCTCTCCATCTGTTTGTATCCTCTTTGATTTCTTTCATCAGTGCATTATAGTTTCTGCATACAGTCCTTTTATTTCCTTAGGTAGGTTTATTCCTAGGTATTTTATTTATTTTTTGTTGCAATGGTGAATGTATTTCCTTAATTTCTCTTTCTGATCTTTTGTTGTTAGTGTATAGGAATGCAAGATAGTTCTGTGCATTAATTTTGAATCCTTCAGCTTTACCAGACTCGTTGATTAGCTCTAGTAATTTGCTGGTAGCATCTCTAGGATTCTCTATGTATAGTTTCATGTCATTGGCAAACAATGGCAGTTTATTGCTTCCTTTCCAATTTGTATACATTTTATTTCATTTTCTTCTCTGATTGCCCTGGCTAAAACTTCCAAAACTATGTTGAATGATAGTGGTGAGAGTGGGCACCCTTGTCATGTTCCTCATCTTAGAGGAAAAGGTTTCAGTTTTTCACCATTGAGAATGATGTTAGCTGTGGGTTTATCATATATGGCCTTTATTATGTTGAAGTAGGTTCCCTTTATGCCCACTTTCTGGAGAGTTTTTATTATAAATGGGTGTTGAATTTTGTTGAAACTTTTTCTGCATCTATTGAGATTATCATATGGCTTTTATCCTTCAGTTTGTAATATGGTGTATCACATTGATTGATTTGCGTATATTGAAGAATCCTTGCAATACTGGCATAAACTGCACTTGATCATGGTGCGTGGTCCTTTTAATGTGCTGTTGGATTCTGTTTGCTAATATTTTATTGCGGATTTTTGCATTTATGTTCATCAGAGATATTGGCCTGTAGTTTTCCTTTTTTGTGACGTCTTTGTCTGATTTGGGTATCAGGGTGATGGTGGCCTCCTAGAATGAGCTTGGGTGTGTTCCTCCTTCTGCTGTATTTTGGAAGAGTTTGATAAGGATAGGTGTTAGCTCTTCTCTAAATATTTGGTAGAATTCACATGTGAAGCCATCTGGTCCTTGTCTCTTGTTTGTTGGAAAAGTTTTAATCACAGTCTCAATCAGTGCTTATGATTGGTCTGTTCATATTTTCTATTTCTTCCTGGTTCAGTCTTGGAAGGTTGTGCTTTTCTAAGAATTTGTCCATTTCCTCCATGTTGTTCATTTTATTGGCCTATATTTGCTTGCAGTAATCTCTCATGTTCCATTGTATTTCTGCAATGTCAGTTGTATCTTTTTTTTCATTTCTAATTCTGTTGATTTGAGTCTTCTCCATTTTTTTTATGATGATTCTGGCTAAATGTTATTAATTTTGTTTATCTTCTCAAAGAACTAGCTTTTAGTTTTATTGACCTTTGCTATTGTACCCTTCAATTCTTTTTCATTTATTTCTGATCAGATCTTAATGATTTCTTTCTTTCTGCTAACTTTGGGTTTTTATTTTTTTTCTTCATCTTTCTCTAATTGCTTTAGGTGTAATGTTTGGTTGTGGATTTGAGATTTTTCCTGTTTCTTGAGGTCAGTTTGTACTGCTATATATTTCCCTCTTAGAAATGTTTTAGCTGTATCCCACAGGTTTTGGGTCATTCTGTTTGCATTGTCATTTGTTTCTAGGTATTTTTTGATTTCCTCTTTCATTTCTTTTGTGATCTCTTGGTTATTTCATAGCATAATGTTTAGCCTCCATGTGTTTGTATTTTTTCCAGTTTTTTCATGTGGTTCACATATAGTCCCATAGCATTGTGGCCTGGAAAGATATTTTATATTATTTCAATTTTCTTAAATTTACTTGATTTGCTACCCAAGATATGATGTATCCTGGAGAATGTTCCGTGTGCACTTGAGAAGAAAGTGTATTCTGTTGTTTTTGGATAGAATGTCCTATATATATCAACTAAGTCCATCTGGTCTGATGTATCATTTAAAGCTTGTGTTTCCTTATTTATTTTCTGTTTGGATGATCTGTCCATTTTTGAAACTGGGGTGTTAAGTATCCTAATTTTCTTGTGTCACTGTCAATTTCCCATTTTATGGCTGTTAGCATGTGCCTTGTATATTGAAGTGCTCCTATGCTGTGTGTGTCCATATTTATAAGTGTGATATCTTCTTCTTGGATTGATCCCTTTATCATTATGTAGTTTCCTTCTTTGTCTCTTGTAATAGTCTTTATTTTAGTCTGTTTTGTCTGATATGAGAATTGCTACTCCAGGTCTCTTGATTTCCATTTGCATGGAATATCTTTTTTCATCCCCGCATTTTCAGTATGTATGTCTCACTAGGTCTGAAGTGGGCCTCCTGTAGGCAACATATACACAAGTCTTGTTTTTGTATCCATTCAGCCAGTCTTTGTTTTTTCGTTGGAGCATTTCACCCATTTACATTTAATGTAATTATCAATATGTATGATCCGATTACCATTTTCTTAATTGTTTTGTGTTTGCATTTGTAGGTCTTTTCCTTCTCTTGTTTCCCACCTAGAGAAGTTCCGTTAGCATTTGTTGTAAAGCTGGTTTGGTTGTGATGAATTCTCTTAACTTTTGCTTGTCTGTAAAGGTTTTAATTTCTCCATCGAATCTGAATGAGATCCTTGCTGGGTAGAGTAATCTTGGTTGTAGATTTTTCCCTTTCTTCACTTTAAGTATGTCCTGCCAGGCTTCCCTGGTGGTGCAGTGGTTGGGAGTCCACCTGCCAATGCAGGGGACATGGGTTCATGTCCAGGTCAGGGAAGATCCCACATGCCATGGAGCGGCTGGGCCCGTGAGCCATGGCCGCTGAGCCTGCACATCTGGAGCCTGTGCTCCACCATGGGAGAGGCCACAGCAGTGAGAGGCCTGTGTACCACAAAAAAAATAAATAAATTAAAAATAAATTAAAAATGTCCTGCCACTCCCTTCTGGCTTGCAGAATTTCTGCTGAAAGGTCAGCTGTTAACCTCTTGGGTTTTGCCTTGTATGTTATTTGCTGTTTATCCCTTGCTGCTTTTAATATTTTTTCTTTGTATTTAATTTTTAAAAGTTTGATTAATATGTGTCTTGGCCTGTTTCTCCTTGGATTTATCCTGTATGGGACTTGCTGCGCTTCCTCGACTTGATTGACTCTTTCCTTTCCCGTATTAGGGAAGTTTTCAACTATAATCTCTTCAAATATTTTCTCAGTCCCTTCTCATTCTCTTCTTCTGGGACCCATATAATTCGAATGTTGGTGCATTTATCGTTGTCCCAGATTCTCTGAGACTGTTCTCAATTTTTTTAACTTTTTTTTCTTATTCTTCTCTGTGGCATTTATTTCCACTGTTTTATCTTCCAGGTCACTTATCTGTTCTTCTACCTCAATTATTATGCTATTGATTCCTTCTAGAGTATATTTAATTTCATTTATTGTGTTGTTCATCATTGTTTGTTTGCTCTTTAGTTCTAAGTCCTTGTTAAACTTTTCTCATATTTTCTCCATTCTATTTCTGAGATTTTAGATCATGTTTACTATCATTACTGTGAATTATTTTTCAGGTAGACTGCCTATTTTCTCTTCATGTGTTTGGTCTGGTGGG
The DNA here is from genome assembly GCF_002837175.3 of Physeter macrocephalus. Taxonomy (NCBI): domain Eukaryota; kingdom Metazoa; phylum Chordata; class Mammalia; order Artiodactyla; family Physeteridae; genus Physeter; species Physeter macrocephalus. The sequence goes on from NC_041234.1 coordinate 62,829,240, forward strand.
TTTTTACTTTGCTCCTTCTTCTACTGCATATTCCTCTGTCTTCTCATTTCTTTTTTTTTTTTTTTAACTTACTGTGTTTTGCATCTCCTTTTTGTATGGTGCTGGTTCATAATTCCTCTAACTTTTGGTGTCTGCTCCCAGGGGATGACGTTGGATCAGTGGCTTGTGTTGGCTTCTTGGTTAGTTGTCTGGTGCCTGTGTTCTGGTGGTTGGGGCTGGATCTTGTCCCTCTCATGGGCAGGGCCACATCTGTTGGTGTGCTTTGGGATGTCTGTGAACTTAGTATGATTTTAGGCTGCCTCTCTGCTAATTGGTGGGGTTTTGTTCCTGTCTTGCTGTTTGGTTCGCATGGGGAATCCAGCACTGGAGCTTGATGGCTGTTAGGTTGATCTGGGTCTTTGTGTTGAGAGAGAGGTCTCTGGGGGAACTCTCGCTGATTAATATTACATTGGCCCAGCAGGTCTCTGGTGGTACAATATCTTGACTCGACTCTCCAACCTCGGAGGCTTAGGCCCAACACCCAGCTGGAGAGCCAAGTCACTGCCAGCCACACTGCACAGAAGAAAAGGATGAAAAAAAAAAACTGAACAGACAGAACCCCAAATAAATGGTAAAAGCAAAACTAAACAGACAAAATCACACAAAGAAACATACCCACACACTCAGAAAAAGAAAACAAACAATGAAAAAATGAACAGACAGAATCCCAAGACAAATGGTGAAAGCAAAACTAAAGAGACAAAATCACAGAAAGAAACGTATACACACAGTCACAGAAAGAGGGGGGAAACAGAACGAGAGCAAGCAAACCAATGTACAAATCCACCAATGAAAACAAGAACTATAAAGTCAACTAAGATGAGCATAAAACCAAAAACAAATCAAACACAGAAAGCAAACCCCAAGTCTACAGTTGCTCCCAATGTCTACCACCTCAGTTTTGGAACATTTGTTGTCTATTCAGGTATTCCACAGATGCAGGGTTTATCAAGCTGATTGCAGAGATTCAACCCACTGCTCCTGTGGCTGCACAAAGAAATTTCCCTTTCTCTTCTTTTTTTTGCCCTGTTCCTGGCTTTCAGCTTTGGTTTTGGCCCTACCTCTGCATGTAGGCCACCCTCAGGCATCTGTTCTCTGCCCAGACAGGAGGAGGTTAAGGCAGTGGCTGATTAGGGCTCTGTTGCTCACTCAGGCCAGGGAGAGGGAGGGGTACAGTAGTCATAATTGGAATGCAGGGTGTGCCTGTGGTGGCAGAGGCCAGTGTGACATTGTAACAGCCTGAGGTGTGCTGTGTGTTCTCCCAGGGAAGTTGGCCCTGGATCATGGGACCCTGGCAGTGGTGTGCTGAACAGTCTCCTGGGGGCTGTGGTTAGTGACCTGTGCTTTCAGGATTCTTGATGGCAGCGGCAGCAGTGGTAGATGTCCATGCCCACCTCTGGGGTCTGTGATGATAGCCATGGCTTATGCCTGTCTCTGGAGCTTGCTTAGGTGGTGCTCTGCCATCTGTGGGCATATGGAGCAGGAAGCCCCTCTCCTTGTGCACCCCCAAAACAATGGTCTCTTGCCTCTCTGGCAGGTCCAGACTTTTTCCCAGACTCCCTCCCAGCTAGCTGTGGTGCACTAGCCCCCTTCAGGCTGTCTTCACACAGCCAACCCCAGTCCTCTCCCTGGGGTCTGACTTCTAAAACCTGAGCCTCAGTTCCATCCCCCACCTGCCCCACTGGGTGAGCAGACAAGCTTCTCAGGCTGGTGAGTGCTGGTCGGCACCAATCCTTGTGCAGGAATCTCCACTTTGCCCTCTGTACCCCTGTTTCTGTGCTCTCCTCTGTGGCTCCGAAGCTTCCCCCCTCTGTCCCTACCAGTGAAGGGGCTTTCTAGTGTGTGGAAACTTTTCCTCCTTCACAGATCCCTCCCAGAGTCACAGGTCCCATCCCTGTTCTTTTGTCTCTGTTTTTCTTTTTTCTTTTGCTCTACCCAGGTACTTGGGTATTTTCTTGCCTTTTGGTAAGTCTGAGGTCTTCTGTCTGTGTTCAGTAGGTGTTCTATAGGAGTTGTTCCAAATGTAGGTGTATTTTGGTGTATTTGTGGGGAGGAAGGTGATCTCCACATCTTATTCCTCTGCCATCGTGAAGGTCTCCTCAACACTACGTATTCTTTATTCCTTCCTCTGCTGATGGGTACTTAGGTTTCTTCAATATCTTGGCTATTGATGCTGCTATGAACCTAAGGGTGCATATATGTTTTCAAACTAGTGTTTTTTTTTTCCTCGGATATATACTGAAATATGGAATTGCTGGATTATATGATAGGTATATTTTTAATTTTTTTGAGGAATTTCTATAGTGGCTGCACTTAGTTATTGTGGGAAATTTTCCCAACAGTGTACTAGGGCTCCCTTTTCTCCACATCCTGCCAACGTTTGTTACATGTGGTCTTTTTGGTGATATTCATTTTGAAAGATATGAGGTAATATCTCATTGCAGTTTTTATTTGCATTTCTCTGATGATTAGCAATTTTGAGCATCCTTTCCTGTGTCTGTTGGCAATCTTCATGTCTTCTTTGGAAAAATGTATATTCAAATCAACTGCCAATTTATAATCTGAGTTGTTTGTTTTTGATATTGAGTTGTATGAGGTGTTTAAATATTTTGGGTATTAATCCCTTATTGGTCATATCATTTGCAAATATTTTCTCCCATTCATTAAGTTGTCTTTTTGTTTGATCAATGGTTTCCTTTTCTGTGCAATAGTTTTCAAGTTTAATTAGGTCCCATTTGTTTGTTTTGCTTTTGCTTCCTTTGCTTGAGGTCACAAATGCAAAAAAAATATTGTTACGACTTATGTCAAAGAGTGCTCTGCCTATGTTTTCTTCTAGGAGTGTTATGGTTCCTGGGCTTACACTGAAGTCTTGAATCCCTTTTGTGAGAAAATATTCTAATTGTTTTCTTTTACTTTTAGCTATGTTTTCCCAGCACCACTTATTTGTAGAGACAGGCTCTTCCCTTTTAACTTTTTTTGCCTTCCTTATCATTGGTTAATTGACTATAAGTATGCGGATTTATTTCTGGACTCTCTAATCTGTTCCATTTATCTCTGTGTCTGTTTTTGTTCCACTATCACACTATTTTGATTACTGTATCTTTGTAGTATAGTATGAATTCAGGGAGCACAAGGCTTCCAGCTTTGTTCTTTTTTCTCAAGAGAGCTTTGGCAATTCAGGGTCTTCTTGTTTTCATATAAGTTTTAGAAATATTTGTCCTAGTTCTCTAAAAAATGTCATGTGTATTTTGATAGGGATTGCATTAAATCTGTATATTTATTTGTGTAGTATGGACATTTAAAAAATATTAACTCTTCCAATCTATGAACACAGGATACCTTTCTACTTTTAATATCATCTTCACCTTTTATCATTAGTATTTTATTGTTTTCAGAGTATAGGACTTTTACTTATTTGGTTAAGTTTATTACTACTTATTTTATTATTTTGATATGCTTTTAAATGAGATCATTTTCTTACTTTCTCCTTTTGATAGTTCATTATTAGTGTACAGAGAAGCAACAGATTTATGTATATTAATCTTGTATCTGCAACTTTGCTGAATTCACTTAGTAGTTCTTACAGTTTTTTGGTTGAGACTTTAGGGTTTTCTATATAAAGTATCATGTCATCTGCAAACAGTGATAGTTTGACTTTTTCCCTTCCAATTTATTTATTTTTCTTGTCTAATTGCTGTGTCTAGGACTTCCAATACTATGTTAAATAGAAGTTGTTAGAGTGGGCATCCTTGTCTTGATCCTGATTTAAGAGGAAAATCTTTCAGCTTTTCACCATTGAGTATGATATTTAGCTGAGGGTTTGTCATAAATTGACTACTATTTTGAGATATTTTCCCTCTATATGAATTTTGATGAGAATTTTTATTATGAATGCACATTGAATTTTGTCAAATGACTTTTCTGCGTCTATTGAGATAATGATGTGGTTTTAATCCTTCATTTTGTTAATGTGGTTTATCACATTGTTGTATTTTTGAATACCGAACCATCCTTGCCTCCCTGTAATAAATACCATTTGATCATGGTTTATGAACTGTTTTATACATTGTTGGGTTCAGTTTGCTAATATTTTGTTGAGGATTTTTGCATCTGTCTTCATTTGAGATGTTGGCCTGTAATTTTCTTTTCTTGTAGTGTCTTTGTCTGATTTTGTGTTCGGGTAGTTGTGGCCTCATAGAATGAATTTGGGAATTTTCCATCCTCTTCAATTTTTTAGAATAATTTGATAAGGATAGATATTAGCTCTTCTTTCTATGTTTGGTGAAATTCCCCTGTGAAGCTGTGCAGTCCTGGACTTCTGTTTGCTGGGAGTTTTTTGATTACTGATTCAATTGCACTACTAGTGATCAGTCTGCTCAGATTATTTATTTCTTCCTTGTTCAGTTTTCAGAGATTGTTTATTTCTAGACATGTTTTATTCTAAATTGTCAAATTTGTTGGCATATAACTGTTGATAGTATTGTCTTATGAATTTTTGTATCTCTATGATAGCACATGCAATTTCTCCTCTTTCATTTCTTACTTTGTTTATTTAGGGTCCTTTCTCTTCTTTTCCTAAATGGCCTGGCTAAATGCTTATTAATTTTGTTTATTAAAAAAACCACAGTTTTTAGTTTCATGGATATTGTCCTTTTTTGAGAGGTCTCGTTTTATTTATTTCCACTCTCATATCTATTATTTCCTTCCTTCTGCTGACTTTGGGCTTTGTTAGTTCTTTTACTAATTCTTTTATATGGTAGTGTAGGTTGTTCATTTGAGGTTTCTCTTGGCTCTTGATGCAGGCCTTTATTGCTACAGACTTCCCTCTTAGAACTGCTTTTGCTTCATCCTATAGATTTTGTGTATTCATTTTCATTTTCTGATTTCCTCTTTGATTTCTTCATTGACCCATTGTTTTTTTAGTAGCCTGTGGTTTAGTCTCCACATGTTTGTGTTTTCCTCATTTTTCTTCCTGTAATAGATTTCTACTTTCATACCATTGTCATAAAAAATATGCTTAATATAATTTCTCTCCTCTTAAATTTGTGCAGACTTTTTTTGTGGCCTAGCATATGGTCTATCCTGAAGAATGTTCTATGTCCAATTGAAAAGAATGTGTATTCTCCTTGTTTTGAGTGGAATGTCCTATAGATATCCATTAGGCCAACTGATCTAATGTGTCTTTTAAGGTCGCTGTTTCCTTATTGATTTTCTGTATGGATGATCTGTCCATTGATGTAATTGAGGTATTAAAGCCCCCTATAATTATTGTATTAATATCAATTTCTCCCTTTATGTCTTTTAATATTTGCTCTGTATATTTAGGTGCTCCCATATTATGTGCATATATGTTTACAAATGTTATATCCTCTTCTTTGTTGTCCCCATAATTTCCTTCTTTGGTGTTTATTATATAATTTGGATTAAAGTCTACTAGTCTGATATGAGGATCACTATCCCAGCTTTCTTTTTCTTTCATTTTCATGTGCATGGAATATCATTTTGCATCCATCTCACACCGGTCAGAAAGAATGGCCATCATCAGAAAATCTAGAAACAGTAAATGCTGGAGAGGGTGTGGAGAAAAGGGAACACTCTTGCACTGTGGCACTGTTGGTGGGAATGTAAATTGATACAGCCACTATGGAGAACAGTATGGAGGTTCCTTAAAAAAACTACAAATAGAACTATCATACAACCCAGCAATCCCACTACTGGGCATATACCCTGAGAAAACCATAATCCAAAAAATGTCATGTACCAAAATGTTCATTGCAGCTCTATTTACAATAGCCAGAACATGGAAGCAACCTAAGTGTCCATAGGAATAAAACACAGACCTACTAGAGCACGGACTTGAGGATATGGGGAGGGGGAAGGGTAAGCTGTGACCAACTGAGAGAGTGGCATGGACATATATACACTACCAAGTTTAGTGTGGATAGCTAATGGGAAGCAGCTGCATGGCACAGGGATATCAGCTAGGTGGTTTGTGACCACCTAGAGGGGTGGGATACGGAGGGTGGGAGGGAGGGAGATGCAAGAGGGAAGAGATATGGGAACATACGTATATGTATAACTGATTCACTTTGTTGTAAAGCAGAAACTAACACACCATTGTAAAGCAATTATACTCCAATAAAGATGTTAAAAATAAAAAGTTTCCATCTGTGAGTATTTAGCTGTGAAGTGAGTCTCTTGTAGGAAGCATATAAAAGGTTTTGTTTTTTTATCCATTCAGCCATGCTATATCTTTTGATTGAAGCATTTAGCCCACTGACATTAAAGTAATTATTGATAGGTATGCACTTATTGTCTTTTTATTACTTGTTTTCTGGTTGTTTTTATAGTTCTTTTTTGTTCATTTCTTCTTTTTTTCTTCCTTTGTGGTTTGATAATTTTTTACTACTATGTTTGTGTTCCCTTTTTAAGATTTTGTGTGTGTATTGTAAGTTTTTAATTTGTTGTTACCATGAGGTTCTTATATGTTGGTCTAGAATTATATCTACTTGTTTTAAGCTGATAGTCATTTAAGTTTGAACAGATTTTTTAAAGATCTACATTTTTTACTCCCATAATCAGTTTTGTATTTTTTATTTCATATTTTACATCTTCATGTCCATCACTTAAGTGTTTGTCATAGTTATAGTTGTATATACAATTTTTGTCTTTTAATCTTTGTGCTGGCTTATATAAGTGGTTAATCCTCAGTCCTTACCACAGATTTGCCTTTCTTAATGGGAATTTTTCTTTCCTATAATTTCTTAGTTCTTTCCACTTAAAGATGAACCTTTAACATTTCTTTTAGGGTAAGTTTAGTATTGATACATTCTTTTAGTTTTTCTTTTCTGAGAAGTTTTTTTTTTATCTCTTCTCCTATTCTAAATGATAATCTTGTTGGATAGAGTATCCTAGGTTGCAGGTTTTTCCCTTTCAGCACTTTGAATAAATTATGCCACTTCCTTCTGGCTTGTAAAGTTTCTGCAGAAAAAGCAGCTCATAGCCTTATGGGAATTCTCTTTTATATGACTCTTTGTTTTCCTCTTGTTGCCTTTAGAATACCTTATTTATCTTTGACTACTGCCATTTTAATTATGCTATGTCTTGATATGGGTCTGTTTGGGTTTATCTTGTTTGGTGCCCTCTGTGCTTCCTATACCTGGATAGTTGTTTTCTTCCTCAGGTTTGGGAAGTTTTCAGCCATAATTTCTTCAAATACATTTTTGATCTCCTCCAGTCTCTCTTCTTCTGGGGACCCTATTTTGCAAATGTTGGTATGCTTAATGTTATCTCAGTGTGCTCTTAGACTGTTTTCATTTATTTTAAATTGTTTTTTCTTGTTGCTATTCTGATTGGGTGATTGACATTATTATATCTTTCAGATTACTTACACATTGTTCTCTATCACCTAGTCTCCTGTTAATCACTTCTAGTGTGTTTTTTATTTCAACTATTGAATAGTTCTTTTCTGATTGGGTCTTTTTTATATTTTCTAGTTCCTTGTTAAAATTCTCACTGAGTTTACATATTCCTTTCTAAAGTTTAGTTAACATTCTTATATTTATTACTATTGTTTTAAACTCTTTATCTGGTAAATTATTTCTGTTTCATTAGGGGTTTTTCTTTTCAGTTTTTTCTTGTTCTCTCATTTGAAACATATTCCTCTGTCTTCTCATTTTTTTAAACTCTCTTTGTCTCTAAGAAATTAGGTAAAACAGTTACCCATCCCAGTCTTGAATTGGTTTCATTGTGTGAGAGTATTCCTATGCAGTCTGCATGTGTCCACTGGCTTTGGTGGGAGAGCTGCATCTGAAATGAGCATGGGTCATTTCTTCCTCTGAGATGCACTGGCAGCTTCCACTTTGATGGGAGGTTGAGCTGGAGTTGGTGGGGGGAGCTAGAGCCAGAGCTATGTGTGAGCCATGGTTTTTCCTGTGATTAGTAGGAGTCACCACTCTATTGGGAACAAAGTTGGGGCCCAAGGTGCTGGATCAGAAGCTCTTAGGTTTGAGTCTGTGCTAGCTCTATTCTCTCTAAGTGTGTACACTCAGTTTGGCAACAGCAGCCTCTACTTGACTGGAAAGGAGTGCTGAAGCAAGAGAGACTGGACCAGGTGCATGGAGCAAGCTAGGGTGCACATTGGGATGGTGCTGGCAAGCTGGTCAGAGTCCCAGACAGGTTTTCTCCTGCCTTTGCATGTGTGCTGTTAATGGCTGCCTTTGTCCTGTTCAGAGGCAGGGTCAGGTCCAACCTGGCTCTGTTCCCTTTCAGTATACACACTCTCCTTGGCAATAGAAACTTTGTCTTAGTGGAGAGCTGTGCCAGAGAAAGAAAGGCTGGAGCAGGTGTTCCCTGCCGGCTGGGTTGCAGGCTGTGGTGACCACAGGAAAAATCTTCTTCTTCTGCACTATTCCCAGGAGTAAGCAAGGGTGCATGCATGCTCTTCATGAGCAGAGTCTTGCTTTCTTATTGCACTCTAGTAAGTCTCACTGGTCTTCAAACTATGTAAAGGGACTCATCGTCCATGTGTTGGACCCCAGGGCTGGTGTGCCTAATATGTGGCTCAAACTCCTAACTCTGCAGAGTTGAATCCTGGGCCTGTGACATATCCCTCCTCTTATGTGTCTCCTGCTAGGGGTGCAAACTGATAACTTCTCCTCCCTTCCTACCTGATTCCCTGTGGATCTTTCTTTACAAACTAGGTTGTAGAGAAGCGTTTCTGCCAGTCTCCAGGTTGTTTTCAGTGTGAGCTGCTCCCCATATACATATAATTTGATGTGTTAATAGGGGGAGTTGTTCTCAGTATCCTGCTACTCTGCCAGCTGGATATCCCTTCTCTAGAAAAATAATCTTCAAACTTTTAACAGGGTTCTACAAAGATATATTTCTGAGTATTAATCTCTAACATTTTTATGATAAAACAAAATATTTTAATCAATTAGTATTTGGAAAACAATGCTGATACATCTACACGAATATTTCCTTTGGTAATGCATTGTTTAACCAAAATAGTAATCATTAATAAAAAGTGTGACCCCAAAATATATCCCCCTCTATTGTATTTTGTTATAAATGAAAATGCATAATTAAAAAAAGAAGAAAGAATAAAGAAAGATGATCTTTCTTTCAGTAAAGATATTATAATGTGGCATTTGATGTCCTAGTGGGATTTCAACAAGTTTTGCATGGTCAAATCCCATAAATAAGCTGGCTTTCTTCCAAGGATATGTGAGACTCTCTCATCTGCCACGTTGTCCTGAGTGTGAGAAAATCTCACCTCACCTGCTCAATTGTAGCACAACATTTCTAATTGCTTCTTTTTGCTCATTAGCACTGAACTGCTTTAGATAAAATGAGAACTTTATATCCAGTGTTACTGATCAAGAATAAAAGAAAAAACTAAAGGACAAAAAACATAACTCTACGTTCTTTTAAGAAAATAATAAATTGATATTTGAAGTTGCTACTATTTACCTCATCTTTTCAAATAGAACATGAATTTTAAATAAAGGATCCATGGATTCTATTGATTTGCATAACCCACTGTACCTTGTCCACAGTATTTGTGATTTAAATAAATAAATTTTAATAATACTGTAAACTCTGAATTCATCCTGAAATATTTAGAAGTTATTGGCCAATGGTTCTCAATCTATTTTCTATAATATAATCTATATAATCAAGGTATACAATGTACTTCCATCAATAAAAGCTGCTCACTAGACAGTAATTTGCATGCATGAAGAATGAAGAGTGAGGTGACAGAAGGGTGGTACAAGCCCTCTGTGGGTACATCAGAATCTGGGGAAGTAGGGATTATTTAGTTGGAAAAACTATTCTTTCCAAATTGTTCTAATATATTTCCCACATCCCACCTCTGTGTATCAGTTTTAGAATCATCATTATGCCTATTTGTCCCTTTTAACAAAGGTAAAATTAAACTCAAGTCATAGGCAACAAAATTATTTTAAATTTCCATTACATTAAGTTGAAGACTTAAAATAAATTGGAGTACATCAAATGAGGATTTAAATTAATACCCAAGCCAAGGAAGGAAGGAGTCAGTAGTAAGTGAGAAAGAACTGCAGACTTGGGCATGGGTTTGGGACTATGGCTCTCAAAGTATGGCTTGCAATAGTACTCAAGATTAGGCGCAGGCAGTTTAAGTTCAGTTTAGGCTGTTAACCAACAGTAGTAGTTTGATGCAAAGCTAAGGAGATAAAAGAAAAGGAAACAGACAAAGAATGGAATTGGTAGACGTCAAGAAGGAAACATGCATCCAGTATATAGTTAGACTCTTCCCAGGCATGAGAACCTGAGGGGAGAGAGAAAGCCCAAATATCAAAGAGAACTAACATTAAAATTGTGAATAAGGTAAGTTTACCTCTTCATGATCAGAGAAGAAAGAGAAAGCTCCTTCCTGATAATATCATGCCCCAAATGCACTGACTAGTCATGGAAGAGTGAATATCCTGCCTGAATGGGGTTTATTGACTCAGAGAGGAGGATTAGAGTACCTGCAGGAGACTGCGATTGTATAGTGGGTGATGTTGGGCTGAGGGAAGACAGTACTTAATACCACAGGATGAAAACGCTCATTTCCCAAGAATCAAATTACGATAAAATTTCCACTTATAACTTGTTTTTAGACACAGTCTTCAATGTCTTAATAACAGTATTATATACAATATTTAACTTTCCTCCTTTATTCAATTAATTAACTAAATATTCACTTCCTTTGCCATATAACATTTCCATACTTAGACCAACTCAGTGGAACTTGTGACATATACATATTTTCACTAGGATGAACACTTTAATTTTCCCATGTCTCATCCACTTTTATGTTAAAAAGGGCAAATCATAGTAAAATATTTAAATAACTCCCCAAGCATCCTCTACAAAGACAACAAGACTTCACAAACCTGACTAAATCTTTGGCTGGCAGCTAATATATAAAAGTCTGAGTCTGATACATGGAGCTTAAAGATATCATTTATTACACATGAAAATACAGGATATTTGAAAGTTAGATTTATGGAAGTTGAAGTATGTTTATACAAAAATAGATAAAATATGTGCAATATATGCTTAAAGCAACATTTACAAAACCGTATTCCTGAGAACACTAGTATTTTGTTTTGTTTTGTACTGTTTGTTTCTTTGTTGTTAATGAAATATTAATAAAAGGTCCAAGAGAAAAAATTCTCCATAGTTAATAAGTTTGACCTACTACACAGGTTATCTCTGTCTTGGAGAGTCATGACACACATTACCATAATAACTTTTAGAAATCTTGCAGTAAGGAAACATGTTTATCTTTGAACCATCACTTCCTCAAATTCTTGACCGAAGAACACTTTTTAACAGAAACTATTTTGTGTCTGACAATGATGGAAGCCTACCTAACAATCTTGTCCCTTTTCCTCTTTGCTAATAAAAGCAACCTTCCATTAGCAAGATGGAAAATGCCAACTACTACATTTTTCCAGCTTTTCTTCCAACTAAGGAACAGGCCAATGAAATTTTAAGGCAAATGTTCTAATTCGGGGAAAAGTTTTTTTTTTTTTTTTTTTTCCACTCTAGCAAGTACAGACACTTAATAGGAAATCAATCTCTCTCTCTATCTCTGTCTGTCTTCTGTCTCTTTTTTGTTATGTTTATGTCTACATGAGACATTGGATTTTCTGCAGTCATTTCATTATTATTATTTTTTTTTTTCTTTTCTTTTTTTGTGGTACGCGGACCTCTCACTGTTGTGGCCTCTCCCGTTGCGGAGCACAGGCTCCGGACGCGCAGGCTCAGCGGCCATGGCTCACGGGCCCAGCCGCTCTACGGCATGTGGGATCTTCCCAGACCGGGGCACGAACCCGTGTCCCCTGCATCAGCAGGCGGATTCTCAACCACTGCGCCACCAGGGAAGCCCCATTTCATTATTATTAAGGGGAATATAATTGATGTATGGAAGATGGCAAAACAGAGTTGAAAAGAACTTGGGTCTTTCATGTCTTTGCACTCCTTAATTAACCATTTTGGAGTTACCTACCTCAATACTTCTTGTCAGGGGTGATATAAATTATTTTGTTTAAGTCATAGCTATTTGAACTAGTTATTACTTTTAGCCCAAAACACTCTAACTGATACACTTATTAAAGTGTCAAAGGACACTTGTGTTTCCCAAACAAGCTTTGGGATACAGAGGCTAGAGAGAACTTTAAGGCAGTCATGACTCCCCATTATTATGTGTATTTTGGCTATCCACTACCAACTAGGGAAAATTTAATTGAAAACTTTCAGTCCTTCATAAAAAAACAGGTAGAAATGACTTATCATTAAGGTAATTTAGAAAAAGAAGGGAGGCATATGAAACCTATCCCTTTAGGCAAGATGAACAAAATGAAATGAAGGAAATAAATATATTTTTAAAATTTCCTTGTGAGAATGTTAGTGTAAACCCATTAACTTTAAGAGTACAGGCAGATATGAAGGATAAAGAATCATATGGAATACTCAGGATGAAAGAGAAACCTCGTTTATTGAAAATAAAATAATAAATGAGTGGATTCATATTCCAGAAATTAAATAAAAGTGTTCCTCAAATAAGAGAAATATTTATTAAGATATATAATTTTTTTTTGGCTGCATTGGGTATTTCTTGCTGCGTGTGGGCTTTCTCTAGTTGCAGCAAGCAGGTGCTACTCTTCATTGTGGTGCACAGGCTTCTCATTGCAGTGGCTTCTCTTGTTGTGGAGCATGGTGTCTAGGTGCACAGGCTCCAGTAGTTGTGGCTCGTGGGCTCTAGAGTGCAGGCACAATAGTTGTGGCACATTGCCTCAGTTGCTCTGCGGCATGTGGGTCTTCCTGGGCCAGGGCTCGAAGCCATGTCCCCTTCATTGGCAGGTAGATTCTTAACCACTGCACCAGCAGGGAAGCCCAAGATATATAAGCTTATTTTTCATACTAGAAACGAGAAAAAGTGATCTCTAAATGGATCAGAGATCCAAACGTAATAATATGAAATCAAATAAGTACTGGAAGAAAACATGGGTTAATTATTTTATAAATTAGGTATAGGCAAAACATTTCTATTTCTAATTTTGACTCAAAGTGGATTATTTATGGGAGCAGGTCAGGGAAATCAGGAGTCATTTACCAAAAACTATTATGTTGGGGTGTTTCAGGGTGCTATATTTGCTGGCAGAAAAGGTTTTATAAAAATTGATTTTGAAATATATATTTTGGGACAAAGAATAATAAAAAACTGAGGTGGCGAAAATCAGAAAAATAATAAGAGAAAAGGAGCAAAAGATGAAAGTAAAGAAATTAAAGTTGATGTATGGGGATGTACTATTTGGAAAACACTTGTTAGGTTTATGGATAATTAAAATATGCAAAACCCACAGTCCCTGCCTTACAAGAGCTTTCATTCTATTGGGGGAGACCAAAACACAACATAGTTTTAAAGGCAAAGTTGATAATTATTATAATTGAGGTGCAAATAATTAAATAAGGATGGAGAAAGAAGGGGTTAGGACATCAGAGAAAGAATGCTTGGAATGTTTAGAGGTTTAGATGGACCTTAAGGTCCTCATAAATAGCTATGGATCCAGGAGAAAGATAGGATATCTGAAAAGAAAGAATTTCTCATGAAAAGACACAGAAACAGGAAAGTAGAGAACATTTTGGAAAATGTCAAGATGATAAATGTGGCAGAAATATTGTTTTCTGAAAGGATAAACAAGGTTGGAATTGGGGCATGAAAACTGGAAATGCACATGGCATACATATATATACTGCAATAGTAGTAAAAAAAAAGGAAAAATTTAATTAAAATTTTGGAATGGAGAAAGTTTTTCAAATTATGACTCAAAATATGCCATGAAAGAAAAGATTGATAATAAAATTACATTTTCAAAAATGTAATCATGGCTAAAAGCACCATATCAAAATTCAAATACAGGTGTCCAGTTGGAAAAAAAATAATTGTAACCCATAGGATTAAAAAGCTAACTTCTCTAATGTATAAATACCTCCAAAAATCAAAATTAGAAAAGAGTAATAACTTACTGGAAAAAAGGCAAAAAAATACGAATAGAGAGTTCCCAGAAAGGAAACATAAATAATTCTAAAACTTAAGAATAGTTGCTCAAGTGACATTAACAAGATAGCATAATAGGAGGTGCCAGATCTTATCCCCCAACAGAAATACAGATTTGGGCAGCCATCCATGGACAGAAAATACATTTGTAGGAGCACTGAAGTCTAGTTGAGGTTCTAGCATTATGGCAGAGCAAAATCTGAGAGTGATGCCTTGAAGGGCATAAGAAGAGTAATTTCAATTTAACTGCATTACCCATCCTCCAAGGCACTGATTCCTCCCATGGGGGAAAGTGAGAGTGTAATGAGTATCCAGTTTCCTTGGGATTGTGGGATGCTACCCAGCGGCCCCACTTCTGTCTCAACCCACCCAGATCACTGAGCGGATCATAATGGCTCAATTATCTGGGGACAGCTAAAAGCAGGGAGAAGGAACAAGAGTTCACAGAAACTGGAGTGTGGTTCTCAACAGCCAGTTGCAGAGCTTGCTGACTGGTTTATGTACTCCACCAAGAGGTCCACCAATGCCCCCCCCACCAAGATGACTTCCCTGAGGACCTCCATAACCAACTCATGCAATCTTCCAGCACTCTGCATGCCTCCCTCATCCCATAGATAATATTCCACACATCCCAGTGCATGTCCTGCATGAGTTCCCACTGACAGCACATGGATCTCAACAGTAGTTATGGATCTTAGCCGCCAACTGACTCTGTTGGTTTGGGAGAAGTCACACAACACTGAACACTTCAGATAACTTCCCCAGGGAAAATAAACTGGAGGCTCTCTGTACCACACCTGGCTTTGTGGGATTGAGAGAAGGCACAAAATCTTAACACAAAGGAACAAGAAAAGTAGAGCAGATGTATTCACAGAAAAGGTCTAAAAGGCCCCCAGAATGTAGGGTTCACTGGTGAAGATCTTTCTCTCCCAAAGCTAAACAGTAAAAACTGGAGGAGGTAAGCACTTTTCCAAGTGTGAACAGAGCAATGCAAGCCTTCAACGAACATGAAAAATCAAAGTAAAAAGATACCATCAAAGGAACCAATGGAGATCTACAAATTGCTTGAAAAACAATTCAAAATAATTGCCTTAGAGAAGCTCAGTAAGACACAAAGAAACAAAGATAGGCAAATAAACAAATTTAGAAAAATAATACGTGAACAAATTGAGAAGTTCAAATGAAAAGCTAAAAACCATAAGCAAGAACTAAAGAGAAATTCTGGAGCTGAAAAACAAAATGTCTGAACTGAAAAATTCAATAGAGAGCTTCAACAGTAGACTTGAAGTAGCATAAGAAAGAATCAGTGAACTCAAAGACAAGTCATTTGAAATTATCCTGTCAGAGGAATAAAGAGTAAAAAAAAAAGTAAAGAGTGAAGAAAGCTTATGGGATATTTTGGGAGCCCCAGAGGGAGTAGAGAAATAGAAAGGGGCAGAAAGTTTGTTTAAAGAAATGAGAAAACTTACCAAATCTGGAGAGGGAAATGAACATCCAGATCCATGAACCCCAAATATCTCCAAATATGATGAGCAAAAAGAGGTCTTCACCAAGACACATTATATACAAATTGTTAAAAGTCAAAGACAGAGAATTTTGAAAGTAGCAAGATAAAAGTAACTTATGAACAACTGAAGACCCATACGACTTCTAATTGAAGCAGAAACCTTGTAGCCCAGAAAAGAAAGGGAAGAGATATTCAAAGTACTGTAAGCAAAAAACTGACAATCCAGAATGCTATACTTGGCAAATATGTCTTTTGGAAATCAAGGGGAGATAAAGAATTTTTCAGAAAAACAAAATCTAAGGGAATTCACCACGGGACTTCTTTACAAGAAATGCTTGAGTTCTTCAAGTTAAAACAAAGGACATTAATTAGCAAATCAAAACGAGAAGGAGATGTTGTCTCACACCTGTTAGAATGGTATTTTAAAAATACAAGACAACAAGTGTTGGTGAGGATGTGGAAAAAGGGAACACTTGTGTGCTGTTAATGGGAGTGTAAATTGGTACAGCCATTTTCTAATACTGTATGGAGTTTCTTTGAAAATTAAAAATAGAACTACCATATGATCTAACAATTTCTCTTTTGGGTATGTATCCAAAGGAAATGAAATCAGCATCTTGAATCCCATGTTCATTGCAACATTGTATACAATAACCAAAATATGGAAACAACTTTAACATCCATTGACAGATGAATGGAAAAAGCAATTATGGTATATACATACAATACAATATCATTCAGCTTTTTTAAAAAAGGAAACCCTGTCACTTGTAATAAAATGGATGACCCTGGACTACATTATGTTAAATGAAGTAATCCAGACATAGAAAGACAAATATAAGTATGATCCCACTTGTGTGTGGAATATAAAATAATCAGACTCATAGAAGCAGAGAGCACAATGATGGTTGTCAGGGTCTGGGAGAAAGGGAAATGGTTAGGTGATGGTTAAAGTGTACAGAGTTTCAGTTATGTAAGATAAAAGTTCTGAAAATCTACTATACAGCATAGTGCCTATAGCTAACAGTACTATATTGTATACATAAAATGTGCTAAGAGGATGGATCTTATGTTAAGTACTCTTACCAAAAATGAAATAAAACAAAACTAAAATTGATAATGGTAAATGAGGTGTGAGGAAACTTTAGGAGGCACAGTATGTGTTTATATCCTTCATGGTGGTAATGGTTTCACAGGTGTATACCTATCCTGAAACACACTGAGAGTACACATTAAGTACATACAGCTTTTTATATTTCAATCATACCTCAATAAAGTAGTTTAAAAATAATGAATAAGTAAAATACTCTTGGTGATAGTTGTACAGCATTGTGAATGTGATTAATGCCATGGATTGTACACAATATTCAAAATGGCAAATTTTGTGTTAAATATATTTTACTACAATTTTTCAAAATCAATAACAATATATCAGAGACCATCAAATTGTACACTTTAAATGTGTGAATTTAAATTGTGTGATATATGAATTATATCTCAATACATCTGTTAAACATATTTTTAAAAATAATAGTTGTTCAGTCAAACATATTAAAGAAAAGCAAATAAGACTACACTGAACTAGCATTTATTCGTCATTAGAAACGAAAAAATTCTGAAGTTTTGATAACACACTCTATTGTCTAGACTGTGGGGAAACTGACACTCATGAATTGCTAGTAGGAATGTAAATTAGTACAAAATCTATGAGAGACAATTTAGTAGTAATTTTCAAGTTACAAATTATTTTAATTTGATGGAGCTTTTATACCTGAAAGAATGAATTACACATTTTTCTAGCACATATGCAAAATGGCTTTTGTACAGAATTTTTCATTGAAGCTTTGTTTCTAATAGCAAAATATTGGAAATAATCCAAATCTCCATCAAAAGAGGACTTCTTAAATTACATTACATGCATGCAATGGAATATCATTCAGCTGTAATAAAAGAATGAAGATGCTGTCAATGCACTGCCTAGAAAATAAAAGCATGGCATTAAGAGAAAAAAGAAAAAAACAAGGTACATATCAATGTTTGGATATACTACATTTTGTGTAAAGAGTAAGGGAAATGAGAATGTCTTTTCATCTTTGCTTGTATGTGCAAAGAAATTCTGGGAGGATACAAAATAAATTAATACAAATGGTTGCTTGTGCAGGATTGGGGGTAAGGTGGAACTGGGCAGATGTGAAACAGAAATGGTAGGGAGATTTTTCACTGTATATCTTAAATGTTTTATTTGAATGAAGTGTACTTACTAGTTATTCAAAATTTTCAAAAGAATAAAACTTTGGATAAACTATACAGTTATGGCAATAATATTTTGAACATCTGTAGCTACATGGATGATAATGATGTTGACCAAGAAAGAAAATGAAATTGGACAGAAAAATTTGGGTATATGGAGAAAAGCTGACTGAGTTCTGCTTGAGATATGTTGATTTGTGGTATCTAGGTTTATATGCACATGGAAATGCCCAGAAGACAGTTAAAAATAGGTATCTCAGGAGATTTTAATTTGAGGGAGGAAAATATGTATGTAAAATCAAACAGCACACAGTAACCCATGCTTGCTATTTCTCTCAGTGTTACCTGAGTAAGAATAGTTGATAAAGTCATTTTAGAGGATGAAACTATTTTATTAAAGCCCTTTGAGAGGTATTAGTAGGCGAATCCCATGAGACTTTACTATAAAATCAAGGGTTGTCTCAAGGGTAATTCTGCAGTTTCTCACATTTGTGATCAACAAGATAGTTTGAGGATCCCAGGTCAAATTCAAAATAGTATTTTGGAAAATAAATGAGAGCGATAGGGTATATTATTTATTTCTATAAATGAGGTACCCCACACAAAAACAAACAAACAAAAAACAAAAGAAAAAAAGTTAGCTTAATGGATTTCATATTTGGTCCCAACTTTCTCTGATTCAAAGTAAATTGGTATTGGTCAGAGGAAGCATTCTAGAGACGTATAAGATTAAGCAACATTTACAACGTGCCAATTTCCATCAGACTTGATTATTTAAAGATTAAGACACCTATAAAACATACATAACCAGTAGTATGTCAGATATTAAGCATGGAAACCTCATCATAAAAGTACATATATGTGTGTATTGGTTTTCTGTTTTCTATTGCTACATAATAAATAACTACAATCTCAGCAGCTTAATACAGCACAAATTTATTATCTTCTGTGGGTCAGGTGTCTGGGCATTGGTTAGCTGGGCCCTCTGTCAGGATCTCATTAGGCTGCATTCAAGACGTTGGCTGAGGCTGTGATCTTATCTGAGTCTTGGATTCATCTTGCAAGTTCACTTGTTCTCAGAAGAATTCACTTCTTTGTGGTTGTAGGACTGAAGCCCTTAGCTCCTAGGGCCGCAAGTTACTCGCTGCCGGATGGCCCTCTCAACAAACTGGCAGTCTTCTTCTTTAAGACCAAGTGTAGAGCATCTGCTGCTTCTTCTCTCTTTTATGAGCTCATCTCTTTAGGTCAAGCCCACCAGGGTTATTTCCCTTCTAATTAAATCAAAGTCAACTGACTAGAAATATTACTAAAATACTCAAAATCTCTTCTCAATATAATGTAATGCAATCATTAGAGTGATACCCATCACATTCAGTTTTCACAGTCAAAGAGAGGAGATTGCACAGGTTGCATACAGTAGGAGGACAGGAATCTTGGTGGTCATCTTAAAATTCTGCCTATCACAGTGTGTGTGTGTGTATGTGTGTGTGTGTGTGTGTATGTGTGTGAAAGCACACACAAGCATGCTCATTTGGGATTGGGAAATGGCCAAATTATAGGGTGTATTTACATTACTTTCTCAAGTGTTACAGTTTTTTGTCAGATATTTTGAGCATTATTAAGACCAATGTATTTCTCATTCCACTTGTCATTTTTCCTCATAGAATAGTAATTTTGAGTCAGTACATATACACGTCAATGTATCACATAGAAAAACTGTAATATCATGCCTAGTATTACTCTAGTGGCCATCAAGTGCTAATGAATAAGGCCTAAATAATACTTAGAATGTTTTGTAAATAAGTTTTTATGTTACCTTTCTCATATCTGGACTTGGTTGATAACATTAACAGTTGATTAAGGGGAGAACATTCAATTAATCCTGGCCACAGTCTGGCTTAATAAGACATTGAGGGTATTGGGCTTCCCTGGTGGCGCAGCGGTTGCGCGTCCGCCTGCCGATGCAGGGGAACCGAGTTCGCGCCCCGGTCTGGGAGGATCCCACATGCCGCGGAGCGGCTGGGCCCTGAGGGTATAAAAGGAAATGAAGGGATCTGTGAGGCAGCTGTGAAGCAGTTGTGAAATCACTAAGTATATCTCATAGATGCAGTGTCTGTGACAAACCAAAGGAAGAGTCACAGGATCTCTGTTCTCATGCCTAGTGGCCTCCAACAGCCAAGGTGATTCACAACTAGTAGACAAGTGTTCTTATGGTTTGAATTTGAACTGCAGTCTATAGATTGTTGAACTTCATATGAAAAAGATGCTAAGTGCCACTTGTCAATATATAAATATGTTATCATAACTTTACTTTTGGTACACTTGAATTGGTTTTCATATTGAGCTTATGAATAAGTGTCTTCTTCTATGAATGTACATGAAAAGTTAAAGACCAAAAGAGAGCATTGTAGTTTCATAATTTTATTTCATTGTATATGCTATTTGTACAATTTAATGTGATGATATGCTATTTAAAACTTATATGTTACTTCTGATATTTTTGCATGGATTTTTTAATAATCACATTTGTGGGCTGTGACAAAATAACAAAATTGAAAGGCTAGAGTGCTATATTATTCATTATGTGGAGAGTGGAAACTAGAGAACAATTTAAGCAATTCTTGCCCACAATTTTACAGCAGATGACCTTTAATTAGTGTAAAGATATTCTATCCATATTATATTTGTTCACTTGTCTTACTGGGCAGTTGATGTCTGCTGTGAGGCATAGAGTTCTTTTTTTGTCCTAATCCCTGTGATATAACATGATTAATGAGATAAAATTCCCATTTGGAGTTTCCTACCAATCAATAGGCAGATGGGCAATAGTAGATGTTGAACAACAAGACAGCAGGAGATGCTTAAGCTTTTGTTACTTTCATAAAGAAAAAAAATATTTAGAGAAATATTATTTAAAGCTACAGTCAACATTGTCTGTACCTTATTTCTATATCAGATATCTTTCCTCTTGTTGAGTGCTTTGTGTCTCAAGCATATTCTTGTTCCAAGTGAAGACTTTAGCACACATGTTCTCATAGTTACTAAAAAGAATAAGAACGCAAACAAGAGAATTTCTAAGGCTTCACACTTTTGCTAAAGATCATATAGCTGTTAATATGTGGGTGAATAGCACAATATATACAATTTCTTATTACATTCTTACATATCAAAATGAATATTTGTAGGCTGTAGCAGTCGCTCTTCCATCTAAAATATAGTTGCATATTAAGCAAACCATTTGACATATAGATCATGATTTGCTTGAACGTGTGTCAGAGGTATTTATCTTTTTCATACCTTTATCAAAGCATAAAAAGAAATCCAAATTTTTTCAACTTCTTTAGTATTAAATCATTGCATATTGTGCACACCTTGCAGAATGTAGACTTATTTGCAAAGCTCTTTATCCATTTTAATTTTACCCCTGAGGCTATGTACCACAAAATCTTTTTTATTCTCACCATTATTTAATAAGTGACACATAAAAAGAAAGGAAAAAAGACTATTCTCTGAATTCTGTCAGTAAAAATCACCCGTAGTAAAAGCATGAACTATGATCTTAGGGCTTAGACGAATCGTAGGCAATTTCAAAATGTCTTTATAAAAGCTTTGGAGAGAGTAGCATATTTTGTTATACTCTTTTATTTTAAATAATTTTCCCTGTATATCATGAACTCTTCAAAAAGTTTAAATTCAATGAATTCTAGTGTGCCACAGATAAGAAATAAAGGGGGAGTAGATGAAATTTAAGTCATTAAAATTTTCTAAAAATGAGGATAATTTACATAGATTTCCTGCTCAGGACTATAGATATCACTGTAATTACTCTAAAAGAAGACTAGCAGGTGGGGGAAGCCACGGAGCTCATTTGACAAAAAAATTTAAAGTCTAATGTGTCATCTTTGCTCTTATTTGTCATTAATATTTCCCACGTGCCCTATAAGAGGACCATTCTAGTTCTTTCAATATAAAGACATCCAAGAAATACTTGCTTCCATATCATGTAGAGACCGTCATTGGTCTTGTATATATTATCACTAGTCAGGAATGTGCAAATTATTATTTTTCCCATTATATACTTGTTCCCATGTCCCCTTTTATAATTAAATAGAAATAAATTGGCTCTATAATGTCTTTAAATAAAAAAATAGAGAGATAAAGATAAATGCATTACTGGATGAAAAGTTCTATTGAATTATCTACTTCATTCCCCTGCTTTTGCATTATTGATCACAGCTATGTATTTTCTGTACCTTTTTAAGGTTTATCTGCAATGTTCCTAGAGAGAATGCTCTTCTATAATACTGCTATCCAATAGTTGATGCTTCAACAACACAGTAAAGATCTTTGTATTGCAAAGTTGTCTGCCACTGATAGCTACCTTCTACCATTCCCACATGGCCCTTTCCACACACACATATATACAGTATTCTTTACAAATTCTTTACAATAACAATAAAGACTTTTTTTAAAAATTCTTAGGGTGTCTTTTTATATTTTTTAATTGGAGTATAGTTGCTTTACAATGTTGCATTAGTTTCCACTGTCCAGCAAAATGAATCAGCTATATATCCCCTCTCTTTTGGACTTCCTTCTCATTTAGGTTACTACAGTGCATTAAGTAGAGTTCCCTGTGCTATACAGTATGTTCTAATTAGTTGTCCATTTTGTTTATAGTAAAAATAGTGTATATGTATCAATCCCAATGTCCCAATTCCTCCCAGCCCCGTTTTCCCCCTTGGTATCCATACATTTGTTCTCTATGCCTGTTTTTCTATTTCTGCTTTGCAAATAAGACATCTACACCAACTTTTTCAGATTCCACATATATGCATTAATAAATGGTATTTGTTTTTCTCTTTCTGACTTATTTCACTCTGTAAGACACTCTCTAGGTCCATTCACATCTCTACCAATGACCTACTTTCATTCCTTTTAATGGCTGAGTAATATTCCATTGTATATATGTAACATATTTTCTTTATCCATTCATCTGTCAATGGACATTTAGGTTGTTTCCATGTCCTGGCTATTGTAAATAGTACTGCAATGAACATTGTGGCACATGTGTCTTTTTGAATTATGGTTTACTCAAGGTATATGACCCATAGTGGGATTGCTGGTCATATAGTAATCATATTTTTTAGTTTTTTAAGGAACCTCCATATTGTTTTCCATAGTGGATGAATCAGTTTGCATTATCACCAACAGTACATGAGGGTGCCCTTTTCTCCACACCCTCTCCAGCATTTATTGTTTGTAAAGTTTTTGATGATGTCCAATTTGACAGGTGTGAAGAGATACCTATTGTGATTTTGATTTGCATTTCCCTAATAATTATGGCTGTTGAACATCCTTTCATGTGTATTGGCCATCTGTATGTCTTCTTTGTAGAAATGTTTATTTAAAGCTTCTGCTCATTTTTGGATTGGGTTGTTTGTTTTTTTGAGTTGCATGAGCTGCTTGTATAATTTAGAGATTAATATTTGTCAGATGCTTCATATGCAAATATTTTCTCCCATTCTGAGGGTTGTCTTTTCATTTTGTTTATGGTTTCCTTTGCTATGCAAAGCTTTTAAGTTTAATTAAGCCCCATTTGTTTATTTTTGTTTTTATTTTCATTACTCTAGGAGGTGGGTCAAAAAAGATCTTGCCGTGATTTATGTCAAAGCGTGTTCTGCCTATGTTTTCCTCTAAGAGTTTTATAGTATCTGGCCTTCCATTTCGGTCTTTAAACCATTTTGAGTTCATTTTTGTGTATGGTGTTAGGGAGTGTTCTAATTTCATACTTTTACATGTACCTGTCCAGTTTTCCCAGCACCACTTATTGAAGAGGCTGTCTTTTCTCCATTGTATATTCTTGACAGTTTTTCAAAGATAACGTGATCATATGTGCATGGGTTTATCTTTCAACTTTCTATCCTGTTCCACTGATCTATATTTCTGTTTTTGTGCCAGCACCATGCTGTCTTGATTAGTGTAGATTTTTAGGATAGTCTGAAGTCAGGGAGCCTGATTCCTCCATCTCCGTTTTTCTTTCTCAAGGTTGCTTTGGCTATTTGGAGTCTTTTGTGTTTCCATACAAATTGTTAAATTTTTGCTTTATTTCTGTGAAAAATGCCATTGGTAATTTGATAGGGATTGCATTGAATCTGCAGATTCCTGTGGGTAATAGAGTCATTTTCACAATATTGATCCTCCAATCCAAGAACGTGGTATACCTTTCCATCTGTTTCTGTTGTTTTTGATTTCTTTCATCAATATCTTGTAGTTTTCTGATTGCAGGTCTTTTGCCTCCTTAGGTAGGTTTATTCCTAGGTATTTCATTATTTTTCATGCAATGGTAAACGAGATTGTTTCCTTAAGTTCCTTTTCTGATATTTCGTTTTTAGTGTACAGGAATGCAAGAGATTTCTGTGTATTAATTTTGTATGCTGCAACTTTACTAAATTCATTGATTAGATCTAGTAGTTTTCTGATGGCATCTTTAGGATTTTCTATGTATAGGATTATGTCATCTGCAAACACTGACAGTCTTACTTCTTCTTTTCCAATTTTAGTTCCTTTTATTTCTTTTCCTTTGATTGTCATGGCTAAAACTTCCAAAACTATGTTGAATAAAAGTGGCGAGAGTGGACATCCTTCTCTTGTTCCTGATAGAGGAAATGGTTTCAGTTTTTTACCATTGAGAATGAGGTTTCCTGTGGGTTTGTCATATATGGCCTTTATTATGTTGCAGTAGGTTCCCTTTATACCAACTTTCTGGACAGTTTTTATCATAAATCAGTGTTGAATTTTGTCAAAAGCTCTCTCTGCTTCTATTGAGATGATCCTATAGATTTTATTCTTCAATATGTTAATATGGTATATAACACTGTTTGATTTGCATATATTGAAGAATCCTTGCATCCCTGGGATAAATTCCACTTGATCATGGTGTATGATCTTTTTAATGTGTTGTTGGATTCAGTTTCCTAGCATTTTGTTGAAGTTTTTTACGTCTATGTTCATCAGTGCTATTGGCCTCTAATTCTCTTTTTTTATGTCTTTGTCTGGTTTTGGTATCAGGGTGATGGTGGCCTTGTAGAATGAACTAGGTGTGTTCCATGCTCTGCAATTTTTTGGAAGAATTTGAGAAGGATAGGTATTAACTCTTCTCTAAATTTTTGATAGAATTTGCCTGTGAAGTCATCTGGTCCTGGACTTTTGTTTATTGGAAGATTTTAAATCACAGTTTCAATTCCATTACTTGTGATTGATCTGTTCATATTTTCTGTTTCTTCTTGTTTCAGTGTTGGAAGGTTGAACATTTCTGAGAATTTGTCCATTTCTTCCAGTTTGTCTGTTTTATTGGCATATAGTTGCTTGTAGTAGTCTCTTATGATCCTTTGTATTTTTATGGTGTCCCTTGTAAGGTCTCCTTTTTCCTTTCTAATTTTATTGATTTGAGTCCTCTCCCTTTTTTTTTTTGATGGATCTGGTTAAAGGTTTATCAATTTTGTTTATCTTCTCAAAGAACAGCTTTTAGTTTTATAAATTTTTGCTATTGTTTTCTTCATTTCTATTTCATTTATTTCTGCTTTGATCATTATGATTTATTTCATTCTAGTAACATCGGGCTTTATTTGTTCTTCTTTCTCTAGGTGCTTTAGGTGTAAGGTTAAATTATTTATTTGAGATTTTTCTTGTTTCTTGAGGTAGGATTTTATTCATATAAAATTCCCTCTTAAAACTGCTTTCACTGCATCCCATTTGTTTTGTGTCATCGTGTTTGTGTTGTCATTTGTTTCTAGGTATTTTGTTAAATTTTCTCTTTGATTTCTCCAGTAATCTCTTGGTTATTTAGTAGTGTACTGTTTAGCCTACATGGGTTTGTATTTTTTACAGTATTTTTCCTCTTATTGATTTAAAATCTTATAGCTTTGTTGTCAGAAAACATGCTTGATTCAGTTTCAATTTTCTTAAATTTACTGAGGTTTGATTTGTGACCTAAGGTGTGATTTATCTTAGAGAATATCACTTGAGCATTAGAGAAGAAAATGTATTCTGTAGTTTTTGGATGGAATGTCATATAAATATTGATTAAATCCATCTGATCTAATGTGTCATTTAAAGCTTGTGTTTCCTTATTGATTTTTTGTCTGGATGAGCTGTCCATTGGTGTAAGTGCATTGTTAAAGTCCCCCACTATTATTTTGTTACTGCCGATTTCCCCTTTATGGCTGTTAGCATTTGCCTTATGTATTAAGGTGCTCTTATGTTGGGTGTGTAACTATTTACAATTGTTATGTCTTCTTTATGAATGGACCCTTGATGATTATGTAGTGTCCTTCCTTGTCTCTTCTAATAGTCTTTATTTTAAAATCTATCTTGTCCGATTTGAGTATTGCTACTCCAGCTTTCTTTTGATTCCCATTTTCATGGAATATCTTTTTCCTTGCCCTCACTTCTCACTTTCAGTCTGTATGTGTCCCTAGGTCTGAAGTGGGTCTCTTTTAGACAACATATATTTAGATCTTTTTTTGTATACATTAAGCTAGTCTGTCCTTTGGTTGGAGCAATTAATCCATTTATATTTAAGGTAATTATCAACATGCATGTTCCTATTGCAATTTTCTTAATTGTTTTGGGTGTTTTTTTGTAGGTCTTTTTCTTCCCTTGTTTTTTCTCTTAGATAAGTTCTTTTAGCATTTGTTGTAGAGCTGGTTTGGTGGTGTAGAATTCTCTTAGCTTTTGCTTGTCTGTAAAGCTTTTGATTTCTCTATCAAATCTGAATGAGATCCTCACCTCATAAGTAATCTTGGTTGTAAGTTCTTCCCTTCTGTCACTCTAAATATGTCATGCCAGTCCCTTCTGGCCTGCTGAGTTTCTGCTGAAAAATCAGCTGATAACCTTATGTGGATTCCTTTGTAGATTATTTGTTGCTTTTCCCTTGCTGTTTTAATATTTTTTCTTTGTGTTTAATTTTTTTTAGTTTGATTAATATGTGTCTAAGTGTGTTCCTCCTTGGGTTTATCCTGTATGGGATTCACTGTGCTTCCTGAACTTGACCGACTATTTCCTTTCCCATGTTAGGGAAGTTTTTGAGTACAATCTCTTCAAATATTTTCTCAGGCCCTTTCCCTTTCTCTTCTTCTTCTGGGACCCATATAATTTGAATATTGGTGTATTTAATGTTGTCCCTGATGTCTCTGAGACTGTCCTCATTTCTTTTCATTCACTTTTCTTTTTTCTGTTCCTTGGCAGTTATTTCCACTATTCTATATTCCAGGCTACTTATCTGTTCTTCCGCCTCAGTTGTTCTGCTATTGATTCCTTCTAGTGTATTTTTCAATTCAGTTATTTTGTTGTTCATCACTGATTTTTTTGTTCTTTATTTCTTCTAGATCTTTGTTAATCATTTCTTGTATCTTCTCAATCTGTGCCTCTATTGTATTTCTGAGATCTTGAATCATCTTTACTATCATTTCTCTGCATTCTTTTTCAGGTAGACTGCCTATTTCCTCTTCTTTTATGTGGTCTTGTGAGATTTTACCTTGCTTCTCCCTCTGAAAACTATTTCTCTGTTGTCTCATTTTGTCTAACCTACCTTGTTTATGGTCTCCTTCCCGTAGGCTGCAGGGTCATATTTAATCTTGTTTCTGTTCTCTGCCCCCTGGTGAGTGAAGTTGGTCCAGGTGCGTGTGTATGTTTCTTGGTTGGAGGAACTGATACATGTACTCTTTTGGGTGGAGCTGAGGCTTTTCCCTCTTAAGGGCAAGGCTGCATCAGGTGGTGTGTTTTAGGGTGTCTGTGAGCTTAGAACAACTATAGGCAGCCTGTCTGCTGATGTGTGGGGCTGTTTTCCTCTCTTGCTGGTTGTTTGGTGTGAAATGTCCAGCACTAGAGCCTGCAGGCAGTTGTGTGAGGTGCCATCTTCTTGTTGATATGGATACCTCGGGGAGCGTGCATGCCAATTAAAATTCCCTGGTCTGGGGAATTCTCTGGTAGTCCAGTGTCCTGGACATGGCACTCCCATCCCAGAGGTCCAGGTCTGACAATCGGCTGGGGAACCAAGAGCCCACAAGCCACACAGTAGGGCAAGAGAAAAATGAAAGAAAAGAAAAGAAAGAAAAAAAAGAAAAGAAAATAAACAAAACCAAAGACAAATAGCAAAACAACAAAAAACAGCAGCAACAATAACACAACACACACACACTCAGAGTGAAATGAAAAATAAAGGAAAAAAATCAAAAGGACAATAAAACAAACAAAAGATTAAAAAATGAGAACCATACCTAAGGGTTAAAGTAACTAAAACAAAAAAATGAGAAATTAAACAAAGACAGAAAGCAAACAAATAAAAAAAGCAAAGAAACATAAAATGTACACATAAAAACAATCAAAAGATAAATAAAAAATTAAGAAAATTTTTAAAAAATAACAAAAAGAAAAAAACACAAAACAAAAAAGTAAAAGTAGGAAAATTAAAAATATATATATAGAATAGAAAAAATTAAAACTAAAAATCAAATTAGAACACTGCTTAACACCATACACAAAAAGAAACTAAAAATGGATTAAAGACCTAAATGTGAGGCCAGACACCATCAAACTCTTAGAGGAAAACATAGGCAGAACACTCTATGACATAAATCACAGCAAAATCCTTTTTGACCCACCTCCTAGAGAAATGGAAATAAAAATAAAAATAAACAAATGGGACCTAATGAAACTTAAAAGCATTTGCACAGCAAAGGAAACCATAAACAAGATGAAAAGACAACCCTCAGAATGGGAGAAAATATTTGCAAATGAAGCAACTGACAAAGGATTAATCTCCAAAATTTACAAGCAGCTCATGCAGCTCAATATCAAAAAAACAAACAAACAACCCAGACCAAAATGGGCAGAAGACTTAAATAGACATTTTTCCAAAGCAGATATACAGATTGCCAACAAACACATGAAAGAATGCTCAACATTATTAATCATTAGAGAAATGCAAATCAAAACTACAATGAGGTATCATCTCACAGCAGTCAGAATGGCCCTCATCAAAAAATCTACAAACAATGCTGGAGAGAGTGTGGAGAAAAGGGAACACTCTTTCACTGCTGGTGGGAATGTAAATTGCTACAGCCAATATGGAGAACAGTATGGAGGTTCCTTAAAAAACTAAAAATAGAACTACCATATGATCCAGCAATCCTACTACTGGGCATATACCCTGAGACAATCATAATTGAAAAAGGGTCATGTACCAAAATGTTCATTGCAGCTCTATTTATAATAGCCAGGACATGGAAGCAACCTAAGTGTCCATCAACAGATGAATGGATAAAGAAGATGTGGCACATATATACAATGGAATATTACTCAGCCATAAAAAAGAATGAAACTGAGTTATTTGTAGTGAGGTGGATGGACCTAGAGAATGTCATTCAGATTGAAGCAAGTCAGAAAGAGAAAAACAAATACTGTATGTTAACACATATATATGGAATCTAAAAAAAAATGTGGTCATGAAGAACCTAGACGCAAAACGGGAATAAAGATGCAGACCTTCTAAAGAATGGAATTGAGGATACGGGGAGGGGGAAGGGTAAGCTGGGACAAAGTGAGAGAGTGGCACGGACATATATACACTACCAAATGTAAAATAGATATCTAGTGGGAAGCAGCCGCATAGCACAGGGAGATCAGCTCAGTGCTTTGTGACCAGGTAGAGGGCTGAGATTGGGAGGGTGGGAGGAGGGAGATGCAAGAGGGAAGAGATATGGGGACATATGTATATGTATAACTGATTCACTTTGTTATAAAGCAGAAACTAATACACCATTGTAAAGCAATTATACTCCAATAAAGATGTTAAAAAAATAAAATAAATGATAAAAAATAATTAAAGCAACAACACCAACAGCTGAACAAAATGAAACAACAAAAAAGAATAATAGTAATAAGAATATTTTACTGGGGCCTCCTCTGTCAGTGTCCTTGCTCCTACAGTGAGCCAGAGCAAATCCCTGCTTCCCCATTAGGCCTTCCATTACTTCTAGGTAGGCCTCTGCACCTGCTGTGGTCACTGTGTGACCATCTCAAACACAGAGCTTGCCCAACTGCTGCTTGTACTTGCCCCCAAAGTTCACTGCTGCAAAGGCTAGAGTTGTTTCCCTTTTGGGAACATTCATTGTCTTTTCAGGTATTCCACAAATGCAGGATTTATCAAGCCGATGTCAGAGAATTAATCCATGGCTTGTGCAGCTGTATGGAAAGATTTTCATTCCTTTTCCTTAGTCACACTGCCCCTGGGGCTCAGCTTTGATTTTGACCCTGCCTCTGCATATGGGCCACCCTCAGGCATCTGTTCCTTGCCTAGGTGAGAGGTAGTGAAAGCAGCAGCTGCATGGGGCACACTTATTCACTCAAGCTGCAGAGTGGTACAGTGGACACAATTGGGGTTATGTGTTGCCTTTGGCAGTGGAACCAGCAGGCATTTGCAACAGACTGTGGCAAGCTAGCTCTGTTGGGTGTCCCTCCCACTGCCTGCAGAGGCAGAAGCTGGCGTTTGGGAGCAGTGGCATCCCTGCTCACCATGTACCTCTCAAAAATGTTGCCTCACTTTCCAGGCTTCCTCTAGTTGCATTCCCGGCCGTACATCCCCTCACTCCCATCCTCTCTGATGTATCTGTGCTGCCAACAGCACTCCTCTCCCTGGATCCATTCTCCCAACCCCATGCTTTAGCACTCAGCCCCCACAAACATTGGCAAGCTCTTGTACCAGGCAGAGACACCCATGGCTCTTTCCCAAGGAGGCTTTGGGATGGGCAGCGCTCAGGCGCCTGGACTCTGCAGGCAGAGGAGACCCCAGCTGGAGGAGTGGACATGCCCACTCAGATGGCAGCCCCTCCAAGTGCCCACAGAGGCCAAAGAAACCATGGGTGGGGAAAGGGGTTGTAATGGCAGCTCCACCCCTTGAATGCCACTCAACAATGATGCCCTGCTTCTATCGTGTCCCAGGCTTTTTCCACAGACTTTCCCAGGTGTGGAGCTCCTTACTCCTGTCCCTTCAGGCTGTCTTTTCACAGCCAACAGCTGTCCCCTCCCTGGGTCTGTAGTCCAAATTCCACTTTCCGGCACCCAGCACCCCTTCGCAACAAGCAACTCACGACTCAGGCTGGAATGCACAGAGCTGTGGTGCAGACCATGCAAGCAATTCTTACTTTGTCCTGCTTTCCACAGACCATCCACTGCATTCTCCTTAAATTTCCCCAAAGGTCCTTTTCTGTCCCAGATGTTTTCCCCACCGTGAGGAAGTTTTTCTGAGTTTGGGGACTTCCACTCACCTTCAGCTTCCCACCAGGGTTGCTTGTTCCTGTTTTGATTCCTCTTTTCTTATTTTCTTCTTACATCGTGCCTAGTTGTGACAGGATTTTTCTTGTCCTTTTAGGTGTCTGAAGTCTTTTGCTAATGTTCAGCAGGTGCTCTATGAGAAATATTCCATTTGTAGATGTATTTTTGATGTACTTGTGAGGAGTGATGAATTCAACATCCTCTTATTCCACCATTTTGACTCCCCCCTCTAAGACAAGTTTTATTTTGCTTTCCTTACTCCCAGAGCCATCAACCCTCATGGAATTAGAAAGAGCAGAAATGTGAATATCATCTAATTTTGAACTTTTATTATCTTTCTAAGATGTTTTATAAAAGGATATATGTACTTTTGCTTGATAATTTATCTTCAAGTGAGACATCCCATAGGTAAATCAGTGTTCTAGTTCAACATTAAAGTTTATAGAGTATAATCTATCCCTTTGGACTTAACTGATGCAACCTACTTGATTTTTGATATATATAATTGTCTTCCCTAAAATTAAACTGTATATTTTTATACATAATGTTGGTTTTAATCAACATTGAAAAGGATATTTAACACTGATACAAGTAATAGTGTATCTATTATGAAATTTCTTAACATAGAATTTCAAAGAGACAATGTTGAAAACAAACACTGCACTTATTTTGCTCATAATCTTAATCTATGACAGTATCTTCTAAAGTTAGAAGTATATTTACAACGTATTTAACAATCCATTGTTTTTCCAATTTTTGGCCCTTGGGCCAAATCCAACCTGCTGCCTGTACTCGTAGACAAAATTTTATTGGAACAAATTTGTGTTATTGTGACAGAGACTGCATAGCCCACAAACCCAAGGATATCTACTATCTGGCCAATTACATAAAATGTTTTCAACTTCTTTACTAACACTTCTGCTTCAATGAGAAAAAAATAAGTTTCAATAATTGGACAACTTACCCAGAACAACTCATTTACAAATGTTTCATTAAAATTATCAACTTATCCACACATCTTTTGTTACTCTAATTTATAATAAGTGTAACATTCAGGTTGTCATTGTTAACTTGCTAAGAAAATATACTTCCTAATGCCCATATAATTTTGTATTTGACAGATGGTTAAATAATTCTCCATAAAACACACTGACTCATTTTTTCTTCTTTATGAGTTCTTTTTTAAAAGTTGCTAGATACAAGATATTTGCTTGTTTCAATCTTTTCCAGAAAAACAATTTATTTGAATGGAAACAGAGAAAATTGTTGTTAAAAAGTCAGTTCCATGGGCATTCTTTCGTATACATGACCATTTGTCACCTTTGCAAACTGAGTGCCTAGTATTGTATGGTCATTGCAAATAATTATATATATATATGTATATATATATATAGATATATATATATATATACACATACACACATCCTTCACATGCACATAGTTAAACTCTAAGGTATTTGGCAAAAAAATAATTATAGTAGTCTCTCAGGCATAACCAGTTTTATGCATTCATACCAAAAAAGGGCTCTGGGGGGTCCTGGGGCTCCCAATACCTTCCCTGATGTTTGCCTAAAATAGGGTTATTGTTTCCTAGATCAACCTGAGCAAAGAGAGGAGACACAAATAATTTGCAGCCACTCCAAGATTGTTAAATGCAGTGTCATGAAGGTCTCTCTAATACTGAAAAAAAAAGATAAATATAAAAGAAAAAAGAAAACACACAGAAACGTATTTTCACAAGAGGTCTTTTGGAAACAATACATTTAATTGGGGAAAATTTAAAAAACTGTGTCCATGATGCAGCCATTATATTTTTGTAAATGATATCAGAGTATTTTTTCCTAACAATTATGAACTACTTAAAACAGTAGAAAAAAGCAAATGATTAAGCAAATTGCAAAAATAACTTTAGGCATTAGGTAAAGGAGAAGATCTTTTTTTGAAAAAATAAAGATCAAGTAACAATTGAAACAAAGATGTTCTTGATCAGCAGATAATTAATTTAAAACATTTCATGCCAGAGGCATGATGTCAATGCACAATAATCATCCATCCCAGAGTAAGTCCTACTATTAGAATAACCTTAAAAATTCAAAGCCATTACTTAAATAGACTTGCTTAAATCTTTAACAGATTTATTACAACTTCTTACTGATGTATGCCTGGACTAATATTAGAATTTTTGTGCTAGGCTTTAAATTAGACTAAGAAAGTTATTCAAATGCCAAAATGTAATAAAGCAAGCCATATGCACATAGTTGGCCAGTTCATTTTGTTAATAACTTACTATATTAAAAAATTTCGTGTGGAAATAAAAATTTGAAAATGAGAAAAAGCCATAAAACAAACAGAGTGTGCAAGCAACAGGTGTGGATGTCTATATATTTAGGTGTACTAAAACAGATAACAAAATTTTATAAGAATTTTTTTATTTTATCTCAGAAAATCCCTTTTGGTTAAAGGCAAAATTAAAGGCATTTCAATTTCTGAAAGAATCATATGACATTCTTATTGATGTTAAATTCAAAATTGTAATTTTATTCAGTAGAAAACAAAAACAAATTAAAATGAGTTCCTTGTTCCATGAGAACTTTGTCATGAAATAAAATCCACAAGAATTATCTTTGCCCTAAAATGATGAGAGAACAGAAAATGAAATAATTTTACCATCTTAGCAAATGGCGAATGTGTTGATTGGCCTACCTATATTTTAAAAATTACAACAGCTTGAATCTGAACTGTCATAAATAGACTCATTGATCAGATCAAATGTTCTAGACATAAAAAGGGTTTAAATTATTAAATATCATTAAATAGTTTCTTTTATGCAGTACATCATGCCTGATTTCCAACGAAAATTACAAGTCATACTAAAAGACAAAAACATAGTTAAAGAGACAGAGTTAAGGATCAAAATCAGACTCAGACATAAAACGGATGTTGGAATTATCAGACTATCTATTTAAAATAACTATAATTAATATGCTAAAGATTCTAATGAAAAAAGTGGACAACATGCAAGAACAGATGGATAATGTAAGGAAAAAGATGAAAAACCTAAGAAGGCCTAGAAACAAAATTCAAAAGAAATGCTAGAAAATCCAAAGTAATGTTAGAAACAAAAAAACAGTGTAACAGAAATGAAGAATGCCTTTGATGGGCTCATTAGTACAGTAGACACAGCTGACAAAAGAATCAGTGATCTTGAAGATGTGTCAATAAAAGCTTACCAAATTGAAAAACAAAGGGAAAAAAGACTGTAAAAAGGAACAGAATATCTAGGAAATGTGGGACAATACAAAAGGTGAAATATCCATGCAATAGTAATACTAGGAGAAAGAAAGAGAGAAAGAAAGAAAGAAAGAAAGAAAGGAGTGAAGGAAGGAAGGAAAGAAGGAACGGAGAGAGAGAGAAAGAGAAAAAAAAGAAAGAAAGAAGAAAGAGAAATATTTGAAGTAATATTGACTGGGAATTTCCCTCAAATTAACGTCAGATACCAAAACACAGATCCAAGAAACTCAGAGAACACCAAGCAGATTAAATTCTGAAAAACTGCACCTAGCCATATAATAGTCAAATTGCTGAAAATCAAAGACAAAGGAATAATACTGAAAGAAACCAGAGGGGGGAGAAACATCTTACCTCTAGGTGAGCAATGACAAAAAATAGCATTTGATTTCTTTTCAGAAACCATGCAAGCAAGAATAGAGTGGAGTGAAATATTTTAAGTGTTGAGAGAGAAAAGTCCACATACTCGAAAGCTGTATGCAGTGAAACTAACCTTCAAAAGTGAAGAGAAGTAAATACTTCTTTTTTCAGGCAGAAAAATTAAGAGAATTTGTTGCTAGTAGACGCACCTTGCAAGAAATATTAAAAGAAGTTCTTCAGAGAGGAGTAAGATGATACAGGTCATAAACCTGATTCCACATAAAGAAAAAAAAATAAAGAAAGAATAGTGAAGGCAAAATAAAAATTTATTTTTCTTATTCTTATTGACCTAATTATAAGTTTGTTCATAATAATAATAACAACAATATATTTAATGGCTTGTAGTACTTTAACAATAAAATTGAGTGATAAAAGGTAATACTAAAGTACATTATTTTAGGAGACAGCATATAAGTATTTATATGTGTCATTAAGTACAAGTACTTAAAAATACATATGCAAAACAAAAATATTAGAAGGAAGTTTTTTTAGAAAGTTCAGGTGACAAGTGATGAAATCCTGCATAAGAATATGGCAGTGTGTATGGTGAATAGAAGTTTATGTAGGGTATGGAAACAGGAAGAAGTAATGATACACAGGACCTTATTTTCTAGATATAATATTTACTCTCAGAGAATCAAAAGGGTGAGACAAATTGCAGACTGGTTATTCTGGGAAACTTCATGTATGACATGTGAGAAGAGAGAATG
The DNA here is from genome assembly GCF_002837175.3 of Physeter macrocephalus. NCBI lineage: Eukaryota > Metazoa > Chordata > Mammalia > Artiodactyla > Physeteridae > Physeter > Physeter macrocephalus. The sequence goes on from NC_041234.1 coordinate 62,864,884, forward strand.
GACACTTATGCAGGGGTCTACGTATACCAGAAAGCTTGAGAGAGTGAGAAGTTACATTTCATGCCTTGTCTCCTATCTTTCATTGCTTTTTCAGCTTAAGAAAATCTAATTCTCTCCAACAGAGAAAGTGACATCCTGATAGTTGCTTGTAGATTTGGTTAAAAGATAATTTAAATTTTATTTTTAAATACTGTTTCCCAGAATGAACAATTTCTTTAAGATAACAGTTTTATTTTCTATAGTTTTATACAAATACTATGTGAAAGTACTAGTATTTCCTTCTTGTAGTAACAATATTTCCCTGACTCCTGTAATAAATTTAAATGTGCAGAAATAAGTACAAAATATGGTTTCGGTTTTGGTCTCAGTAAAATATGTCCATGAAACATGCATAGTGTACATTTTGGCTATGTGTATAGAAAATTAAAATGCAGACACACTTTGACCAAATAATAATATTTGTAACACTTACCCCACAGAGGTAGAGTTCTGCCCTAAGATACATATACAAAGATGTTAATTGTAGCATTGTCAATAATAGAAAACATTAGAAACAATGGAAATTCACATTAATAAGAAGCAAATTAAAATATTAATACAAACGGGCCAATTCCTTGAAAGACAAATCTGTCAAATTTCACACAACAAGAAATAGCCAATAAGAATTAACCCCTATCTGTTAAAACCAGAAAACACCAGGCCAGATGGCGTCATTGGTGAATTGGTGAATTCTACCAAACATTTAAGGAAGAAATTATACCAATTCTCTACAATCATTTTCAGGAAATGAAAACAGAAAGAATGCTTCCTAATGCATTCTGTGAGGGCAGAATTAGCCTAATAACAAAACCAGGGAAAGATATTGAAAAAAAAAAATCCTACAGACAAATATCTCTCATGAGTATAGATGCAGAAATCCTCAACAAAATATTAACAAATAGAATATGACAATGTATAAAGTAATTATACCTGGGACCATTAGGCTTTATCCCAGGTATGCAAGGTGGGTTCAGTATTCAAAAATCAATTATTTTAAGCCATAACATCATCAGACTAAAGAAGAAAATTCACAATTAATAGATTAATAATTAATAATTAATTAATAGATTAATAATTCACAATCAATAGATCCAGAAAAAAGCATTTGACAAAATTCAACTCCCATTCATGATAAAAAGAAAACAGTATATAATGAATACAGTGGGACTTCCTTAACTTGATAAAATATCTACAAAAACCCTACTGTTAACATCACATTTAATGGTGAGAAACTTGGAACATTTCCTCTAAGATCCACAAGGCAAGGATGTCCCCTTTCACCACTGTTTTTAAACATTTTATTGGAAGTCCTAGATAGTGCAAATAAGACAAGAAAAAGAAATGAAAGGTATAAAGATTGAGAAGGAAGAAACAAAAATGTCTTGGTTGCATATGACATGATCATCTATGTAGAAAATCTGAAAGAACTGATAAAAAAAACTCGTGAAACAAATAAGTGATTACAGCAAGGTAGCAGGATACAAAGTTAATATGAAAAAGTCATTCATTTTCCTATATACCAGCAATGAACAAGTGGGGTTCAAAATTAAAAACACAAGACCTATTACCTTAGGACCCCCCAAATGAAATACCTAGGTATAAATCTAAAAAGTATTTACACAGTCTATATAAGGAGTTACTAAACTTGAAACATATCAAAGGAGAACTAGATAAATGGAGAGATATTCATTACCCATAAATAGAAGAGTCAATATTGTCAATATGTCAGTTCTTCCCAACATAATTTCATAATTTTGAGATTCAATGCAATTCCAATCAAAATCCTAGCAAGTTATTTTGTGGACATTAGCAAACACGTTCTAAAGTTTATATGAAGAGACAAAAGACAGAGAGTAGCCAACTCAATATTGAAGAAGAACAAAGTTGGAAGACTGACACTACCTGATGTTGACTTGCTCTAAAACTGCAGTAATCAAGACAGTGTGCTATTGGTGAAAAAATAGACAAATAGATCAATGGAACAGATTAGAGTCCAAAAGTAGATCCTCATAAGTATAGTCAACTCATCTTTGACAAAAGAGCAAAAGCAATACAATGCAGCAAATGCAGTATCTTCAACAAATGGTAATAGATCAACAGGACATACATATGCAAAAAAAAAAAAAAAAGTTTAACACAGACCTTAAACCCTTCACAAAAGTTATGGTAATAATTTTGATACATTACCAAACTCATGATCCCTGAAAAAAAATAGTTGATAAGTTAGACTTCATTAAAATGAAAAATTGCTCTGCAACAGATAACACCAAGAGAATGAGAAGACAAGCAACAGACTGGGAGAAAATACATGCAAATACACATCTGATAAAGGACTGTTATCCCCAATATAGAAAGAAATAACCTGGAGGATATTATGCCAAGTGAAATAAACCAGACACAGAAAGAAAACTACTGCATGATCTTATATGTGCAATCTAAAAATGTTAAAGTCACAGAAGCAAAGAGTAGAATGGAGGTTACCAGGGGTGGGGAGGTGGAGGAAATGGGGGGACGTTGGCTAAAGGATACAAAGTTCCAGTTATGGAGGATAATAAGTTCTAGAAATCAAACATACATCAAGATGACTATAGTTAATAATGCTGTATTATATACTGGAAATTTGATAAAGGGTACATATAAGGTGTATTCAGCACACACACAAACACAATAGTAACTATGTGTGGAGATAAATATGTTAATTATGTTAGCTATAGTAATTACTTCACTATGTATATGTATAACAAAACATCATGTTGTAAACATTAAATATATATTTTTATTAAAAATAAAATCAAATAAATAAAAATTTTAAAACCCCAAATTTACAAACAACTCAAAAACTCAACAAGAAACCAAAAATCCCAATTAAAAAATGGGCCAAGGACCCTAATAGACACCTCACCAAAGAAAATATACAGATGGCAAATAAGTATATGAAAAGATGCTCCATATCACATGTCATCAGTGAAAAGTAAATTAAAACAATAATGAAATACTTCTAATCATTTCTTAGAATGGTCAAAATGAGGAACACTGATAACACCAAAAGGATGTGGAGTAACAAGAATTCTCATTCACTGTGTGTGGGTATGCAAAATAGTACAGCTCCTTTGGAAGACAGTTTGATGGTTTCTTACAAAACTAAATATATTCTTGCCATATGACCCAGCTATCACTCTCCTTGGTATGTACTCAAAGGAGATGATAACTTATGTTCACACAAAAACCTGCACAAGATGTTTATAGCAGCTTTATTTAGAATTGCCCAAACTTGGAAACAACCAACATGTCCTCCAGGAGGTGAATGGATAAATAAACTGTGGAACATCCAGAAAATGGAACATTATTCAGCACTAAAAGGAATTGAGCTTTCAAGCCATGAAAAGTTATGGAGGAAACATAAATGCATATTACTAAGTGAAAGAAACTAATCAAAAAAGGTTTCATATTATAAGATTGTAACATATGGCATCTGAAAAAGGCAAAACTATGAAGGCATGAAAAAGATAAGTGCTTTCCAAGAGATAGGGATGGGGTAAAAATGATGAGTAGGTGAAACAGAGGACTTTTAGAGCAGTTAAATTCTCTGTATGCTGTTATTATGATGAATACATGTCATTAAACATTTGTCCAGACCCTTAGAGTGCAGAACACCAAGAATGAAACCTAACATAGACTATGGACTTTGGGTGTAAATGATGTATCAATATAGGTTTATCAATTGTAAAAAATGTAAAATTCTGGTGGAGTATGTTGAAATTTGGGGAAGGTGAACGTTTCTGAGAACAGGGCGGTTATGGGAAATTTTTTTACTTTCGATTTTATTGTAAAACTAAAAACGTGTTAAAAATAAAATCTTTTAAATATTTAAAATAATGGTCAAGACATTTGAAAGACATTTCATCAAAGAAGCTATATGAATGGCTAATAAACACATGAAAAGATACTCAATACAATTGCTTTATGAAATGTAGATTAAAAATCACAAAGAGATATCACTACAAACTCACTAGAATGGCTGTGATCCAAAAGACAACTCTACTAACTATAGGATATATTGAGAAACTGGAATGAGCATATATTGCTGCTGAAAATTTTAAAGTGGAGCAGTCCCTTTGGCAAATAATTTGGCAATACCTTAAAGAGTTAATCATAAATTTAGCATATGACCCAGCAATTACATTCCAAGGTATACCCAAAAAACTAAGAACGTATGTTCAAGGGAAGAAGTAAAACTGTCCTTATTTGCAGATGGCATGATGCTATATATAGAAAATCCTGAAGTCACCACTAAAAATCTACTAGAACTAATAAATGAATTTAGTAAAGTTGCAGGATAAAAGATTAATACAGAAATCTGTTGCTTTTCTATAGAATAATAATGAATTATCAGTAAGACAAAGGAAGGAAACGACTCTGTTTAAAATTACATCAAGAAGAATAAAACACCTAGGAATAAAAACCAAGGAGGTAAAAGACCTGTACTCTGAAAACTACAAAATATTGATGAAATAAATTGAAGATGATGCAAAGAAATGGAAAGATATCCCATGCTCATGGATTGTAAGAATTAATATTGTTAAAACATCCATACTACACAAAGCAATCTACAGATTTAGTTCAATCCCCATCAAAATACCCATGACATTTTTCACAGAACTAGAACAAATAATCCTAAAATTTATATGGAACCACAAAAGGTGCTGAATAGCCAAAGCAATCTTTAGAAAAAAAGAACAATGTTAGAGGTATCATGATCCCTGACTTCAGACTATATTACAAAGCTATAGTAATTAAACATTATGGCACTCGCACAAAAACTAACACATAGATTGATTGAACAGAATAGAGAGCCCAGGAAGAAACCCACGTACTCATGGTCAATTAATCTATGACAAAGGAGGCAAAAGTATACCATGGGAAAAAGGCAGTCTCTTCAATAAGTAGTGCTGAGAAAACTGGACAGCTTTATGTAAAAGAATGAAATAAGAACATTTTCTCACACCATATACAAAAATAAACTTGAAATGGATTAAATACTTAAATGTAAGACTGAAAACCATAAAACTCCCAGAAGAAAACATAGACAGACCACTCTTTGATATATATAATAGCAATATTTTTTTGGCTATGCCTCCTCAGGCAAAAGAAACAAAAACAAAATAAATAAAATGGATCTAATTAAATTTAAAAGCTTTTGCACAGCAAAGGAAACCATGGCCAAAATGAAAAGACAATCTACTAAATAGGAGTAATATGTGCAAATTATATGTCCAATAAAAGGTTAATATCAAAAATATATAAACAGCTCATATAACTTATTATTTTAAAAAAATTAAAAATGGACAGAAGATTTGAATAGACATTTTTTCAAGGAGGACATATAGATGGCCAACAGGCACATGAGAAGATGCTCAACATTGCTTATCATCAGGGAATGCAGATTAAAACCACAATGAGATATTGCCTCACACCTGGCAGAATAGCAATCATCAAAATGACCACAAACAACAAATGTTGGTGAGGTTGTGGAGAAAAGGGAACCCCAGGAAACTGTTGGTGGTAATGTAAACTGGTGCAGTCATTATGAAAAACAATATGGAGTTTCTTCAAAAGAAGTAAAAATAGAACTAGCTAATGATCCATCAATTCCTGGGTATATATCCAAAGAAAATGAAAACACTAATTCGAAAAGATATATGCACCCCAATGTTCTTAGCAGCATTATTTACAATAGCCAAGGTATGGAAGCAACCTAAGAGTCCATCAAGAGATGAATGGATAAAGAAGATGTGTTATACATATACAATGGGGTATTACTCAACCATAATAACATAATTAAAATTTTCCATTCAAAACAACATGGACGGACCTGGAGGGTATTATGCTTAGTGAAATCTGTCAGACAGAGAAAGACAAATACTGTAAGTTTTCACTTATATGTGGAATTTAAAAAACAAAACAAATTAATAAATATTACAAAACAGAAACAGACTCACAGATATAGAGAATAAACTAATGTTTACCAGTGGAAGAGTGATAGGAGAGGGGCAAGATAGGGGTATAGATAGGATTAAGAGGACAAGCTACTATGTGTAAAATAAATAAGATATAAAGTTGATAGTACAGCAAATGGAATACAGCCATTATTTTGTAATAAATTTAAATGGAGTATAATCTATAAAAATATTGAATCACTATGTTGTGCGCCTGAAACAAATATAATTTTGTAAATCAGCTATATGCTAATAAAAAGAACATATGTTAACACAAAGACTTGTATAAAATGTTCATAGAAGCATTATTTGTAATAGCTGTAAAATTGACACAATCCATATTGTGGTTAAACAAAATGTGCTTTTATACAATGGAATACTATTTAGAAATAAAAAAGAAACAAACTACTATTGTACACTATAGCGTAACCTTAAAAATATTATGCCAGGAGAAAGAAGACATATACAAAAGAATATATCCTGCATGACCTTATTTACATGAAATTTCTATAAAAGGCATATCTTTAGCCACTGAAGCAGAATAGTAACTGGATTAGAAATGAGAGTGGGGATTGATTGTAAATGAGCCTGAGATAAATTTTGGGGGTGATATAAATGTCCTAAAACTGGATTGTAGTGATGGTTGCACAACTCTCCAAACTGGCAAGGAGTATGTGTGATGTATCTTCTGCTTGATATTGCTGTGAACCTGAAACTGCTATAAAAAATAAAATCTATTTAAAAGTTTAATTAATTCATAAGATGAAGTACTATGCATGAATTGCATATATGTGTACAGAAAAACTATGTATAGAATACACACATATATATAGTAACATACAGAAAAGAAAGCATAGTATATTCCAATTTGTGTAAAACAAGGAAGACAGCATGTACACTTACACCCAAATCATAGAATGATAGAGAGATACACAAAAAAATGTTAAGCAATTGCCTTTGATGAGACCAGACAACTGGGGAATCCAGAATATATAGGATTGGAGGTATATTTTCTTTTGTAATACAAGATATTTTTAATTCTGTGCATGCGTTACTTTTTCAAATAAAACATTTAAAGTATATTTAAGAGAACATGGCTAACACTGCTAGTAATAACATTAATTTATAAATCATAGAATCCTGTAGTATGAATGTCAGAGAAAAAAGAACCTTAAAGGCTATCTGATGCTTGATGTTATGACATTCTTGGCAAGTGCTCACTCAGCCTTTACATGAACTCCTTAAATAACTGGGAACTCGCCAATCTATATATAGTACATGGACAGTTCAGGCTACTGGAGAATTGTTTTTTATACTGAACTGTATTCTGTCTCCCTCCTTCACCCATTGCTCTTAGTTTTATCCCTTGGGGCCATAGAGAATAAGGTGAATCATCTATCCACATGACAACTTGTACGAAATAAAAATGCAAACTAATTTCTTTTTTTTTTCATTTGTTTGTTTTTATTTTTTGTTTGAGCAGATCTTAAAAGCGTCCATAGAGAAGATAGCAATAATGAAAATTCTGTCAGTGTTACCCCAATTTTTATATTATCAAGGCATCCTAATAATTTTATAGTGATATCATACATTTAAGGAAAAACTAATATTACTTTGCTAGCATAAAAATATACAATTTACTCAAAATATTTAATCAAAGTAAATATACTATTTACTCATATAATTTTCTTTTCATCCACAGATAGGTTATTAAAATAGAGGATAGGGAGAAATAATGCAGTGATCCAACTCTAACAAAGTTCACACTTTGCAGCATTTTTCCTACAGTTTTTAAAGTGATAGGATTCTGTGTCTTTCTAAAATCTCAAGTTCTCCCTTGGGTATATCCTCTGGAACCTAATCAAAGCAGTTAGAAAGGTATAAATAACAATGTTTTTATTTATTTATTTCCCACACTATGTTATTCAACAGGGCAAAAATAAAATTACTTTTGAATGTAAAAGGGACTTCCTGTTTGTAGTTCTGCAACTTTATGAACAAGTCTAATCTTCAAAAAGTAAAAATTTAAATGTGAACATTTTTTCACTCAATCATAAGCCCTGAAGAATTGCATAAGGAAATATACCGTAAACTTTTATTTAAAATTAACACTTTGATTTATAAAATAACTCAGATGTGTGCTTTCTAAAATCGTTAAAGAACAAGGAGGAAAACCTAATTTCATACAAAGTAAAACCATTGGAGAGGTAAATAAAATTATAAAAGCAGCAAAACTAGGCAAGTAATTATTCTGGTGTCCACATCATTTACACATTCGAGAGCCTGTGGAAAAACAATTTACCTTCAACACATGTTTTCCAAAACGTGCTCCATGAAGTACTGACCCAGCAAGATGATTCATTAAGATTTGCTTTATAAGATATTGTCCTCTTGGAGATTTTCCATAACCATTAGCACATTAAAAGCTCTGGGAAGTGTGCTGCATTTAAGAAACCCATTTAACTTTGATTATCCTCTCATTTCCAAATCTATTTGACTAAGAAAATCTTTTATTGCAAACACTGATTAGTAATCAAGTAAACTGATGTTTCATGGAATTGACTTTGGGAAATTGTGCCTAAGATGAACACATTTTTATCAGAGCCTACATATCTGCAAACTTTTCAGAATTCCTTAAAAAAATATTATCTTAAATACTTTTGAAATAAAGACAGATACTTCTATTTATCTGGTGAATGGGACAATTAAGCAAAAGTGCTATGATTGTTTGCCTTTAAAAAAATAACAGCGGTTGTCTCCTGTAGGAAAATCATTCAGAGGAAAAAATGATGGCAAGAATAATAGTAAGGAAGTGGAAAGATGAATGTATACATAGTGGAGATATATGGCCAACTTATTAGAGAAAATGTAACTAACTGTGTGGAGAATGGTAGCATTGTTAAAAATTAAGCCAACAACATGATTTTTTACCAACTTTGTTAGAACAAGAACCATTGCCTTAAGACAATGGAATATCTGCAGTTCACATAAGGCAAAGTGGAACCAACCTCTTGCATGATTCTTTTCAGTTTTCATTGGCTTATCTTTTTTACCCCAAAATCCTAAATATGGACATTCTCCGAGACCTAGTACTAGGCCCATTTTTCTTTCTCTGCATTATTACCCTCATAACTCTCCTATATTCTTATGGTTTCAATAATCATTACTAACACAAGCAATCTATTCCCAAATCCATATCTCTATGTCAAATGTGTTTTCAAGCTTCAGTTCAGCATATAATGCACATGTGGAATATTTCCCTTCATAGGTCTTACCCCTAGGTACCTCAATCAAAGTATTTCTAAAACCAAACACCTTCCTTTTTTGCCCAACCAGATTCTCTATCAGGTATCTAAATTTCTATCATCTTTGTTCTTTTTCTCTGCCTATCAACCTTTTCCCTGATCCCACATTTCTTAATACAATTACCTTATTCTGAGACTTTGTGACCTCATGCCTGGACCGCTGCAATAGTTTCCTAACTGATATCACCATCTCTAGCATCTTCCCCAACCCATGATGGAAACTTGTTTTGATAATACCACTTTCCCCATGTCAATTTGCTAGTGACTCTCCACTGCTTATAGAATATTTAGAGCTCTCTATTAAATTCAGAAAACTTTTTCATACGCATTTTGCACTTTATTCCTAAATAAATTATCTTCTCCAATAAAACTGGCCTACTCACTTCCCACCAGCACCCCCGCAGGCACCTCATACTTGCACAACCTGATGGCTTCATTAATCCCATTTTTACTCTTCTCTCCATCTAAACCCTACTCATCTTGTAGCCCATAGTTCAAAGCTCCTTTCCTCTGTGAAACATTTATTTATTTATCCAAACAGGGTTTGGCTAGTTCTTACTCTGACCCAGGCTCTATGCTAACACCTAGAAATGCAATAATAAGAAATAGTTATTATGGTCAAGAAGCTTATGATATAGTGATAGAAATGATGAGAAAGGTACAACTTCTTATATAGTATAAGAAATGCAATTATTGATTTATGTATCAGTTTGTAGATACCATAGGATAAGGAAAAATTTCACAAAAGAAGAGACACTTAATCTGAGAATTTTAAAATAAATCGTAGGTGTTTAGAAAGCACCAGACAAAAATATTAATGAGACTAAGTATTTTTTAACCCAGAACAATCCACAAATAGAAATAATGATTGTCTTCAAATATTTAAATGATTATTGTGCAAAAGACAGACATACTGTATAGTTTGGCTTTGGCTCTACTGAGTTTGAGGTTTCTGCATGAAATTCAAATGTGGATTCCAATAAGTAGTTAAATATACAGTTCTGGGGTTCAGAAGAGTGTTATCATTAGTCATGATGAACACATGTCTTATTTATTAAACATAACTGAGGGCCTACTATGGGTTTGGTGATTTTCAAAATACTTACATGTATTATTTTGTTTTATTGTCTTAATAATCCTATTTGGTAGGTATTATTATTATCCTATTTAATATGCAAGAAAAGCAAGGCATAGAAAAACAGATTTTGGAATAATCATCAGGATCAGGTGAGGCATGATATAAACAAAATTTCTTAGACTAAGTGGGTAGACTTAAAGCATTGTCTGATAAAACTCTACAATAATGGGAATGTTCTATAATCTGCATTGCCTTATACAGAATTCACTACCTACGTGTCATTATTGAGCATTTGAAATATAGCTAATGTGACTAAGGAGTTGAATATTTAATTTTAATTAATTTAAATTTAAATAGCCACTTGTGGCTAATGGATACTATATTGGGCAGCACAGGTAGAGTGAGAAATAAAGAGGGTCAAAGTTGAAACTTAGAGGATGTTAACATCTAAGTGATGAATACATGTAAATTAGAGTCTAAAGAACATTTTTGATCACCTTGACCTAAAGTAACTTAATCTTATACATTCCTTTTCATCTACCACCTACTTCATTCATTTGGGATATACTTTATACAGCTAAGTTCATGTGTACATGAAATTACCAATAATCACAGCATAATTACTATTGAATCAAGTAAGAATATTAAAAAAATTTGCCCATGTTCAGTGTATGATACATTGTTAGTGTCTATAAATCATTGCTACTTAATTGATTTGTTTGGTCAGAACACATTTACAGTCACTTTTAAAGAGTTATTTAGCTTTTATATATTGACAGCTTGTTCCAAACCAAGGGAAGAAGAATCTAAAATAGTACAGAATTTGCATTTAAGTTAAATGAACAATGGTGTAGTACACAAAAGCTATATAAGCTTTTGAAATTTCCAAAATTTGTCTTTGTGTAACATATATCAAACTCCTTCCCTCATTATAAATAATGATATAAAAATATTTAGTACACTGAATTAATTACAGTGAGAGTTATTATTTAATAAGTATATGAAACTGTGTTGGTTCCGAGTTATATTTTTCCCCTTGGTGCATTGTTATTCCTACTCTTCAGTGACTCATAAAAATAATCACGTCCCTCATATCTCTGCTGGACTTTCTATCTTGCAATTAATAAAGGGTTTAACATGTCCTTTTTATTTTTATTTTTTTTCACTGAGGGAGCCAGAAATTAAACTTATATACTTAATACAAAATATTCAGATCAGGAGGAACAGCTCAGGTTTCATTATGCTTTGCTGTTAGTTTAAAAAATCTATTGCTGTTGCCCTGAGTTTCAAACTTTAAAACAGAAAATCCAGCCCATAGATTGTTTTCTGTAACTAAATTGTGACAAACAGAGAGCTGAGTACTGTGACAGAATGCAAACATTCTTAACCTACCAGATATAAGTGAGAGTATTCAACAAGTGTGTGTTGACTTGGACAAATTGTTCTTATAGGAACACACTTTTAGGCCAACTATATTCAAATTTACATTTTATTTGTAGTTTATACTAACTGGAAGGTTTTAACACTTTAAGAAATATGCCTCTGTGAAACCTAATGATAACCTTGGCATTATTATAGTGACTCAAATATAAATTATACTCAACTTAGATAGCAAATTGGATCTTTCTACCTATACTTACACAACACTGATTACTCCAATAAGGAAAAAAAAATAATCGTTAGGTTTGGTTTATATGACAAATACATGATTATTTGTACAAAGGTAAAGAATTGACTACATTTGTTAGTTTTAAGTTATTTGTGGTCATATAATCATAGACTGAGTTTCAAAGAGATCAAAATGATAAAAACATATGGAGTAAGAATTAAATCACCTTAGCCATAGTCTTGGTTTTGTCATGAACTGGATATGTGAACATGATCAATCATCTAGTTCTTTTTAGAAGCAAATCTTCTCATCTGTAAAATGAGGGAGTTGGAATATTGGACAATTTGTAGGTTGTCTTCTAGTACTCTTGAGTATGTCAGAAAGCAGAACTGGTGACAAATAGTACAGAAACCTGAATTTAGTGACATGTACAGTAAGATTTTTTTAGAGGAGCTGTCATCTAATGAGCAAAATAACTGAATTCAGTCTTTCTTCTGATTACCACACATATGGATTCTACTAACTGAAGTAATAACTTATGTTACAACTCCAGGAAAACAACAAAACCAGTTTAAAATTAATTATCTCTTTATCATGCTTATGTTGGGAAGAAGAGTTAGCAAGCTGGATCAACTAGCCTCTTAATCCATAACAAATTTGATATAATAGCATAGGTGCATCATTACAGAAATGCCCATACCTGTCCCCATATACTAAAACCAAAAATCAAAACCACAAATCAAGAGTAACATTATCATTATCCTACTTATTTAAAAATACAATTAATAAAGAATTTGGAAATTCTTAAAGGAAAAAACAATAGAAGTGGATTAAGTGGAATTGGAGAGTTAAGATGGCGGAGGTGTAGGAAGACATGGAGTTCATCTCTCCCTATGGATGCATCAGGAATACATCTATAGATGCAACAGTTCTCACAGAACACCAGCTGAACACTAGCATAAGACCTTGGACAACAGAAAGGACTATAAAGATCCCTTCATAACTGAGTAGGATGAAAAAAAGAAGGGAGAAGGAGGAGGAGAGGAAGCAGGACAGGACCTGCACCCCAGGGAGGGGGCGCTGAAGCAGATAAGAGATTCACGAATTCAAGGAAACCCCCTATCTAATGGGGAAATCAATTGGGAAAGAAGGGAAGCACTTGAGATTGTTGGAAGACTGGACAGAGTGAGAAATACACAGATGGTCCATACCACGGGCCCTATGTGCCCCAGACTGAGACGTGTTCATAGGTGTGCAAGGGGGCTGGGAGCTGGAGCTTGGGGATTGGAGAACAGCTCTGGAGCGAGAACTGCTGCTGGCTGTAGGGAGACAGACTGAGGGGACAGGAGGGAAGAAATCAGCAGCAGGGAATGCCTATGGAGGAAGACCAGACTTCCATGGAAGCAGGGCACTATTTCTGAGTCACATGCAGGGAGAGGAGCCACTATTGTAACCTCTCTCTCCCCACATGCTGGCACCTGTCAATGACAATAAAAGAAGCCTTCTCAAGACTGGCTCTCACGTGCCAGTTGCTGAGCAATAAAAAAAGCCCCCTCAGGGCTGGCCCTCATGCCCCTTATGCTGGGCACCAGAAAAGGCCCTCACTAGGACTATATCTCTTGTGCCTGTGGCTCTAGCTTCCCTGTGTATTTGGTGCCACCAGGGCTCCTGCAATCAAAGCACTCATACCACCTCTGTGCCTTGTCCTCGTTGGGGCAGACCCAGGAGCTCCAAGGCAGCCTCAGGACCAGACTACTGTGGGTGGACCACATGCAGAGATGGGGATAAAACCAAAGCTGAAACCAAGGAACAGGGCGACTAAGGAAGAATATCAAAAATATTTCCATCAGTTGTAGAAGCTGCAGATTAAATCCCCACAATCAGCTAGGTAGACCCTGGGTCTGTGGAATATCTGAGTAGACAATGAGTGTTCCCACAAATGAACACGGTCTATCTCTGACAGCTGTGGACATTGGGGCAAGCAAACACAGGAATTAGGCCAGATCAGTGTCTGAGTGTTCCCCACAGGGCCCACAGCAGGTTCAGAGACCAGCCCAGAGGCAGAAGAGAGCCTCTTGAGGAGGCAGAGGTGCCCTGTGGATCACAGTGTGTGCAAGGACACTTACAGCAGAGACCTCAGGGAAACACAATTATTACTATAATTTTATTACGTTTTGATTCATTCTGTTGTTGGTTCTGGCTTTTTTTTTTCTTTGTAGTTGCTCTTTTAGGTTTTTTTGTTATTTAGTCTTTTGGGATCTTCGTGTTTTATAACATACTTTTTCTTTTTATTTTTTAATATATTTCTATTTTTACTTCACTTTTCTATTGCTCGGTGTTCTTTTCCATTATATATTTTCTTTAATATATTTTTTACTTTTTTATGTTTCCATTTCTACTTTGCTATTCTGTTGTTCTGTGTTTTTTCTCTTTTTATTTTATTTTATTTAATCATTTTTATCAGTTTGTTGTGTTTCCTTGCTTTATTCTTCAGTTGGCACACTGCTTTGGTTTTGTTTTTAGGTTTTCTGTTTTTGTTGCCTGTGATTCTAATTGTTTGCTTTCATTTTTGGGTTCTTCTGTTTGTCTGGTTGTTCTCTTGCTTTTTGTTTTATTTGGTTGTTTTTTTTTCTTTTGTTTATCTGTGTATTTTATTTCCTTGTTTCTGTTTTTGTTTGTTTATACCATTTTCTGGGGTTTTGTTTGTCTTTTTTTTTCTTTCTTTAATATAATTTTTATTTTATTGTTTTATGTTTCTATTTCTAATTTGCTTTTCTATTGTTCTGTCTTCTTTCCCCTTTCGTTTTTGCTTTTTTTAAAATCATTTTTCTCAGTTTGTTTTGTTTCCTCGCTTCATCCTTCACTTGGCACTCTGTTTTGTTTTCTTTTTTTTTTTTTTTGGTTTTGTGTTTTTGGTAGTTTTCCTTTGAATTGTTTGATTACATTCGTGTATTCTTTTGTTTGCCTGGTTGTTCTCTTGCTTTTTGTTTTATTTAGTTCTGTTTTTGTTTCTTTTGTGTTTGTGCATGTTTCCTTGTTTCTATTTTTGTTTGTTTGATTTTACATTTTACCATTTGTCTGGGGTTTTGTTAGTTTTGTTTTTTTAAATCCTTTTTATTGCAAGGATGAGCGATTTGTGGGGTCTTGGTTCCTAGACTGGAAGTCAGACCTGAGGCTCTGGGGTGGGAGCACTGAGTCCAGGACACTGGACCACTAGAGAATTCCCGGCCCAGGGAAGATTACTCAACAAGACCTCTCACGGAGACCACTATCTGAATCCAAGAACTGGCTCCACCTAACTGCCTGCAGCTCACAGCATTGGACGCCTCACACCAAACAACAAACAAGACAGGAACACAAGCACCCATCAGCACACAGACTACCTAAAGTCATACTAAGCTGACAGACACCACAAAACACACCACCTGACATAGACCTGCTCATCAAAGGGAAAAGACTCAGCTCTGCCCAACAGAATGAAGGCACAAATACCTCCCATCAGGAAAATTATACAAGACGCTGGGCAAACCACACCACTGCGGGTAGAGAACAGAAGAAAGAGGAAATACAACCCTGCAGCCAAAGGTAAGGAGACCTCAAATACTGTAAATTAGAGAAAACAAGAAGACAGAGCAATATCTTGCAAGCAAAGGAACAAGATAAAACCCCACAAGAACAAATGAATGAAGAGGAAATAGGTAAACTACCTGAAAAAGAATTCAGAGTCATGATAGTAAAGATGATCCAAAATCTTGGAAATAGAATAGAGAAAATACAAGAAAAGTTTAACAAGGACCTAGAAGAACTAAACAACAAACAAATAATAATAAATAATACAATAACTGAAATTTAAAATACTCTAGAAGGAATCAATAGCAGAATAACTGAGACAGAAAAACGGATAAGTGAGCTGGAAGATAGAATGTTGGAAATAACTTCTGCAAGCAGAATAAAAAAAATGAAAATAATAGAGGATGATCTCAAACACCTGAGACCGCATTTAATGCACCAACATTCGAATTATAAGGGTCCCAGAATAGGAAGAAAAAAAGAAAGGGTCTGAGAAAATATTTGAAGAGACTATAGTCCAAAATTCCCCAACATAAGAAATGAAATTGTCAATCAAGACCAGGAAGTGCAGAGAGTCCCATACAGGATAAAGCCAAGGAGAAACACGCCAAGACACATATTAATCAAACTAAAAACAATTAAACACAAAGAAAAACTATTAAAAGCAGCAAGGGAAAAGCAACAAATAAGCTACAAGGGAATCCCCATAAGGTTAACAGCTTATCCTTCAAAAGAAAAAATGCAGGCCAGAAGGGAATGGCAGGATATATTTAAAGTGATGAAAGGGAAAAAATTACAACCAAGATTACTCAACCCAGCAAGGATAACATTCAGATTTGATGGACATATCAAAATATTTACAGACAGCAAAAGTTAAGAGAATCCAGCACCAGAAAATCAGCTATACAACAAATGCTAAAGGAAGTTCTCTAGGCAGGAAACACAAGAGAAGGAAAATACCTACAAAAACAAATGCAAAACAATTAAGAAAATGGTAATAGGAACATATGTATCAAAAATTACCTTGAATGTAAATGGATTAAATGCTCCAACCAAAAGACACAGGTTTGCTGAATGGATAAAAAAAATGAGACCTGTATATATGCTGCTTACAAGAGACCCACTTCAAACCTAGGGACACATAGAGACTGAAAGTAAGGGAATGGAAAAAGATATTCCATGCAAATGGAAATCAAAAGAAAGCTGTAGCAGTAATTATCAATCAGACAAAATATACTTTAATATAAAGCATATTAAAAGACACAAGGAATGACACTACATAATGATCAAGAGATCAATCCAAGAAGAAGATACAAAAATTGTAAATAACTATGCACATAACATAGGAGCACCTCAATACATAAGGCAAATGCTAAGAGTTATAAGGGGGGAAATTGACTGTTACACACTAATAGTAAGGGACTTTAACACCCTTCTTACACCAATGGACAGATCATCCAAACAGAATATAAACAAGGAAACACAAGCTTTAAAAGACACATTAGACCAGATGGACTTAATCAATATTTATAGGACATTCCATCCAAAAACAACAGAATACATTGTCTTTTGGAATGCCCAAGGAACATTCTCCAGGAAAAATCCCATCTTGGTTTACAAACAAAGCCTCAGTAAATTTAAGAAAACTTAAATTGGATCAAGCATGTTTTCCAACCACAGTGCAATAAGATTTTAAGTCAATTACAGGAAAAATACTAAAAAAAGTTTTTTAAAAAACCATATAGGCTAAACAATACGCTACAAAATAACCAAGAGATTACTGGAGAAATCAAAGAGAAAATTAAAAAAAAAACCCTAGAAACAAATGATAACACAAACACAATGACCCAAAACATATGGGATGCAGCAAAAGCAGTTCTAAGAGAAAAGTTTATAGCAGTATAATCCTACCTCAAGGAACAAGAAAATTCTCAAATAAAAAACAAAATCTTATGCCTAAAGCAATTAGAAGAAGTACAAAAATCCAAAATTAACAGAAGGGCAGAAATCATTAAGATTAGATCAGAAATAAATGAAAAAGAAGTGAAGGAAACAATAGCAAAGATCAATAAAACCAAAGGCTGGTTCCTTGACAAGATAAACAAAATTGATAAAGCATTAGCTAGAATCATCAAGAAGAAAAGGGAGAAGACCCAAATCAATAAAATTTGAAATGAAAAAGGAGAAGTAAGTACTGACTCTGTAAAAATACAAAGGATTATGAAAGATTACTACAAGCAACTATATGCCAATAAAATGAACAACCTGGAAAAAAATGGACAAATTCTTAGAAAAGCACAACCTACTGAGACTGAATCAGGAAGAAATAGAAAATATAAAAAGACCAATCACAATCACTGAAATTGAAACTGTGATTAAAAATCTTCCAACAAACAACAGCCCAACACCATATGGCTTCAGAGGCAAATTCTATCAAAGATTTTGAGAAGAGCTAACACCTATCCTTTGCAAACTCTTCCAAAATATAGCAGAGGAAGGAACATTTCCAAACTCATTCTACATGGCCACCATCACCCTGAAGCCAAAACCAAAGACACCACAGAAAAAGAAAATTACAGGCCAATATCACTGATGAACATTGATGCAAAAATTCTCAACAAAACACTAGCAAACAGAATCCAACAGCACATTAAAAGGATCATGCATCATGATCAAGTTGGGTTTATCCCAGGAATGTAAAGATTCTTCAATATATGCAAATCAATCAATGTGATACACCGTATTAACAAATTGAATGATAAAAACCAAATTATCATCTCAATAGATGTAGAAAAAGCTTTCAACAAAATTCAACACCATTTCTGATAAAAACTCTCCAGAAAGTGGACGTAGAGGGAACATACCTCAACATAGCAAAGGCCATATATGACAAACCATCAGCAAACATTATTCTCAATGGTGAAAAACTGAAAACATTTCCTCTATAATCAGGAAGAAGACAAGGCTTCCCACTATCACCAATATTATTTATCATAGTTTTGGAAATTTTAGCCATGGAAATCAGAGAAGAAAAAAAAATAAAATGAACCAAACTTGGAAAAGAAGTAGTAAAAATGTCATTTTCTGCAGGTGACATACTATACATTGAAAATCCTAAGGATGCCACCAAAAAATTACGAAAGCTAATCAATGAATTTGGTAAAGTAATAGGATATAAAATTATTGCACAGAAATCTCTTGCATTCCTATACACTAATAATGAAAAATCTGAAAGAGAAATTAAGGAAACAGTCCCATTTACCATTGCAAGAAATAGAATAAAATACCTAGGAATAAACCTACCTAAGGAGGCATATGATCTGTGTGCAAAATACTATAAGACACTGATGAAAGAAATCAAAGATGATACAAACAGATGGAGAGATATACCATTTTCTTGGATTGGAAGAATCTACATTGCAAAAATGACTATACTACCCAAAGCAATCTACAGATTCAGTGCAATCCCTACCAAATTACCAATGGCATTTTTCACAGAACTAGAACAAGAAATTTTACAATTTGTATGGAAACAAAAAGACCCAAATAGCCAAAGCAAATTTGAGAAAGAAAAATGGAGCAGGAAGGATCAGGCTCCCCAACTTCAGACTATACAACAAAGCTACAGTAATCAAGAAAATGTGGTACTGACATAAAAACAGGAATATAGATCAATGGAACAGGATAGAAAGCCCAGAGATAAACCCACGCATATATGGTCACCTTATCTTTGACAAAGGAGACAAATATATACAATGGAGAAAAGAGAGCCTCTTCAATAAGTGGAGCTGGAGAACCTGGAGAGCTACATGTAAAATAATGAAATTAGAACACTTACTAACACCATATACAACAATAAACTCAAAATGGATTAAAGACCTAAATATATAGCCAGAGAATATAAAACTCTTAGAGGAAAACATAGACAGAACACTCTATGACATAAATCACATCAGGGTCGTTTTAGACACATCTCCTAGAGTAATGGAAATAAAAAAAAATAAACAAATGGGACCTAATGAAACTTAAAAGCTTTTGCACAGCAAATGAAACCATAGACAAGATTAAAAGACTACCCTCAGAATAGGAGAACATACTAGCAAATGAAGCAACTGAACAAGGATTAATAACCAAAACATACAAGCAGCTCATAGAGCTCAACATCAAAAAAACAATCAACCCAATTCAAAAATGGGTGGAAGATCTAAATAGACATTTCTCAAAGGAAGACATACAGATTGCCAGCAAACACATGAAAAAATGCTCAACATCACTAATCATTAGAGAAATGCAAACGAAAATCACAATGAGGTATCACCTCACACCTGTCAGAATGGCCATCATCAAACAATCTGGAAACAATAAATACTGGAGAGGGTGTGGAGAAACGGGAACCTTCCTGCCCTCTTGGTGAGAATGTAAATCGCTACAACCACTATGGAGAACAGTATGAAGGTTCTTTAAAAAACTAAAAATAGAGATACCATATGACCCAGCATCCCATTATTGGGCATATATCCTGAGAAATCCATAATTCAAAACGATACATGTACCACAATGTTCATTGCAGCACTATTTACAATAGCCAGGACATGGAATCAACCTAAATATCCATTGACAGATGAATGGATAAAGAAGATTTGGCACATACACACAATGGAATATTACTCAGCCATTAAAAGGAACAAAATTGAGTAACTTGTAGTGAGGTGGATGGATCTAGAGTCTGTCATACAGAGTGAAGTAAGTCAGAAAGAGAAAAACAAGTACCATAAGCTAACACATATATAAGGAGCTAAAAAATTGGTACTGTTGAACCTAGTGGCAGGGCAGTATAATTATTACAGAAGTAATAATATCTAAAATAAAGATAGCCAAAAACATTTTGGTGAGGTCTTTAGCTAGTTGCAGATCATCATAACAGTATTTTTATATTTGAAATATATCCATTAATTCATTGTATGTTTTAAGTCTTAAAATTACTGGTATGGGGGATTGATCAAGATAGTGGAGTAAGAGGATGTGGTACTCACCTCTCCCCATGAGCACATCAAAGTACATCTACATGTGGAACAATTCTCACTGAAAACTAACTAGAGACTGGCAAAAATATTCCGTATAACCAAAGCTGTAAGAAAAATACACATGGAACCAGGTAGAAAGGAGAGAGAAGTAATGAGGTTGGGACCTGTGTTTCTGGGATGGAAATCAGGGAAAAAAGGAGAATACATAGGTGGAAATCCATCCTGTGGAGTAAGCATTTCAAGCCACGTATTAGGTGCCCCAGTCCTGGGCTTGGACACATGGAAGGTGAGCCTCCTTAGCAGGTTGGAGGTACACTGGGACTAATATGAGGTAGGTGGGAAGAGTGGACTCCACTTTTGAGGAGTGTAAAAGGCTTTCTTGCTCTTAAGGAAGGACAGAAACGGCTAATTGAGCATCACTGGAGTGGCTGCCTGGTTTCCCACACCCAATCTGGTTTCCCAGACCCCAGCCTGAGCCTAGCAAATGCTCCAGCCCTGCTTATTTCACCTTGCAGCTCCCCACTGGAGCAAGGCCTACCATGACCGGGGAGAGAGCTCAGCCATGGGATGCAGAGGTGACTCAGTCCCAGGGCTGCATCTGAGAGCAGAGGGGGAGGCCATTGATGGGGCTTACACAGGCAACACATCAGGAGCATTCCCAATCTCTGATGACAGCTAGATCAACACAGCCTGTACCCTGAAACATGCAAAGAGCTCACACAGACCTTGTGTACACTGTGGAGTGTCTCCACCACAGGGTAGGTTTTTCAGAGAAGGGAGAAGTCATCAGCTGTTAGGGACAAAGAAGACTCATGCTGGGGGACTACCATTCCTGGGGTTTGCACAGGTGGCATGTCAGAGTCCGCCTGGATCTCTGTCTGGGGCTGGCCTGCAGAAGCCTGCACCCTGTCACAAGCTGAGAGCAAACATGGGTCCCACTTGCTCCAGCAATATTCCCCTCTGGGGCAAGTGGACTGGTGCTGAGAGATAGGAGAGCACACATTTAAAGGGAACAGAGCCAGCTAAGACTCAAATCACAGGGCTTCTGATCCATCAATGTGGGATCCAAACTCACCCATGATAGTGAGGAGATGGCAACTGACCAGAGGGAAAGCCCTGCCTTATATAGTAAGTCCCTTACATACAAAAGAGTTCCATTCCAAGAGCACGTCATAAGTCCAATTTGTTCGTATGTCCAACAAAGTTAGCCTAGATACCAACTAACACAATTGGCTATATAGTACTGTACCATAACAAGTGTACGTTCACATCTTTGAAAGTTTGCAACTAGAAGGTTTGTATGTATGGGACTTACTGTATACAAAAATCAATTGAGTTTCAATTCACTAGCAATGAACAATATGGAAATGAAATTAAGAAATAATTCCATCTTCAATATCATAAACAAAATACTTAGGAATAAATTTAATCAAGGAACCACAAGACATACTGTGAAAATTAAAATCATTGTTATGAAAAATTAGATAATATTTAAATAAATGGAATAACATCCAGGGTTCAAGGATTGGAAAACTTAATATTGTTGTGATGGCAAAGACGAAAGACATGACTTTTGTTCACATCAAATCCATCTCTCTCACGAAATGCACTGGGCACACAAAGATTATATAGAGATGCTCACACAAAAGGACACCTCTTCAATACCACAATAGGTAACTGTTTTACCTAATTTCATAGAGGCAAAGAAAGATAAGCAAAATGAAAAGACAGAGGGATTTTCTCAATTGAAACAGCAAGAGAAAAGCTCTGAAAAAACAACTAATGAAACAGAAATAAACAATTAACCAGATACAATATTTTAAGTATTAACAATAAGAATAACAGAATTAGGAAAAAGAATAGACAAACAGTGAATTTTAACAAAGAATTAGGAAATATAGAAAAAAGCCAGTTAGAACTAAAAAATACAAACACCGAAATGAAAACACACTAGAAGGTTGAATAGCAGACTAAGTGTTACAGAAGAATGCATATGTGATATGGAAGATAGAGTAATGGAAATCACCCATTCAGAACAACAAAAAGAAAAACAAACTAAAAAAAAAAGAGATAACCCTTGAATTATACAGGTCCCCGAAGAAGAAGAAAGAGAAGGGGGTCAAAGATATATTTGATGAAATATAGCATTCCTATACACTAGCAACAAAAGTTGAGAAAGAGAAATTAAGGAAACTATCCTACTTACCAATGCAAAAGAAGAATAAAACACCTAGGAATAAACCTACCTAAGGAGGCAGAACACCTGTACTCAGAAAACTATAAGACACTGATGAGAGAAATTAAAGATGATACAAATAGGTGGAGAAATATACCATGTTCTTGGATTGGAAGAATCAATACTGTGAAAATGACTATACTACCCTAAGCAGTCTAAAAATTCAAGGCCATCCCTGTCAACTTACCAATGGCATTTTTCACAGAATTAGAAACAAAATTTTTACAATTTGTATAGAAACACAAAAGACCTCAAACAGCTAAAGCAATCTTGAGAAAGAAACATGGAGTTGGAGGAATCAGGCTCCCTGACTTCAGACTGTACTACAAAGCTGCAGTATTCAAAACAGTACAGTACTGTTACAAAAGCAGAAATATAGATCAAAGGATTAGGATAGAAAGTCCAGAGATAAACCCTCACACCTATGACCACCTAATCTATGACAAAGGAGGCAAGAATATACAATGGAGAAAAGACAGCCTCTTCAATAAGTGATCTTGGGAAAACTGGACCGCTACATGTAAAAGAATGAAATTAGAACACTCCCTAAAACCATACACAAAAATAAATTCAAAATGGATTAAAGACCTAAAGGTAAGGCCAGGCACTGTAAAACTCTTACAGGAAAACATAGGCAAAACTCTCTTTGACGTAAATCACTGCAAGATCTTTTTTGACCCACCTCATAGGGTAATGAAAATAAAAACAAAAATAAACAAATGAAACCTAATTCAACTTCAAAGCTTTTGTGTTACAATGTAAACCATAAACAAGACGAAAAGACAACCCTCAGAATGGGAGAAAATATTTGCAAACAAAGCAACTGACAAGGGCTTAATATCTAAAATATACAAACAGCTCATGCAGCTCAATATCAATAAAAGAAACAACCCAATCAAAAAATGGGTGGAAAACCTAAATAGACTTCTATCCAAAGAAGACACAAAGATGTCCAAGAGGCACATGGAAAGATGCTCAGCATCACTAATTATTAGAGGAATGCAAATCAAAAGTACAATGATGTACCATCTCACACCGATTAGAATGCCATCATCAAAAAATCTACAAAGAATAAATGCTGGAGAGTGTGTGAAGAAAAGGTAACCATCTTACACTGTTGGTGGAAATGTAAACTGATACAGCCGCTATGGGGAAGAGTAAAGAGGTTCATTAAAAATCTAAAAATAAAACTACTATGTAACCCATCAATCCCACACCTGGGCATATACATGGAGACAACCATAATTCCAAAAATTACATGCATCCCAATGTTTACTGCAGCACTATTTACAATAGCCAGCACGTGGAAGCTACCTAAATGTCCATCAACAGGCGAATGGATAAAGAAGATATGGAACATATATACAATGAAATATTACTCAGCCATAAAAAGGAATGAAATTGTGCCAATTGCAGAGATGTGGATGGACCTTGATACTATCATATAGAGTGAAGTAAGTCAGAAAGAGAAAAACAAATATTGTATATTAATGCATATATATGGAATTTAGAAAAATTGTACAGATGAACCTATTTGCAAAGCATAAATAGAGACACAAATGTAGAGAAAAAACTTTTGGACACCATCGTGGGCAGGGGGGTGGGATGGATTGGGAGATTGAGATTGACATATGTACACTACTATGTAAGAAGTAGGTGGCTGGTAAGTGCCTACTGTATAGCCCAGAGGGAAAAAAAAAGAGGGTACCATCTGTTTTCAGGACATCTATTAAGTTAACCTTAAAAGCGTATTCTGATATACATTAGGTGCAAATAATACTGTTTGATTCCACTTATACGTTGTTCCTAGAATTGTCAAATTCATAGAGTCAGAAAATGCATTGGTAGATGCCAGGTGCCAGGCGGGTGGGGGTGTGTAGATGGGGAATGGGGAATTAGTGTTTAAATGGGATGGAGTTTCTCTTTAGGAAGGTGAAAAATTCGGGAGATGGATGATGGTGAGAGTTGCCCGACAATGTTAGTGTACTTAGTGGTACTGAATTGTACAGCTAAATATGGTTAGGATAGTATGTTTTAACAAGATTATGTGGATTTTACCACAATAAAAGACATTAAAAAAGAAAATAAATAAGTTACAAGGATATATTGTACAGCACAGGGAATATAGCCAATATTTTATAACAAGCATAATTGGAGTATAATCTTTAAAAATTTTGAATCTTTATGTTGGATACCTGAAACCTGCAATATTATAAATCATCTATACCTCAATTAAAATAGTGAAACAATTGCAACTCTATAATTATAGAGAGTTACTTTAATTTATTTACTATGTTTGAGTCAATATTCACATTTTTCTTTTGAATGTGTTCATTGTAATCCTTGGTGATTTCGAAAGCCATAAAATTACTTAGATAAAAATTTAAAAATTCCTCTAGATTATTATTATTCCTTTTGCTGTACTGTTACTTAATACATTCTAAAGTGTTAAATTAGGTCTCACCCTTCAGTTAAATGAACATTTGAGAATTCTATAGGATGTGGAATCAGGTACTATCTTAAGCACATATCAAAGCAAATCTATCAGACATTTTGAGGGATCCTAGCTTGGTAAGGGGTGATAAGATTAAGAAAAGATGAAAAGGAAGGACTTTTTAATTAAT
The DNA here is from genome assembly GCF_002837175.3 of Physeter macrocephalus. Taxonomy (NCBI): domain Eukaryota; kingdom Metazoa; phylum Chordata; class Mammalia; order Artiodactyla; family Physeteridae; genus Physeter; species Physeter macrocephalus. The sequence goes on from NC_041234.1 coordinate 62,890,365, forward strand.
TTATATAAAATACCTCCCAAAGACATTATGAAAAAGGAAAATTAGATATGATTCTCGCTAATGAACATAAATGGAAAAATCCAAAATATGTTAACAAACAAAATTACTAATATTTAATCTTGTGATCATAATCACATGGTTTATACTGGAAATGGAAGGCTGGTTTAACATTACAAATTAATATCAATATAATTAATTATGTTAACAGTAAAGGAAAAGAAATATGAGCATCTCAATAGATGAAGAAAATTCAACACCCAATTATGAGCAAACTTCTTAGTAACTAGAATTTGAATGGCAACTCACTAATATGTAAAAGAGCTTCTCCAAAAAATCCTAGACCTTTTTAATGATGCAATCGTGAAAGTTTTCCCTTGAGATTTGTATGGGACAAATATACCCACTCTAAATTCTTCTATTCAACATTGGACCACACGTTCTAGCTGGTGCAATAAAGCAAGAAAGGAAAATAAAAAGTAAAGATTAAAAAAAGTTATTTTTGAGAGTTATAAATAAAATTATGAATAGAGAAAAATAAAATAAAAAAGAGTTATTATATAATATTATTCACATATGTCATGACTGAGTATGTAAAAATATACAACAATCTATGGAACAATTATTAGAATGATTAGAAAATTTATTAGAATTAATAAATGAGTTAAGACTGCTACGTAGAAGTTCAATCTATTAAAATCAACTGTATTTCATATCCCAGCAACAAACATTTAAAAATAAAATACAGGTGTATAATGTATTCATGGGTTAGAAGATTAAATATTGTAATGATGTCAGTTCTCTTGAATTGATCAATCATTTCTGTGCAATCCCAACAAAAAGCCTATCAGGGTTTTGTGAAAATTTACCAGATGATTTTCAAATCTACGGGTAAAATACAAATGTCCAGAAATAACAAATGTGAAAGACAAACTAACAGATATCAAGACTGATTTTATATTACAGTAAGTAAGAGAGTGTGGGATTGATGTAAGGATAGATAAACAGAACAGAGTCCAGAAATAGAAAACACATGTATGGACACTTGATTTGTGCCAAAGATGGCCCTGCAGAGTACTGAATAAAGTACCATATTTCAAATAAATATGAATATTGAGCTCTCACCAACACAATACACAAAGAAATCCCAGTTATGCTATGTGTATGTAGCAAAATTAAAACATGATGAAATGATGTTAACTATAAAAGAAAAATTTGACTAGCTTGGACTATGTTAATATTACAAATTCTGTTCAACAAAAGACAACAAAAATAGAAGTGCAGGAGAGGAGAGTTGTAAACAATGCCATAAATAACAACAAAAAATATTTAGAATATAAAAAGTATGTCTACAAATCTGTACAATAAAGACAAAACAAAACAAAAAGGCATGAGCAGGCACTCTACAAAAGTAAATAGCTAAATGGATAAGAAACATATTAAAAGGTATATTATTTAATCAGTATTTAAGCAATTAAAGCCATGAAATACCAGGGAAAACTATCTGAATGGTTAAAATTTAAAAAGAAGGTAATAATACCACAATAAACAGTTTTTTCATGTCTTATGATACACTCGTATGTTTATGCATTTCTTTCAGTCATATACTTGAGGTTGAATGCTATAGTCACTATATATTCAGCTTTAGCAGATATGATTAGTTTTCCAAAGATTTTGCACCAATTTACACTTCTACGACCAGTGCATAAGAATTCCAGTTGGAACTCATAATTGTTAACATTTTGTACTTTTCATCTTTTTTTATTTTAACAAGTCCTAATGTAGTCCATCTTATCATTTTCCCTTTATAATACATTTCTTTTGTGTCCTGTTTTCAGTCTTTCACATTTTTGTTAAATGTATTCCTGAATATTTGAAGATCTTATAATACTATTTCAAATAATATATTTTTAAAAATTTTATGTCATCTTTGTTGATAGTATATAGAAGGCCAAAATATTTTTTTTTGTATATTTGCTTTGTATACAATAAAGATCATTGGTTTTGGGGAAAGATATTTTTTATTTCTCTTTCCATTTATTTTATGATTAATATGTTCAGGTATACTATCTCTTTTTGAACCACTAATTCTTATCTTGGTTATGTATTCTTTTAAATGTTCATTTTTTATTGGAGTAAAGCTGATTTACAATGTCATGTTAGTTTCATGTGAACAGCAAAGTGACTCAGTTTTACATATAGTACATATATCTCTTCTTTTTCAGATTCTTTTCCCATTTAGGTTATTACAGAATATTGAGTAGAGCTCCTGTGCTATACAGTAAGTGCTTGTTGATTATCTATTTTATATACAGTAGTGTGTATATGTTAATCCCAAACTCCTAATTTATCCCTCTCACACACCTTTCCACTTTGGTAACAAGAAGTTTGTTTTTGAAGCCTGTGAGTCTGTTTCTGTTTTGTAAATAAGATCATTTGCATCATTTTTTTAGATTCCACATGTTAGTGATATCATATGATATGTGTCTTCCTCTGTGTGACTTACATCGCTTAGTGTGATAATTTATAGGTCCATCCACGTTGCTGCAAATGGTATTATTTCATTCTTTATAATGGCTGAGTAATATTCCATTGTATATATGTACCATATCTTTTTTATCCATTCATGTGTCGATGGACATGTAGATTGCTTCCATGTCTTGGCTATTGTAAATAGTGTTGCAATGGATATTGGGTTGCATGTATGTATTTGAATTATAGTTTTTTCCAGATATATGCCCAGGAGTGGGAATGTTGGATCATATGGTAGCTCTAGTTTTAGTTTTTTAAAGGAAGCACCATACAGTTCTCCATAGTTGCTGTACCAATTTACGTTCCCACTAACAGTGTAGGAGAGTTCCGTCTTCTCCACACCCTCTCCAGCATTTATTTTTCTAGATATTTTGATGATGGCCTTTCTGACCAGTGTGAGGTGATACCTCATGTGGTTTTGATTTGCATTTCTCTAATGATTAGTGTTGTTGAGCATCTTTTCATGTGTTTGTTTGCCATCTGTATGTCTTCTTTCAGAAATGTCTATTTAAGTTTTCTGCCCATTTTTGGCTTCAGTTGTTTGTTTTTTTGATATTGAGTGTATGAAGTGTTTGTATATTTTGTAGATTAATCCCTTGTGGTAACATCATTTGCAAATATTTTCTCCCATTTTGTGTGTTGTCTTTTCATTTTGTTTATGGTTTCCTTGGCTGTGCAAAAGATTTTCAGTTTAATTATGTAACATATATTTTTGTTCTTATTTTCATTACACTAGAAGGTGGATCCAAAATAATATCGCTGCTATTTATGTCAAAGAACATTCTGCCTATGATTTCCTCTAAGAGTTTTAAAGTATTCTGTCTTATATTTAGGTCTTTAATCATTTTGAGCTTTTTGTGTGTGTGTATGGTGTTAGAGAGTGTTCTAATTTCATTCTTCTACACGTAGTTTTCCAGTTTTTCCAGCACCACATATTGAACAATCTTTTCTCCATTGTACATTCTTGCCTCCTTTGTCATACATTAACGGACCATAGGTGTGTGGATTGATCTCTGGACATTCTATCCTGTTCCACTGATCTATATTTCTGTTTTTGTGCAGGTACCATATTTTTGGATGACTGTGAATATTTTTTAACATCTTTATTGGAGTATAACTGTTTTACAATGGTGTGTTAGTTTCTGCTTTACAACAAAGTGAATCAGTTATACATATACATATGTTACCATATCTCTTCCCTCTTGTGTCTCCCTCCCTCCCACACTCCCTAGCCCACCCCTCTAGGTGGTCACAAAGCACAGAGCTGATCTCCCTGTGCTATGCGGCTGCTTCCCACTAGCTATCTATTTTATATTTGGTAGTGTATATATGTCCATGCCACTATCTCACTTCATAACAACTTACCCTTCCCCCTCCCTATATCCTCAAGTTCATGACATAGTAGGTCTGTGTTTTATTCACGTCCTACCACTAATCTCTTCACGACTTTTTTTTTTCTTAGACTCCATATATATGTGTTAGCATACGGTACTTGTTTTTCTCCTTTTGACTTACTTCACTCTGTACGAAAGACTCCATGTCTATCCACCTCATTACAAATAACTCAGTTTCACTTCTTTTTATGGTTGAGTAATATTCCATTGTATATATGTGCCACATCTTCTTTATCCATTCATCTGTTGATGGACACTTAGGTTGCTTCCATA
>NC_041234.1:62894679-62895169 GCF_002837175.3 Physeter macrocephalus
AGGAACCTCCATACTGTTCTCCATAGTGGCTGTATCAATTTACATTCCCACCAGCAGTGCAAGAGTGTTCCCTTTTCTCCACACCCTCTCCAGCATTTATTGTTTCTAGATTTTTTGATGATGGCCATTCTGACCCGTGTGAGATGATATCTCATTGTAGTTTTGATTTGCATTTCTCTAATGATTAATGATGTAGAGCATTCTTTCATGTGTTTGTTTGCAATCTGTATATCTTCTCGGGAAAAAAATCTATTTAGTTCCTCTGCCCATTTTTGGATTGGGTGGTTTGTTTTTTTGTTATTGAGCTGCAAGAGTTGTTTATAAATTTTGGATACTAATCCTTTATTAGTTGCTTCATTTGCAAATATTTTCTCCCATTCTGAGGGTTGTCTTTTGGTCTTGTTTATGGTATCCTTTGCTGTGCAAAAGCTTTTAAGTTTCATTAGGTCCTATTAGTTTATTTTTGTTTTTATTTCCATTTCTCTAGGAG
>NC_041234.1:62895227-62935828 GCF_002837175.3 Physeter macrocephalus
AGATTGCTTTTGCTATTTGGGGTCTTTTGTGTTTCCATACAAATTGTGAAATTTTTTTTTCTAGTTCTGTAAAAAATGCCAGTGGTAGTTTGATAGGGATTGCATTGAATCTGTAGATTGCTTTGGGTAGTAGAGTCATTTTCACAATGTTGATTCTTCCAATCCAAGAACATGGTATATCTGTCCATCTGTTTGTATCATCTTTAATTTCTTTCATCAGTGTCTTATGTTTTCCTCTAAGAGTTTTATAGTGTCTGGCTTTACTCTGTAGATTGCTTTGGGTAGTAGAGTCATTTTCACAATGTTGATTCTTCCAATCCAAGAACATGGTATATTTCTCCACCTATTTGTATCATCGTTAATTTCTTTCATCAGTGTCTTATAGTTTTCTGCCTACAGGTCTTTTGTCTCCTTAGGCGGGTTTATTCCTAGATATTTTATTCTTTGTGTTGCAATGGTAAATGGGAGTGTTTTCTTAATTTCACTCTCAGATTTTTCATCATTAGTGTATAAGAATGCCAGAGATTTCTGGGCATTAATTTTGTTTCCTGCTACTTTATCAAATTCATTGATTAGCTCTAGTCATTTTCTGATAGCATCCTTAGGATTCTCTATGTATAGTCTCATGTCATCTGCAAACAATGACAGCTTTACTTCTTCTTTTCCCATTTGGATTATTTTTATTTCTTTTTCTTCTCTGGTTGCTGTGGCTAGAACTTCCAAAACTATGTTGTATAAGAGTGGTGAGAGTGGGCAACCTTGTCTTTTTCCTGATATTAGTGGAAATGGTCTGAGTTTTTCAACATGGAGAAGGATGCTGGCTGTGGGTTTGGCATATATGGCTTTATTATGTTGAGGAAAGTTCCCTGTATGCCTACTTTCTGCAGGGTTTTTATCATAAATGGGTGTTGAATTTTGTCAAAAGTTTTCTCTGCATCTACTGAGATGATCATATGGTTTTTCTTCTTCAGTTTGTTGATATGGTGTATCTCGTTGATTGATTTGCGTATATTGAAGAATCCTTGCATTCCTTGCATAAACCCCAATTGATCATGTTGTATGATCCTTTTAATGTGCTGTTGGATTCTGTTTGCTAGTATTTTGTTGAGGATTTTTGCATCTATGTTCATCAGTGATATTGCCCTATAATTTTATTTCTTTGTGACATTTTTGTCTGGTTTTGGTATCAGGGTGATGGTGGCCTCATAGAATGAGTTTGGGAGTGATCTTCCCTCTGCTATCTTTTGAAGAGTTTGAGAAGGATAGGTGTTAGCTCCTCTCTAAATGTTTGATAGAATTCGCCGGTGAAGCCAACTGGTCCTGGGCCTTTGTTTGTTGGAAGATTTATTCACAGTTTCAATTTCAGTGCTTGTGATTGGTCTTTTCATATTTTCTATTTCTTCCTGGTTCAGTCTCGGCAGGTTGTGCCTTTCTAAGAATTTGTCCATTTCTTCCAGGTTGTCCATTTTATTGGCATACAGTTGCTTGTAGTAATCTCTAATAATCTTTTGTATTTCTGCAATGTCGGTTGTTACATCTTCTTTTTCATTTCTAATTCTATTGATTTGAGTCATCTCCCTTTTTTTCTTGATGAGCCTGGCTAATGGTTTATCAATTTTATTTATCTTCTCAAAGAACCAGCTTTTAGTTTTATTGATCTTTGCTATTGTTTCCTTCATTTCTTTTTCATTTATTTCTGATCTGATCTTTATGATTTCTTTCCTTCTGCTAAATTTGGGGTTCTTTTTTTCTTCTTTCTCTAGTTGCTTTAGGTGCAAAGTTAGGTTGTTTATACGAGATGTTTCCTGTTTCTTAAGGTAGGATTGTATTGCTATAAACTTCCCTCTTAGAACTGCTTTTGCTGCATCCCATAGGTTTTGGGTCGTCGTGTCTCCATTGTCATTTGTTTCTAAGTATTTTTTGATTTCCTCTTTGATTTCTTCAGTGATCACTTCGTTATTAAGTAGTGTATTGTTTAGCCTCCATGTGTTTGTATTTTTTACAGATCTTTTCCTGTAATTGATATCTAGTCTCATAGCGTTGTGGTCAGAAAAGATACTTGATATGATTTCAATTTTCTTAAATTTGCCAAGGCTAGATTTGTGACCCAATATATGATCTATCCTGGAGAATGTTCCATGAGCACTTGAGAAAAATGTGTATTCTGTTGTTTTTGGATGGAATGTCCTATAAATATCAATTAAGTCCATCTTGTGTAATGTATCATTTAAAGCTTGTGTTTCCTTATTTATTTTCATTTTGGATGATCTGTCCATTGGTGAAAGTGGGGTGTTAAAGTCCCCTACTATGATTGTGTTACTGTCGATTTCCCCTTTTATGGCTGTTAGTATTTGCCTTATGTATTGAGGTGCTCCTATGTTGGGTGCATAAATATTTACAATTGTTATATCTTCTTCATGGATCGAACCCTTGATCATTATATAGTGTCCTTCTTTGTCTCTTGTTATAAGCCTGTGTGTGTTTTGGGGTGAGAATATTTAATCCATACATTTAAGGGATAATTATCTATATGTATGTTCCTATTACCATTTACTTAATTATTTTGGGTTCGTTCTTGTAGGTCTTTTCCTTCTCTTGTGTTTCTTGCCTAGAGAAGTTCCTTTAGCATTTGTTGTAAAGCTGGTTTGGTGGTGCTGAACTCTCTCAGCTTTTGCTTGTCTGTAAAGGTTTTAATTTCTCCATCAAATCTGAATGAGATCCTTGCTGGGTAGAGTAATCTTGATTGTAGTTAATTTCATTTATTGTGTTGCTCATCGTTGCTTGCTTCCTCTTTATTTCTTCTAGGTGCTTGTTGAATGTTTCTTGCAATTTGTCTATTCTATTTCCAAGATTTTGGATCATCTTTACTATCATTTTCTGAATTCTTTTTCAGGTAGACTTCTTATTTCCTCTTCATTTGTTAGGTCTGGTGGGTTGTTATCTTGCTCCTTCATCTGCTGTGTGTTTTTCTGTCTTCTCAGTTTGCTTCTCTTACTGTGTTTAGGGTCTCCTTTCTGCAGACTGCAGGTTCGTAGTTCCTGTTGTTTTCAGTGAGTGTCCCCAGTGGCTAAGATTGGTTCAGTGGGTTGAGTAGGTTTCCTGGTTGTGGGGACTAGTGCCTATGTTCTGGTGGATGAAGCTGGATCTTGTCTTTCTGGTGGGCAGATCCACGTCTGGTGGTGTGTTTTGGGATGTTGGTAGGCTTATCTTGATTTTAGGCAGCCTCTCTGCTAATGGATGGGGCTGTAGTCCTGTCTTGCTATTTGTTGTGCATAGCGTGTCCAGCACTGTATTTTGCTGGTCCTTGAGTGAAGCCGGGTTTTGTTGTTGAGATGGAGATATCTGGGAGATTTTCGCCATTTGATATTGCGTGGAGGTGGGAGGTTTCTTGTGGACCAGTGTCCTGAGGTTGGTTCTCCCACCTCAGAGACATCCCTGACGCCTGGCTGGAGCGCCAAGAGCTTTCAATCCACACGGCTCAATATAAAAGGGAGAAAAAATGGAAAGGAAAGAAAGAAGGGAAGGAAGGAAGGAAAGAAGGAAGAAAGAAAGGAAGGAAGGAAGAAAGGAAGGGAGGAAGGAAGCAAGGAAGGAAGAAATGAAGGAAGGACGAAAGCAAGAAAGGAAGGAAGGAAGGAAGAGAGGAAGCAAGGGAGGAACGAAGAGAGGAAGGAAGGGAGGTAGGAAGGGAGGAAAGAATGGAGGAAGGAAGGGAGGAAGGAAGGAAGGAAGAAAGGAAGGAAGGAGGGAAGAAAGGAAGGAAGAAAGAAAGGAAGAAATTAAGAAAGAAAATAAGAAGGCAAAATAAGGTAGGATAAAATATAGTTATTAAAATAAAAAATAATTATTAAAAAAATAATTATTAAGAAGAAGAATTTTATAAAAAAGAAACGGGTCGGTCAGAACCCTAGGACAAATGATGAAAGCAAAGCTATACAGACAAAATCTCACACAGCAGCACACACATACACACTCACAAAAAGAAAAAAAGGGGGAAATAATAATATATCTTGCTCCCAAAATCCACCTGCTCAACTTGGGATATTTCGCTGTCTATTCAGGTTTTCCACAGATGCAGGGCACTTCAAGTTGATTGTGGAGCTTTAATCTGCTGCTTCTGAGGCTTCTGGGAGAGACCTCCCCCTCTCCTCTTTGTTTGCACAGCTCCTGGGGTTCAGCTTTAGACTTGGCCCGGCCTCTGTGCGTAGGTCGTCTGAGGGCGTCTGCTCTTCGCTCAGACAGGACGGGGTTAAAGGAGCAGCTGATTCGGGAGCTCTGGCACAGGCCAGGGGGAGGTAGGGGCACGGATGCAGGGTGAGCCTGCGGTGGCAGAGTCCAGTGTGACGCTGCACCAGCCCGAGGTGTGCCGCGTGTTCTCCTGGGAAAGCTGTCCCTGGATCCCAGGACACCTGGAGTGGCGGGCTGCACAGGCACCTGGGAGGGGAGGTGTGGAGAGTGACCTGTGTTCGCACACAGGCCTCTTGGTGGCGGCAGCAGCAACCCTAGCGCCCCACCCCCGTCTCTGGTGTCCACGCTGACAGCCGTGGCTTGCACCCGTTTCTGGAGCTCCTTTACGTGGTGCCCTTAATCCCCTCTCCTCTCCCACCAGGAAACAGAGGCAAGAAAAAGTCTCTTGTCTCTTTGGCAGCTGTGCACCCATTTCTGGAGCTCCTTTAAGCGGCGTGCTTAAACCCCTCTCCTCATGCACCAGGAAACAAAGAGGCAAGAAAAAGTCTCCTGTCTCTTCAGAATCTCCGCGCCCGTCTCTGGAGCTCCTTTAAGTGGCATGCTTAAACCGCTCTTCTCGCCCACCAGGAAGCAAAGACGGAAAAAAAGGTCTCTTGCCTCTTCCACAGCTCCAGACTTCTCCTGGACTCCCTCCTCGCTAGCCGTGGTGCACTAATCCCTTCAAGCTGTTTTCACTCTGCCAACCCCAGACCTCTCCCTGGGATCCGACTGAAGCCTGAGACTCAGCTCCCAGCCCCCGCCCGCCCCTGTGGGTGAGCAGACAAGCCTCTCGGGCTGGTGAGTGCCAGTCGGCACCGATCCTCTGTGTGGGAATCTCTCCGCTTTGCCCTCCGCACCCTGTTGCTGCACTGTCCTCCGCGGCTCCACCACCCGCAGTCTCTGCCTGCAAAGGGGCTTGTAGTGTGTGGAAAACTTTCCTCCTTCACAGCTCCCTCCACTGGTGCAGGTCCCGTCCTTATTCTTATGTCTCTGTTTATTCTTTTTTCTTTTGCCCTACCCAGGTATGTGGGGTGTTTCTTGCCTTCTAGGAGGTCTGAGGTCTTCTGCCAGCGTTCAGTGGGTGTTCTATATGAGCAGTTCCAGGTGTAGATGTATTTCTGATGTATCTGTGAGGAGGAAGGTGATCTCCGCATCTTACTCTTCCGCCATCTTCACTCCTCCTTCGTTACGATGATTTTCATGGATCTCTCCTTAGGGCCTCTTGAGTGACCTCATGACATGGAAGCTGGCTTACCCCAGGATGAGTGATCTGGCCTGGTGTCCCCACAGCTGTCATGGCTTCGGCCACCAGGACCCCTCTGCAGCTGGCAGCCTCAGTGAGGCCGCACTCCCTTCGGGCCCCGGGGCAGCTCCGTGATGGCGGAGGGAAGAGACCCCAAGCTTGGAGTTCCAGCTCTGTGGAAACACAGGCTCCGTCATGAATTTGTAGTATACTCTGAAGTCAGGGAGCCTGATTCCTCCAGCTCCGTTTTTTTTTTTAAGATTGCATTGCCTACTCAGAGTTTTTTGTTTTTCCATACAAATTTAATTTTTTTTTATTCTAGCTCTGTGAAAACCGCCATGGGTAATTTGATAGGAATTGCATTGAAGCTATAGGTTGTCTAGGGCAGTATAGTCATTTCAACAATATTGATTCTTACAATGCAACAACATGGTATATCTCTCCATCTGTTTGCGTCATGTTCTATTTCTTTCTACAGCATCTTATAGGTTTTGGAGTATACGTCTTTTGCCTCTTTTGGTAGGCTTATTTCTAGGTATTTTTTCTTTTTGATGCAATGGTAAATGGGATTGTTTTCTTTATTTCTCTTTCAGATCCTTCATAGTGTATAGAAATGCAACAGAATTATGTGTATTAATTTTGTATCCTGCAACTTTAATGAATTCATTGATGAGCTCTAGTTATTTTCTTTAGGATTTTCTATGTATATTATCATGTCATCTGCACAAAGTAACAGTTTTACTTCTTTTAAATTTGTATTCTTTTCATTTCTTTTTCTTCCCTGATTGCTGTGGCTAGGACTTCCAAAATTATTTTGAATAAAAGTGGCGAGAGTGGATATCTTTGGTTTGTTCCTAATCTTAGAGGAAATGCTTTCTGCTTTTCACCATAGACTACGATGTTAGCTTTGATTTTGTCATATGTAGCTTTCATTATGTTGAGGTATGTTCCCTCTATGCCCACTTTCTGGAGAGATTTTGGTCATGAATTGTTGCTGAGTTTTGTCAAAAGCTTTTTCTACATTCACTGAATTGATCATATGGTTTTTATTCTTCAATTTGTTAATATAATGTATCACACTGATTGATTTGCAGATATTGAAAAATACTTTCATACTTGGGATGAATACCAGTTCATCATGGTGTATGATCCTTTAGTATATTTTTGAATTCCGTTTGCTAGTATTTTTTTGGGGATTTTTGCATCTATGTTCATCAGTGATTTTGGCCTGTAATTTTCTTTTTTCTGGTTTGTCTTTGGTTTTGGCTTCAGGGTGATGGTGGCCTCATAAGATGGGTTTGGGAATGTTCCTCTCTCTGCAATTTTTGGAATAGTTTAAGAAGGATAGGTGTTAACTCTTCTTTAAATGTTTGATGAAATTCACCAGTGAAGCCACTTGGTCCTGGACTTTTGTTTGTTGAGAGTTTTTAAATCACAGTTTCAATTTCAGTATTTGTGATTCCTCTGTTCATATTCTTATTACTTCTTGGTTCTTTCTTTGGAGATTGTACCTTTCTAAGAATTTGTTCATTTCTTCTAGGTTGTTTATTTTATTGCCATATAGTTGCTTGTACTAGTCTCTCATGATGCTGTGTATCTCTCTGATGTCTGCTGTAACTTCTCCTTTTCCATTTCTATTCTTATTGTGTTGAGCCCTCTCCTTTTTTTCTTGATGAGTCTGGCTAAAGTTTTTATCAAATTTGTTTATCCTTTCAAAGAACCATCTTTCAGTTTCATTGATCATTTCTATTGTTTTCTGCATCTCTATTCATTTCTTTCTTCTGTGATCTCTGTGATTTCTTTCCTTCTACTAACTTTGGGTTTTTGGTTGTTGTTCTTCTTCTTTCTCTAGTTGCTTTAGGTGTAAGGTTAGGTTATTTATTGAGATTTTTCTTGTTTCTTGAGGTACGATTGTATTGCTATAAATTTCCCCCTTAGAAGTGCTTCTTCTGGGTCCCATAGGATTTGTATCATCGTGATTTTTTTTTAACATCTTTATTGGAGTATAACTGTTTTACAATAGTGTGTTAATTTCTCCTTTACAACAAAGTGAATCAGTTATACATATACATATGTTCCCATATCTCTTCCCTCTTGCGTCTCCCTCCCTCCCACCCTCCCTATCCCACCCCTCTCATGGTCACAAAGCACAGAGGTGATCTCCCTGTGCTATGCGGCAGCTTCCCACTAGCTATCTAATTTACATTTGGTAGTGCATAAAAAATATATTTATTTTTGTCTGTGCTGGGTCTTCATTGCTGCGCACGGGCTTTCTCTAGTTGCGGCGAGCGGGGGCTACTCTTTGTTGTGCTGCACGGGCTTTTCATTGCGGTGGCTTCTCTTGCTGCGGAGCACGGGCTCTAAGCACGCGGGCTTCTGTAGTTGTGGCACATGGGCTCAGTAGCTGTGACTCGTGGGCTGTAGAGTACAGGCTCGGTAGTTGTGGCGCAGGGGCTTAGTTGCTCCGCGGCATGTGGGATCTTCCCGGACCAGGGCTCGAACCCGTGTTCCTTGCAATGGCAGGCAGATTCTTAATCACTGCGCCACCAGGGAAGCCCTGTAAAGAAGTCTTTTATCAGACTAATATTTTGTTTCGGTTTTATCACTGTGGTGAAAAAAGTATTATCATTTAGAGACAAAAGGAAGCATCTGAACAAATAGTGATAAAATCATGATGAAATTTGTGTTACAGATTTAGTACCTGGCAGTTTTCAAGATATATTCCAAATATATGTTCCCTCATTTAATCTATAAGCATCACTGTAAGGCAGGTTTTATTATGACTACTTAATTTACAAATAAGGATATTGAGACTCAGAGGTTAATGATTTTTCCAGATCATATAACTAGCAAATACTAGAATACAGTTTTGCCTCCAAAGTCCAATGGGTGCATTTTACCATGTTCATCCTCAATATGATGATTACTCACCATAAGTAATTAGTCTGGACAGCTCCACCATGAAGTAGGCAAGGTTTTCATTTTCCATGAAGGTTCTCCAAGAGTCTGAGGCTTTTTCAAATTATTATTTAAAGCTTCAATTTGTGGTTTGTGGTTGTTAGTTCAAGGCAACGTATCCACCTAAAATGGAACCTCTCTCCTCTTGAATTTGCTCTATTTTTTAAAGCCTATAAATCTTAAACTCTTGAAGATTGTACTTTGAGGCACTGTTGAATGAATAAAATATATCACATTCATGTTGGCCTCTAGAGGTCACAAATGCAACAGAATCTTGTTTCCTTCTCTTCTCTTCAAGAGGGATTTTGACAGCCCACAAACCACAATGGTTTTGATGCATGTGTGTGGTCACTGTAATTCTTGTGATTCTAATGATTGCATTACAAGGATAAGTTTGCTTACAAATATGTTCAGAACCTTACTTTTAAAACCAGCATTTTCTCAATATTAATAGCCTTGGAGAACAGGAGAAAGCAATAGAAAGATGTCTTTGGAATCTCTGCAAATGTTTTTTAAAAATGCAGAAAGTAAGGATATATTATTCTGAGAAGACCAGTTGGAATTGTTTGCTATCACTTTTGTGTACAAATGACAAATAAAAAACATTTATTTTATATATTCAATAAAAATATTTGAAAAATACTTTATATATTTGTGTATAAAAATAAATGGAAAAGTACTGTTAGTGTGCTATTTACATAAAGTAGTTAAAACATAATTTAAATTGGTTAAAATATTATGAAAACATTTTAAGAAGCAATAAATTTGGTGGTCAGTAGAGCTCTGAATTTTTTTAATATTTTAATTTTGTGACGTTTTCTAATAAAAATCTCTGCCACTTATTGGTCATTTACAACCCATGAGGCATCACCTAGATGCTCTTTAAACATATTATTCCATTTATTTTCACAACAACCCTATGTAGACCTTTTGCTAAATTTAAGAATTGATGCTTTTTCTTTGCTTGTTTTTTTCTTAGGAAGTGTTTCCAACAAAGAGTTGGAAAGACCCATTTATATTAATCTGGAGAAAATAAGCATAGGTATTTCAAATTTTAAGTAACTATTTTAAATGAAAATATCGGTCAAGTAAGTACATAGATTCATTTAATTGAGAGACAATTAAAAAAAAGAATTCCAGGTCGATATAGGCAGTTAATAAAACATGACTGTTATTGATATATCGCTATCCTAATTTTTGCTTACTTTATGTTCCCTAGAGATTACTTCATAAAGCCACTTCTCAATATTTTGCAAGCTATGAATTTCAGTAATGCATACTAAGTATTTACTAGTAATACTGAAGCGGAGCAGGACCCTATGGTCCTTGCCCCCCATGTCCTCAGTCTCCCTTTTTTCTGTGGAAAAACTTTAGCCAAAGAATAAGTTTAATCAGAGAAGTGAGAAAATGCAGAAGCAAAGAAAAGCAGTCAAACAGGACAAAACAATAATAGTTTAGTCAGTAAGCATAGTCAAGGACCTTTAGTTCCTTCTCAAGGGCTATAGATAATATTCTGAGCCATATCCTATGAGCTGTCTTATAGATACTGAAATCCCCACCAGGTGGAAGAAGTTAACTACGTGATGACCAGACTGTCATAAGATGCCACAGTTCTGAGAATTGGCCTCAAGGAAATGGGAAAAAACCTACCCGGAGCCGAAGATTAACTGTACTTAAAATAATCAGGATGATGCTGGTCAGACCACCGATGACCAATTTCAAGATGACTGTCAGAGCCGACTATCGTTTCTGCATGTAGCCCCTCCCTCCACCTATAACAGCTCTTGCCCACTGACTGTCAGTGGCGGGGAGTCGGCCTTTGGACAGCAGTCCCCACTCCGCCCCGCACCGGTTGCTGGCATCCAAAATAAAGCAAACTTTCCTTTCCACTAACCTTGCCTCTTTATTAGCTTTTGAGCGGCGAGCCGCCGGACCCCACTTTCGGTTACAATACCAACCCAGGAACCAATGCTGAAAATTACTCAATATGTTATTTTTATAGAAGAAATGTTAAGACCCAGTGAAATGTACAGATATCATCAGGGGAATTGTCCTCTCCCGTCTGAGCTTGCTTCTTCACAGTGTGGAAAGAACATGCCTGGGCTTTGGAGTTAGAGCTGGGTTTAAGTTCTGACTCCTTTATCGTGGGCAAGTTATTTATCCACTCTGAGCCAGATTTCTTTCTGTGAAAGGTGATAATTATATATTCTTAGCATGAAGCTGCCAGCATGATGACTGCCCAGCCTTCCTCTCCTTCTCTTTACCTTCCTCTGACAGGCAGTCATTAACTCCTTAGCGCTACAGGAAAGAAGGAAGGAAACAGCTGTGAGGTGGAGTCTTCCCTGCTCTCCATTATCTGCCACGCTTCCTCCCCAGCAGAGTTCTATTAACTCTCAGCAGTCACTCTTTTTTAATTAGATGATCGGAAAAGGAAAGGGATCATGGAGACTACTGGCTGGCATCTGGATTAGTTGGCAAGGGCAGTTTGGATAAACAAACAACGTGAAGAAAGGGTTTTGTATCTACGCCCCAGGGGTCTCAGAGCAAATCTTCAAATACAAGAGATGGTAAAAGAGAAATACTATTTGTAAAGTGGACAGACAATACAGCAGAAGAGTTGTGAGAACGTGTTCCAAAGCCAGACCGCCGGGCTTTAAATTCCACCTCTGCCACTTGCCCTCTGTGGAACCCTTTGCAAATTACTTAACCTTTCTGTGCCTCAGTTTCTTCATCTTTAACATGGTGATTATTAGAGTCCTCACCTCAGGGGCTGTTGTGAAGTTTCCATGAGTTAATATGTGTGAAGCGTTAGAACAGTGTCCAACACTGTAAGCTCCACATGGGTGTTTATTGCTGTTATGAATGATTACAAAATAAACCAATGCAAACGTTACTGCCTAAGTTAAGAAAAGTTTAAATTACGCTCTTTAAAAAAATGTCATTAATATAGGCTACTTCCTTCCCCACCTTGAATTTTGATCCTGGTATATGGGTTTGAATAACTGAAAACAATGCACAGTTGAAGTCAGAGTGTAAATTCCAGGAGATGAAATAGAGCAGAACCACTGCATTACAGTTTTCATACCAAACCTGAAATGAATCCAGGTTTGCTTTAAGCTGGCACCTTTGTTTCGTTTTGTTTGGTTTTAAAGAGTAGGTTGTTCCTAAAAGACAGTATGGCTTTTGGTAAGTGTTTCAAAATGTCTGATGAAGCTTCAATGTTTGAACTAAGACCAGGCCAGGTGATTTGTTATAAAAAAAAATTGTGTTGATTTGCAAAATGCAGTTAAGACATCTGAAAAAGAGGACTAAATCGTGCCAAATCTAATATTATAAAGACACAATGATATTATCTACCTTTGTTTGTCTTTTTCCCTTTTCTTTCTTTTCTTGTTTTCCCCTGCACACTAATTTAAGAAAACTCAAAAAATAGAGTAAGATGAATTTTTACATAGATATCTACAGTTATTTCAAACTCAACATCAAATGATGACTCAATGAGTCATCATTTTGATCATAGAATCTTGTTAAATCTACATCTGGAATAACTGTGAAGTCTGTCTTTTTCTTTCCCAGGGCCAGCCTCACCCTCTGCCCCTCTTTGTCTCACAGCTTTTGCTCGTCCATTTTGGATAGTCTAAGTAATTTCCTGGTTTGGGGCCTCAAATCTAAAAATTTGCAACAGGTTTTTAAAAAATATATTGTTTTAGTTACTCCCTAGAATCTCAGTTTAATTACAGAATTCAGCTTCTCTCTCTAGCCATCCTGGAGATCTTCTCTTGTCTTTGTTTCCTGAGTATTGTGTGTCCTAGAACATGGTAGATGTTCCATGAATGTTTGTTGAATGAAAGAATAAGCCCCCCAAAGAGTGTTAATTTATTCATGTGCCAAAATGGTTTCACACAAGGAGGTGTCAACTGTGAAGTAGTTCTAAGAAACAAAATGTAAACATAATTTATTTGAATTGATGGCTTGAAGAGATTCTAGTTTCAAAAGCACACACATTTTGGTAGGAAATCTAAGATTTGGAGAGAAGTATTTGTGAAGACCAAGTTTATTTAACACTCAGAGAGAATCATAGATGAGATCCGCAATCAGATATTTTTTAAATGTGGTAGGAAAAAGAAAGCCAATTCCCCTCCCCATCCACAAATGAAATCTATGGCAGGAATGGCCAGGTGTCCACCAGAGATTTGTGCTCCATCCTCTCTAGTGTTGAGTTGTTGCTGGGAAGCAGCTGTCTAGCCAGCCCTCCAGGTGTCGGTGGGGCTATGTCATTGTTCCCACCAGTGGGTAATAAGGAAGGTGAGTTATTTCACTTCTGGACTAAGGAGGTTAAGAAGTGGCATACCTTCTTTATTCTATCTTTCCCCATCCACCAACTAGCATCAGAGGACTACAGGACTTCCGGCATGTGACAGAGAAACAAGGTGGAAAGAGCCTGTATCGCTGCATCATTGTTGTTGTGATTTTTAAGAATTAACCTTTGTTACATAGAGTCTGGGGTGTTGGATGATGAGCTCTGATTCAACAAAAGGCCACAGGGAATTGAAATAGAGAAGCTTGTTACTCAGAGGTACTGGAGGAGGTACATGGTATGCCTCAAAGACCTCGTGGGGAGGCTAAGAAAGAGTACAGGAAGAGAGACAGCAGAACTTGGGGCTCATGCCTTTATTAGGGTCTCTGGGTAGAGTAGTTTGGGATTCCTTGGCTAAGACCAGATTGGTCAGTTCAAACCAAGAATGGGTGAGAATGCTTATCACAAGTTGGTTGGGGGAGCATATCAGGAACTTACATCTACTTGCAACTCTATGGGCTGTTATCTAATGCATGTGCTTGAGGAAGGGGCTAGTGGCAGTTTAAGGCCCCCCACAGGCGGGGTTCAGCTTTGGACTTGGCCCCGCCTCTGCGTGTAGGTCATCCGAGGGCGTCTGCCCTTCGCTCAGACAGGACGGGGTTAAAGGAGCAGCTGATTCAGGGGCTCTGGCACAGGCCGGGGGGAGGGAGGGGCACGGATGCGGGGCGAGCCTGCGGTGGCAGGGGCCGGCGTGACGCTGAACAGGCCCGAGTCGTGCCACGCGTTCTCCCGGGGAAGCTGTCCCTGGATCCCGGGACCCCGGTAGCGGCGGGCTGCACGAGCTCCCGGGAGGGGAGGTGTGGAGAGTGACCTGTGCTCGCACACAGGCCTCTTGGTGGCAGTAGCAGCAACCCTAGTGTCCCACGCCCGTCTCTGCTGCCCGTGCCGACCACCGCGGCTCGCGCCCGTTTCTGGAGCTCCTTTACACGGTGCCCTTAATCCCCTCTCCTCGCGCCCCAAGAAGCAAAGAGGCAAGAAAAAGCCTCCTGTCTCTTCAGCAGCTCCGCGCCCATTTCTGGAGCTCCTTTACGCGGTGCGCTTAATCCCCTCTCCTCTCGCACCAGGAGACAAAGAGGCAAAAAAAAAGTCTCTTGTCTCTTCCGCAGCTCCGCGCCAGTTTCTGGAACTCCTTTAAGTGGCACGCTTAAACCCCTTCCTCACGCACCAGGAAGCAAAGAGGGAAGAAAAGGTCTCTTGCCTCTTCGGCAGCTCCAGACTTCAACCGGACTCCCTCCCTGCTAGCCGTGGCGCACTAACCTCTTCAGGCTGTTTTCACTCTGCCAACTCCAGACCTTTCCCTGGGATTTGACTGAAGCCCGAGGCTCAGCTCCCAGCCCCCGCCCGCCCCGGCGGGTGAGCAGACAAGCCTCTCGGGCTGGTGAGTGCTGGTCGGCACCAATCCTCTGCGGGAATCTCTCCTCCCTCCCACTGGTGCAGGTCCCGTCCCTATTCTTTGTCTCTGTTTACTCTTTTTTCTTTTGCCTACCCAGGTACGTGGGGGGTTTCTTGCCTTTTGTGAGGTCTGAGGTCTTCTGCCAGCGTTCAGTGGGTGTTCTATAGGAGAAGTTCCACGTGTAGCTGTATTTCTGATGTATCTGTGAGGAGGAAGGTGATCTCCGCATCTTACTCTTCCGCCATCTTGCCTGCAGTCTCCTCATCGAGAATTTTTATTTCATTTTTCTCTAGGTATTTTTTGATTTCCTCTTTGATTTATTCAGTGATCCATTGGTTGTTTAGTAACATATTGTTTAGCCTCCATGTGTTTGTGGTTTTTACAGTTTTTTTTTTTCCTGTAATTGGTTTTAACCTTCATAGTGTTGTGGTCAGAAAAGATTCTTGGTATAATTTCAATTTTCTTAAATTTACTGAGGCTTGCTATGCTGCCCAGCATGTGATCTATCCTGGAGAATGTTCCATGTGCACTTGAGAAGAATGTGTATCCTGCTGCTTTTGGATGGAATGATCTATAAATATCAATTAAGTCTGTCTGATCTAATGTGTCATTTAAGGCTTTGTGTTTCCTTATTGATATTCTGTATGGATGGTCTGTCCATTGATGTAAATGTGGTGCTAAAGTCCCCAACTATTTTTGTGTTTCTGTCTGTTTCTCCTTTTATGGCTGTTAGGTGTTAGCACCTATGGCATAGGTGCTCCTATGTTGGGTGCATATATATTGTTATATCTTCTTCTTGGATTGATCCTTTGATAATTAGGTAGTGTCCTTCTTTGTCTCTTGTAACAGTCTTTATTTTAATGTCTATTTTGTCTGATATGAATATTGCTACTCCAGCTTTCTTTTGATTTCCATTTGCATGGAATACCTTATTCCATCCTCATTTTCAGTCTGTATGTGTCCCTAGATCTGAGGTGGGTCTCTTTTAGACAGCGTATATATAATTTTTTTTTCTATCCATTTAGCCAGTATATGCCTTTTTGTTGGAGCATTTAACCCATTTACATTTAAGGTAATTATTGATATGTATGTTCTTATTGCCATTTTGTTAATTGTTTTTGTAGGTGTTTTTTCTTCTTCTTTTTTTCTCTTCTATTGTGATTTGATGACTAACTTTAATGCTTTGTTTTGATTCATTTTTCTTCTTGTGTGAATGTATCTATTGTAAGTTTTGCTTTTGCTGTTACCACGAGATTTTGAAATTTTTATATACAAGGTTGTTTTAAGTTGGTGGTCTTTAAATTTCAAATGAATTTCCAATATTCTGCCTTTGTACTTTCCTCTTCTCATGATTGCTAGCTTTTATATCATATTTGTGTGTGGATTATATGCTACCTTTACTGTATGTTTACTTTTACTGGTGAGCTTTTCCGTTTGTAATTTTCTTGTTTCTAGTTGTGACCTTTACTCTTCTGCATAGAGAATTTCCTTTATCATTTGTTGTAAAGCTGCTTTGGTGGTGTTGAATTCTCTTAGCTTTTTCTGGTTTGTGAAGCTTTTGATTTCTCTGCCAAATCTTAATGAGAGCCTTGCTGTGTAGAGTATTTCTGGTTGTATGTTTTTCCCTTTCATAACTTTAAATATATTGTGTTACTCCCTCCTGGACTTCAGAGTTTTTGTTGAAAAATCTGCTCATAACCTTAGGGGAATTCCCTTGTATGTTATTTGTTGCTTTTAATATTTTTGCTTTGTCTTTAACTTTTGTCAATTTTATTAATATGTGTTTTGGTATGTTCCTCCTTGGATTTATCCTGTATGGGACTCATTGTTCTCTGGATTTGGGTGACTGTTTCTTTTCCCATGTTAGGGAAGTTTTCAGCTATTATCATTTCAAATATTTTCTTAGGACCTTTCTGTCTCTCTTCCTCTGGGACCCCTATAATGCAAATGTTGGTGCATTTAATGTTGTCCCAGAGGTCTCCTAAACTGCCCCCATTTCTTTTCATCTTTTTTTCTTTATTCTGTTCCCCAGCAAGGATTTCTATCATTCTTTATTCCAGCTCACTTATCCATTCTTCTGCCTCAGTTATTCTGCTATTGATTCTGTCTAGTGTATTTTTAATTTCAGTTACATATTGTTCATCTCTGTTTACTTGTTCTTTATACCTTCTAACTCTTTTCTAAACATTTTTTGTATCTTCTTGGTCTGTGCCTCCATTCTTTTTCCAAGGTCTTGGATCATCTTTAGTATCATTACTCTGAATTCATTTTAGGTTAGATTATCTATCTCCTCTTCACTTAGTTGTTTTTCTGGGGTTTTATCTTGTTCCTTCTTCTGAGATATATTCCACTGCTGTCTCATTTTGTCTAACTTTCTGTGATTGTAGTTTCCATTCTGCAGGCTGCAGTGTTGTAGTTCATCTTGAATCTGATGTTTGTCCCCTGGTGGATGAGGTTGGTCTAAGAGGCTTGTCCAGGCTTCCTGGTGGGAGACACTGGTGTCTGCTCACTTGAGGGTGGGGCTGGATCCTGTTCCTCTGGTATGAAGGGCCACATCAGGTGGTGTGTTTAGAGGTGGCTGTGGTCTCAGGAAGATATTAGGCAGCCTGTCTGCTGATGGGTGTGGCTGTGTTCCCACTGTCTTGGTTGTTTGGCTTGAGGCATCCCAGCACTGGAGCCTACAGACTGTTTGGTGGGGCCAGGTCCTGGTGTCAAGATGTTGGCCTCCAGGAGAGCTCACACTAATGAGTATTCCCCAGTTCCTCTGTCAATAGTGTCTTTATCCCCACATTGAGCCACAGCCACACCCCACCTTCTCAGGGATCCCTTCTAGACCAGCAGGTAGGCCTGGCCCAGGCTCCTATGAAGTCACTGCTTTCTCCTTGGGTCCCAGTGCACATGAGACCTTGTGTGCACCCTCCAAGAGTAGTGTCTCTATTTCCCTCAATCTTGTGTAGTTCCTGCAATCATGTCCTGCTGGCCTCCAAAGCCAAATGCTCTGGGGACTCCATCTCCTAATGCTAGATCTCCTAGGCTGGGGAGCCTTAAATGGGGTTCAGAACTCTCACTCCTGTGGGAGAACCTCTGTGATATAATTATTTTTCAGTTTGTGGGTCACATACCTTGTGTGTATGGAATTTGATTTTATTGTGAATGTGCTCCTCTGACCGTCTATTGTGGTTTCTACTTTGTTTTTGGCTATAGAATATCTTTTCTGGTAGGTTCCTGTCTTTTTTGTAGATGGTTGTGCAGCAGTTAGTTGTGATTTTGGTGCTTTCATGAAAGAAGATGAGCTCAAGTCCTTTTACTCTACCATCTTGTCTCCAGCTTCCTGATTATATTTTAAAAAATCTCTTTTGCAAGCACCTGATCAATTGAACATTTTACCAAATTTTGAAAGACATGTAGTCAGGGGACAATGGTCAGGTCCTCCTTCTTAACTCCATCTTAACCAATCAACTAGAGACTTGAGAAAACAGAACATCTCCATCGAAAAATAAAGAACTCTGTTGGGCTATCCAGAACCCCTCAAGCCAGCAAAAGTGCCCCATTTTAATTCTGAGTAGTTTCCAAAAAATCTTAAGCTTTCCTTAGATTCTGAAATTTATTGGCATAAAGTTGTATACAGTATAATTTTTAATTTCCTCCATAACTCTTGTATGGTTTCCTTTTTCAGATGGCTTATTTCATACTTATTCACTTTTCATATTGATCAAATTTGCCAATAGTTTGTCTATTTATTGGCCTTTTTGAAGAACTGAATTTTGTTTTCATTGATCGACTCTGCATTTTTGATAGTTTTCTATACTGTTAGTAATATTTTCTACTTATTTTGAAGTTTTTGTCTTTTTGTTATTTACTAACATCTTCATACTCTGGCTTAGTTATTTTCCTCTTAATAGTTCTTTGGCTGTAAACTCAAAGATTTGCTATGTGGTTCACTCATTTATATTCAAGGAGATTTTAATGTTTGAAAACATTTTCCTGGTAGAGATTTAGGGACTGTACAATGTATAAATTAATTGTATGATGTCCATCTAATTCATTTAAATTTCTCTAGTGACTCACCTTTTTAGAACTCTTTTCAAATGTTAGGACTTATATATGTATCTTTCAAAGTTTTTGAATTTAATTTACCATCACTCCAATTCTCAGCTATGTCTATTCCATTAAACTCATCTAACAAGCTTTAATTTTGAATAATTACTTTATTTTCAATACATTATTTTATGTATACAATACCCAAATTTCTCTTATTATATTGAATATATTTATTTTTAAAATGACTCATTATCATTTCCTTAGATGTTTGAGTTTTAGCTATTTCAATATGGGGGTATCTCTTTTATATGGTGTTGATTTTACTCAAATACTTGGAGATTCTTGATTGTCTACAAATTTTTGTATTTCATAATTCTTTCTTGTCTATATGTTGTTGTTGATTATTATCTTTATGTTGTAGTCTACTTTCAATAATTGCACAGATAATAACTTTGCTTTTTGTTGAAATAATTTAGGAGTGTGTTTTCTGGGTGTATGTATTCTGACCTTGTGAATCAATAGCCATGTGGAGTACTGCTATGTATTTATGTCTGAAGTATCCACACTCACTCTTTTAGTTATAAATACACCACACACACACACACACACACACACACACACACACACACACACACACAGAGTCTTAGCTCAGGATGCCATAACAAAATACCATAGTTTGGGTGGTTTAAACAACAGAAATGTATTTTCTTACACTTTTGGAGACTGGAAGTCCAAGATCAGGTTGTCAGCATGGTCAGGTTCTGGGGAAGGTTCTCTTCCTGTCTTGCAGACTGTCACCTTTTTGCTGTGTCCTCATGTGGCTTTTCTTCAATGTATGCATGTGCAGAGAGAGATAGATCTGTCTCTTCCTCTTCTTACAAGGTCATAAATCCTTTTGGATGAGGATCCCACTTAAATGAGGGTCCATTTAATTTTGATTATCTCCTACAATTCCTGTCTCCGTATATGGTCACACTAGAATCTAGGACTTCAACGTATGAATTTTGTGGAGACAAAATTCAATCCATATCACACACATACTTTACTATTTTCTTCTCAGAATAAACATGGAAGAGAATGTTGAAAAAAAAATTCAACTAAGTAAATGTAAAAAAATCGTATTGGCTTTTATCAGTGATTCATGAATCAGGCAGCATCTCACTAGCAAATAAAAAAAAAGAGCTGAAGGAACTGTACACAATGAAATACTTCTATAAGAATAAAAAAAGGAGAGGGACAAGGAAGTTATACTAGCAAAGAACGTATTGTGGCAAGATTAATCTTCTTTAAGGGATCGCAAGGATATATCAGGCAGATTACCTCACTAGTGCTGACCAGGTAATTCCAGGTTGACTGGTTTAAGGTTCCATTCCTGGCGGAGGGTGAAACCGTAATTAAGTTAGGTATTACATTTCAGTTTGGTGACATGGGGCTTAGCACAGTGACTCCATTTGGGGCTTATTGTCTTGTATTTAACAATTCCCCTTTTTTGATAAGACTCACAATCAAACTGAAAGAGATGATAAAAGTTTAAGGCATTAGCACCACTTTTAGCTACCACGCTGAGGTTCTCACAGCTTTTGCTGATCTTCTGTGTGGTATTCACATGTCATAATGTCTTTTTGCTGAATCTATGTTGTTTTTACATGTCAGAACTTCAGGTTCACGTTTTAAAAATAATTCATTCTCTTCATTTCTTTTCTGACATTCCAGTATCAGAGGGATTGTTTACTTGGTAGTTAGTGGTTTCAAACACATTTAAAGCTTTTGAGAGAATACAGCACACCAGGAAGACTAATATGATTATTACAAGCAGGATAATTCCCAATGTCTGCAGTGTATTTCAGAGCCATGGTCCCCAAGACCAAATCCAAACAAAAATAAGGCAAAGAAAGACCCTGTTGAAGGAGTCACTTTCTTAAGGCAAATGGCTTGTTCAGTGATCTGATATGGTTGAATTTCAACTTCCCCAGAAGTGTTTATCAAGATGTAACAAGAGGTGTTGGCCACAGCACAGACACTTATTCACTCAGCTAAACTATAATCAAGGGCTATCCTATTATCAAGAGCAACCTTAGCCAGAGAGTTTAAGGATTTTTACTAGGCAGCTATTGCTTTAGTAGCAGATTCTCCAGTGTCTTTAAGAGTTAAGGAGATATTTCTTATCATAGTCTCATTTGTACTCGCTTCTAACCAGGAAAGTCAGGACCTGCCAAAGGAAGCAAATCCTGAATCTTGAATGCCTCCTGGTAGGTCCTTCCTAACTGGATGATGAAAATTCAGGGGAGGTGAGCAATGAGGTATCTAAGTTTGTTTGTGAACATTTAGGGGCACATTTAGCTAACCTAAGGGGCATTCCCCAGTTATACACCAGACATCAAGGTATTCATAGGCCCAAGGATAATGATAACCACCACAGACAAAGAGAAATCCTGTTGAGGCACAAACTACTACTAAGGTGACACTGTTAATGGATTCATTCACAGAGATGGTTGCATTTGCAATTTCAAACCAGGGATCAGTTATGTTTTCAGTACATTCAGGAAGCAAATCTCCCAGCTTTAAATAGAAATTGTTCTAAATTCCTCACAAATATGAGTGTTACTGGCGAGATCTATTTGTAATTGGTGGCTGATCTGATTTAAATAATCATAAAAACGTAGGGGTGCAAATGTACTATGATTTGCATAGGTATTTGTGTTTAACTGCACAAGTTCAGCCATAGTTGGAGAAAGTTAAAAACAAGGCATTGGATGTACTGGCTGTAAAAGTTGGACTTTGTAAGGGACTCATGGGGGTAGGGAGACAACTGTAATTTAAGCTGACATTGGGACAAAAATGTTCACACGGGGTATAGGGGAGTCTCTAGCATCATGAACAGATTAGAGTTTTTGATGAAAAATCCAGATGCCTTAAAGATTATCCCCTTTTACAATAGCCTGGAAGATATGGATTATGGCATTGTCTTCCCAGGCCAATGCCAGAGTAAAGGCAAGAAAGAGAAGAAAGATTTTCATATTTAGTTAAAATATGAGGCTTTAATCTGACATCTTGGGTGGAAACAGTCTACCTCAGTGTCAGCTACTTCTCTTCCTTGCCAATTTGATTTGGAGGTCTCCAGCATTTGCAAAAACCAGATGTCATGTGACACATTCTTAAGCTGTGGAATGTGTACCCAAGGTTCAATGCCTTCTAGTTTTGCAGCTTTATAAGTGATAAAGAGCATTTGGTAAGGTCCTGTCCATGAGTCTCAGTTTTGTAAAAGCATCAGGGTAAAATAATTGTCTGTAAATGACAAAAGACTTAAAAATGCCCATTGGTCTGATGACAGCTCATTTGATAAGGAAATGTAGTTATTTCTGTAATACACAATATTTAAGATAATAACAGAAATTATGACTGATAACATTATATCAGGAAATGTCAGATTTCCAGGAATTTCATACAATTTCAATAACATTTATAACATTTACCTATACAAATACAACATAAAGAAGGCTTAACATTACTTATTTGACAATGCTTTCCATGTAATTTAATATATCAAATAAGCCTAATTAGTTTAACATCTCTCTTTTTATAAGGAGAAAGAACAAATCATTTGAGATGTTCCAGGGACTCTCTGCAAAATCCCCAAATTACTTCAGATCAAAAAAATTCATTCAGAATTTTATTTTGGGGAATTTTATCAAAAATATAAAAAAAAATTTAAAACATTTGTTCAAATAGAATCATAGGTCACTGTGAAACAGTGATGTGTCACAGATATCACAGGCAGATACAAAAAGTTAAATAGTTGTAAAAAAAAAACTAGCTTTTTTTAACAGAGAAGACTCAGCTTCCTTAAGTAATAAAAGTCCTGATAAAGACAACAAAAAACACAGGAAATTATTTTAATAATACAGAATTTTTGTTTTTTAGGCAGATTACTTAAAAGCTAAAAAAATCTTCTGTTCACAATTTCTTCTTAAGAGCAGACCAGTAATCTAATAAAACACATCCTATCAGCAGATGAAACAGAATTAAGGTTTAGTGTAAGTATGCTTTTGATATTAAAGCTTATTTTAAAAATCCAAATAATTCATTCAGTTTTACCCAGTTTGGCCATGCATAAAATTACTTTTTCAAGATTCCTTTTCTACAGACCTCCTACAGTTTTGTTCTTTGTCTTTTTAATCCTGAAATAATCGGCCTCACTTTAGGATAAAGTTACTTTCTTTTACCTCAACAAAAATGCATCTCTGGGCTTCCCTGGTGGCGCAGTGGTTGCGCGTCCGCCTGCCGATGCAGGGGAACCGGGTTCGCGCCCGGGTCTGGGAGGATCCCGCGTGCCGCGGAGCGGCTGGGCCCGTGGGCCATGGCCGCTGAGCCTGCGCGTCCGGAGCCTGTGCTCCGCAACGGGAGAGGCCGCAGCAGAGGGAAGCCCGCATACCACAAAAAAAAAAAAAAAAATGCATCTCCATTCCTCAGCCCTTCTTTTAATGAAAACAAACATTCTACTTTCCTTGCATTTAATGAAGAAATGACTTATTTCTGCAACTTCAGGGTCTAGTGTTCTTCTTGACACATGGTAATGGAAGGAAGGAAGGAAGGAAGGAAGGAAGGAAGGAAGGAAGGAAGGAAGAAGAGAGTTGTTTATTTCTAGTAGCTTATTATTTCTAGTAGCTTTAGTTACATATATTAGAATTCTTAACCTTTAAAAACCTTAATTTCTAGTGAAAATTAGAAGTAAAAAATTGTAGACTATCTTACATTCTGTGGATTAGCAGACTTATAAATACACTTCATAATTTCTAGAGGTATATTATTCCTCATAGTAATTTTTTAATGTGGCATAAAATTTATAAACCCAATAAACTTACTTATAAACCCAATAAGCTTAAATTTCTCCGTAATAAGAAGCCAACATTACAGATAAATTTATGTTCACTAATTAATGTTTCAGTATTTTATTTTATTTGGAGATGATCTAGCCATTCAATGACTATCCATCATTTAATCTAACTTAGCAAAACTCTCAGGTTTCAACTTATCAAAAAGATTTGGGGAAACTATCTAAGTAGACATGCCCTAAAATAAATATATAATTATTGACAAAATGTTCACCTAGAAACTTATATTCCACTTACATCCATAAAGTCACTTGTTCTCAACAATTATATTTAAATTACTCATGAAAATTTCATCACACCTAGTTATTTTTCTTACTGACAAATTTTGTAACAGAGGTAACATGAACTTATTTGATTAGTAAACCCAGGCAGACTAAAAGCTGCATACTTTCATTATTTGTAATGCTGATAACTCTGAATACATACCCATTTTAATTAAACCAACAAATTTAAACTACCCTTTACTTTCTAAAGATTATTTTAGATCACGTGTACTTCAAAAACATTTGGGTTAGTTTCTGTATTTCTGAGAGTTTTAGGAATCCTTAATTCATACGAGCACTTGCTCGTTCTTAAGTCAAATAAATAGAGCTCTTTTATAAATTAATTTTAGCAATATCATCCAGAGGTAGAAAAATATTTCACATTTATAACATACATGTACATTCAGACAAATGCAAACAGAGATCTTATAGCTTTCATTTTTAAATTTTAGCCATGTGTATGATAATGCAAAACTCATATGCTTATGAAAGAGCAGTTAGATCCAAACTACTCTTTTTTTGGCAATTGAAATTAAATTTACCTGGCCAGATGGTTAAATTTTTTTGTACCAATATTTGTGGAGAAATCACTTAAGGTTTGTATTCATCCTTGACAAGAAATCTTATGGAAGTGTGGAATAGGTTTTGGGCAAGTGAGCTTCTGAAGCAGTTTGTATTTTTGAAAAGCCTCTTTTCTTCTTTTTTTCAGTCTTAGGAATTTATGATGGCAAAGATAAGTGGATTTTGAATTGTTTCTAGAACTGCATTTCCGGTTTTGCAAACATTTGTAAGATAAGAACAGTTTCTTTTAATTCCTCAAAGAATTGGGTTGAGGCCTAAATGACATCAAGGGGCTGATCTGCCTATCAAATCACAATATTTTCAGATTGCCTTTTTATAACAGGGAGAGAATTTCAAACTAAGATGGAAATAAAAAATGTCTATGTTCTGGATTTAGGGCTGTTTGTCTTTGAAATGTTTTGGTAAAGGCTACTAACTTGGCAGACTTTTGTTTACAGTGTTATATTCTCTTCAGAGTGGAAAGATAATTCAGATAGAGGATTAATAGAATGAGCACTCAAGTAAAGAGGCATAGAGGGGAGAAGTAGGAATTGCATCAATCTTACAGTCTTGTTTTAGGTACTTCTTGTGTCTTTAATTTTTCATTAGCTTTTTCTAATAAATTTTTCAATGAAGCCATTTTGGAATCTTGAAGTCTTTTGGATGCTTCTGCATACCAATTAAAATGGGTATCCCATTCTGTTTTTTTTTTTGATTTGGGAAACATTGCTTTCAAATGTATTTCTTAAATAAAGGATCTTTTTTAATTGGAATGTTCCCATAATGGTCATTGTAATTCTAGGCTTAGTAAGATTTTGCCATTTTTGTAGATATTTATAGCTTCGGGGACCATAATTCTTAGACATAAAATAAACAGTTGTACCAGAAATTGGCGTGTTAAACTCCTTGAAACTTAAGGATCCCGTTTTAGCTAAGTCTTGGGTCTCTTGGAACCAAATTAATACCTAAGAGGGATATGCCACTGGTTGGGCATTGTGTGATGTTTTAAAGTGTACTTCATTGCATGAAAATTTTCTTGAGGGTTGTGGGTGACCTAGTATCAGTCTAACTCATTCAGTGGCCAACTTATTCTAACATGGGAGTCTTTGAGTTAGCTGGCAAGCACTGTAACAGTTTTTAAGTGCTTGACCAATTTTGCAGCTTTTGGCTTCTGATATTCCCATTGGCAATCGCCTTTACCTCATGTGCACATTAAAACACCAGCTGTAGACAAAGTGATATTACTGAAGACTAGCTAAGAGAAGACCTTAGGTGCACATCACCAGCATTTCCCAATGTAGAAGTGCAGACTGAACCAGTAGACCTCAAAAAATGAGGACTGTAGACTAGCTAAGGGCTAAGAAGTTTTATTCCAGGTGGAAATGTCAGCTAATTCAAGCTGATCTGGACTGGGATGTCGAACTCGCTAAGGACTGACACTCTGTTAGAGCCTCCTGTGAGTCTAGACTGACCTGTTAACTCTGGATTGGAAAGCCAATTAAATTGGGAGCTCAATGGAAAAAAGAAACAGAGCTCAGAACTGAGAGGAACTTACCCATGGCCCGCAGGAATGGCAAGAACGACAGAGAACTCACAGAGTTCACAGAAGCCAGTGTTTCTCCTTGTCACTGACACCATAAGAAGTTTCCTTTGGATCCCATCACTACCCTCAAATCTGTTAAGAAACAAAATTCAACTGAGTAAATTTTAAGCATCTTATTGGCTTTATTCAAAGATTCATGAATTGGACTGCATCCCATCTAGCAAATAGAAAGGAGCTCCAAGGAGCTCTACAAAATGAAAGACTTTTATGGGCAGAAGTGGGTAGAACAAGGAGGTTATACTAGCAAAGATCTAATTGGAGCAAGAGCACTTTTCTTTAGGGGATTACAGAGGTCTTTCTATCAGGCAGATTACTTCACTAGTGATGACCAGGTAATTTCAGATTGACTGGTTTAAGATTCCTTCTCTGGGGGAGGCTGAAACTCTAATTAAGTTAGGTATTGTCTCAGTTTGGTGACGTAGGGTTTAACACAAATTACTCCATTTTGGCTTGTTATCTTGTTTTTAACAGAGGTAAGGATTTACTGACACAGCTGTTTCAAATGCAGGTTCTCATTTAAATTTCCTGATGATTCTCCCAATACTCCTTTCTATTCATTCTATAGATTGACTCTTGAAAAGGAACTTTCCTGAGACCTGTTTTTATTTATATTTTTTGTGTTGTAGACTGTACTTTCTTGTATACTTATTTCTCCATAGATCTCATCTACTTTCAATCTGTTGAGTATTCTCTAAAATGTCAGGTCTACTGTTACTTATTCTTGTTTGTGTATGTTTTACTCTTATTTGTGTGCATTAATTTTGCCACAATGACCCAGTTAGAACATTTAATTAACAGCTAATCTAAAAATAATCTGATGAAGAATCTTTTTCACCATTAGCTTTAGATTATACTTTAGATTCAAATGATCTTGACACTCCTTCAGGGGTGACAGCAATAAAATAAAAGGATAAGAAAATCTCTAAAAATTCAGGAGCTGGAAAAATTTCAGGGGTTTTAATTTTTTCAGTATCCAGTTTTCTAGTGTTTATTTATATTTTTTCTTTCCCTGAAATCAAAACAATTCACTTCTACACTTTTAAAATGGATATTCATATTTAATTTATTTACTGCATTGTGTTCCCTCTTTCCTTAGTTACATTTGTTACCAGAACACATTTCGCTGGTGTGGTTAGGGGATCATGTATCCATTTATCAAACATTCATGAAATACTTCTATTTAAATTCATCACCATAATTATGATAATGGATACATTCATCACACCCAAAATTTCCTCAGGCTCCTTTGTTATATCTTGCTCCTGACTCCTACCACTCCTCATGGCCAAGCAGCTACGAATCTGCATTCTGTCACTGTAAATTACTTTGATTTTACAGAATTTTATATAAATATAATCATACACTGTGTACACTTTTTTCTATTTTTTATTTAAGCAGCACAATTATTTTTAAATTCACCCAACTTGTCTGTATTTTTATTGCTAAGTAGTATTGTACTGTATGGATATACCAGAATTTGTTTGTACATTCACCTGTTAGATATATGGGCTGTTTTCAGTCTTTGGCTACTATCAATATCCATGTAGATATCTTTGAATGGATAAATGCTTTCTTTTTTCTTGACTAAGTTCCAAGGAATGGACTTATCTGGTAGTTTTGTATACTTAACTTCTTGAGAAATTGCCATACTGTGCTGTGAAGTTGGTGTACCATTTTCCATTTCCATTCACAGTTTTCACATCTTTTCAACACCTTACATGGTCAATCTTTCTAATTTTAGATATTCTAATAAGTGTGCAGTGGTATCTAATTGTATTTTAATTTGCTTAGCATCTTTTCATCTATTTAGTTTACCATCTGTATATTTTTATGGGTGAATTGTCTGTTCAAACTTTTGGTCATTTTCATTGGGTTGTTTGTTTACTTAATATTGAATTTTGAAAACTATTTTTAGAGAAGTTTTAGTATCATGATAAAATTTAGAAGAAGGTAGAGATACTTCCCATATAGGCTGTTTCCCCACACATGCATAGCCTTCCCAATTATCAATATCATTCACCAGAATAGAACATTTTTTTGCAAGGAGGAACCTGCATTGAGATAGCAAAATCACTCAAAACTTCAATCTTCAGTGTTCACTCTTTGTGTTGTATATTTTATGGGTTTGTACAAATGTATAATGACATATATCCATTACTATAACGTCACACAAAGTATTTTAACTGTGTTTAAAAACCTCTGTGCTGTGCCTATTCAAATTGCCCCATCTCACAAATTGTTGCTGGTGACCATAGACCTTTTTATTGTCCCCATAGTTTTGTCTATTCCAAAATGCCCCATAGTTGGGATCATACAGTATGTAGCCTTCTCATACTGACTTCTTTCACTTAGTAATATGCATTTAAGTTTTATACATGTCTCTTCATGTCTTGATAGCTCATTTCTTTCTAGTGCTGAATTATATTCCATAGTCTGGATACACTACAGTTTATGTATCAATTCACCTACCAAAGCAAATTTTGGTTGCTTCAAAGTTTTGGCAGTTATGAATAAAACTGCTATAAGCATCCATGTGCAAGTTTTTGTGTGGATATATGTTTTTGATTCATTTAGGTAAACACCAAGGAGCATGATTGTTGGATCATATGGTAAGAATAAGTTTAGTTTTGTAAGAAACTGTCAAACTGTCTCTAAATTTAACCTGATCATTTTGCATTCCCACTAGCAATATTTGAGAGTTTCTGTTGTTTCACATCCTCACCAGCATTTGTCATTGTCAATGTTTGGGATTTTAGCCATTCTTATAGACATGTAGTGATATCTTACTGATCTTTTAATTTGCATTAGCCTGATGACATATGATGAGGAACATCTTTTTATATGTCTATTTACCATCTATATATTTTCTCTGTTGAGGCAACTGTTAAGGTCTTTGGACCATTTTTAAAATTGGATTGTTTGTTTTGTTATTGTTAAGTCTTAGGAGTTCTTTGTTACTTTGAGAGAACAGTTTTTTTTTAATCAAATGTGTCTTTTGGAAATATTTTTCTCCCAGTCTGCGGCTTGCCTTTTCTTTATTTATTTTAAATTAATTTTTATTGAAGTATAGTAGATTTACAATATTGTGTTAGTTTCTGCTGTACAGCAAACTGAATCAGTTACAAACACACACACACACACACACATATATATATATATATATATATATATATATATATGCACTCTTTTTTGATTGTTTTCCCATATAGGTCATTACAGAGTATTGAGTAGAGTTTCCTGTGCTA
Organism: Physeter macrocephalus; assembly: GCF_002837175.3. Classification (NCBI taxonomy): domain Eukaryota; kingdom Metazoa; phylum Chordata; class Mammalia; order Artiodactyla; family Physeteridae; genus Physeter; species Physeter macrocephalus. Next base: position 62,924,011 of record NC_041234.1, read on the forward strand.
TACAGTAGGTTTTTATAAGTTGTCTCTCTTATATAGAGTAGTGTGTATATGTGAATCCAAATTTGCAAATTTATCCCTCCCCCCGTTCCCCCTTGGTAACTGTAAGTTTGTTTTCTACATCTGTGACTTTATTTTTGTTTGATAAATAAGTTCATTTGTACCATTTCTTTAGATTCCATATATAAGCGATATCAAATGATATTCGTCTTTCTCTATCTGACTTCACTCAGTATGACAATCTCTAGGTCCATCCATGTCGCAGCAAATGGCATTATTTTGTGTTTTTTTTGTGGGTGAGTAATATTCCATTGTATATTTGTACCACATCTTCTTTATCCATTCATTTATTGATGGACATTTATGTTGCTTCCATGTCCTGGCTACTGTAAATAGTATTGCAATGAACATTAGGGTGCATGTATATTTTTGAACTATGGTTTTCTCTGGATATATGCCCAGGAGTGGGATTGCTGGATCATATGGTAGCTCTAGTTTTAGTTTTTTTAAGGAATCTCCTTAAGATTCGCCATAGCGGTTGTATCAATTTACATTCCCACCAAGAGCTTAGGAGCATTCCCTTTTCTGCACACACTCTCCAGCATTTATAATTTGTAGATTTTTGATAATGGACATTCTTACCAGTGTGAGATGATACCTCATTGTAGTTTTGATTTTTAGTACTCTAATGATTAGTGATATTCAGCATGTTTTCATGTGCTTTTTGACCATCTATATGACTTCTTTCGAGAAATGTCTGTTTAGATCTTTCACCCATTTTTTATTTGTTTGTTTGTTTTTTGATATTGAGCTAGATGAGCTGTTTTTATATTTTGGAGGATTAATCCCATGTCAGTTGCTTCACTTGCAAATAATGTGCCCCATTCTGTGGGTTGTCTTTTTGTTTTGTTTATGATTTCCTTTGCTGTGTAAAATATATTAGTTTAATTAGATCCCATTTGTTTATTTTTGCTTTTATTTCCATTACTATAGGAGGTGGATCAAAAAAGATCTTGCTGCAATTAATGTCATAAATTGTTCTGCCTGTTTTCTGCTAAGAGTTTTATAGCATACAGTTTTACATATATGTCTTTAATAAATTTTGAGTTTATCTTTGTGTATGGTGTTAGAGAATCTACTAATTTCATTCTTTTACATGTAACTGTCCAGTTTTGCCAGCACCACTTATTGAAGAGGCTGTCTTTTCTCCATTGTATATTCTTGTCTCCTTTGTCATAGATTAGGTGACCATAGGTGCATATGTTTATCTCTGGACTTTCTATCCTGCTCCATTGATCTTTATTTCTGTTTTTGTGTCAGTACCTTGCTGTCTTGATTTCTATAGATTTGTAGTATTGTCTGAGTTAAGGAGCTTATTTTTCTTTCTCAATATTGCTTTGACTATTTGGGGTCTTTTTTTTTCCAAACAAATTGTAAAATCTTTGTTCTAATTCTGTGAAAAATGCTATTGGTAATTTCATAGGGATTGCATGGAATCTGTAGATTACTTTGGGTAGTACGATCATTTTGACAATATTGATTCTTTGAATCCAAGACCATGGAGTATCTCATCATCTGTTTGTGTCATCTTTGAGTTCTTTCATCAGAATCTTATAGTTTTCTGAGCATTTTTTTTTTGCCTCCTTAGGTAGGTTTATTCCTAGGTACTTTATTTTATTTTATTTTATTTTTGAGGCAATGGTAAATGGGATTGTTTCCTTAATTTCTATTTCTGAAGTTTCACTGTGAGTGTATAGGAATGCAACAGATTTCTGTGCATTAATTTTGTATCTTGCAACTGTAAGGAATACACTGATGAGCTCTAGTAGTTTTCTGTTAGCATCTTTAGGATATTTTATGTATAGTATCCTGTCATCTATAAACAGTGATGGTTTTACTTCTTTTCCAATTTGGATTATTTTTATTTCTTTTTTTTTTCCGATTACCATGACTAGGACTTCCAAAACTATGTTGAATCAAAGTGGCAAGAGTGGCCATCCTTGTCTTGGTCCTCACCTTTGAGGAAATGCTTTCAGTTTTTCACCATTGTATGTTGAGGTTTGTCCACTCTATGCCCACATTAGAGAGTTTTTATCACAAATTGTTGGATTTTGAAAAGAAAGATTTTTCTTCATGTATTGAGATGACCGTATGGTTTTTATTCTTCAGTTTGTTTATGTGGTGTATCACATTGATTGATTTATGTATATTAAAGAATCCTTGCATTCCTGGGATAAATCCCAAATGATCATGGTGTTGTTGGGTTCTGTTTGCTAGTATTTTGTTGAGGATTTTTGTGTCTATGTTCATCAGTGATATTGGTCTATAATTTTCTTTTCTTTGTGATATCTTTGTCTGGTTTTGGTATCTGGGTGATGGTGGCCTTGTATAATGAGTTTGGGTGTGTTCTTTCCTTTTCAATTTTTTGGAAGACTTTCAGAAGCATAGGTGTTAACTCTTCTATAAATGTTTGATAGAATTAGCCTGTGAAGCCATAAGGTCCTGGACTATAGTTTGTTGGGATTGTTTAAATCACAGTTTAAATTTCAGTACATGTGATCAGTCTGTTCATATTTTCTATTTCTTCCTGGTTCAGTCTTGGAAGGTTGTGTCTTTCAAAGAATTTGTCCATTTTTTCTAGATTGTCCATTTTTTTGGCATATAATTGCTTGTAGTATTCTCTTATGATCCTTTGTATTTTTGTGGTGTCCATTGTAACTTCTCCTTTTTCCTTTCTAATTGTATTGATTTGAGCCTTCTTCCTTTCTTTCTTGATGGGTCTGGCTAAAGTTTTATCATTTTTTTTATCTTTTCAGAGAACCAGCTTTTTGTTTCATTGATCTTTTTTTAAAATTTTCTCCCTCTCTATTTGATTTATTTTTGCTCTAATCTTCATGATTTCTTTCCTTCTATTAACTTTAGGTTTTGTTTGTTCTTTTTTCTCTAGTTGCTTTAGGTGTAAGGTTAGGTTGTTTGTTTGAGATTTTTCTTATATCCTGAGGTAAGATTGTATTGCTATAAACTTCCCTATTAGAAATGCTTCTGATGTGTCCCATACGTTTTGGATGGTCATGTTTTCATTGTCATTTGTCTCTAGGTATTTTTTTATTTAATCTTTGATTTCTTCAGTGATCCATTGCTTATTAAGTAATATATTGTATGCCTCCACATGTTTGTTTTTTTAGTTTTTTTCCTTTGTAATTGATTTCTAATCTCATAGTGTTGTGGTCAGAAGAGATGCTTGATACGATTTCAGTTTTCTTAAATTTACTGAGGCTTGATTTGTGGCCCAAAGTATGATCTATCCTGGAGAATGTTCCATGTGCTCTTGAGAAGAAAGTGTATTCTGCTGCTTTTGGATGGAATGCATATAGATATCAATTAAGTCTATCAGGTCTAATGTGTCATTTAAGGCTCCTGTGTTTAATTCTTAATTTTCTGTCTTCATGATCTGTCCATTGGTGTAAGTGGAGTGTTAAAAACCCCCACTATGGTTGTGTTTGTGTTACTGTCAATTTCTCCTTTTATGGCTGTTAGCATTTGCCTTATATATTGAGGTGCTCCTATGTTGGGTGTGTATATATATATATACAATTGTTATATCTTTTTCCTGGAATGATCCCTTGATCATTATGTAGTGTCTTTCCTTGTCTCTTTAAACAGTCTTTATTTTAAAGTCTATTTTGTCTGATATGAGAATTGCTACTACAGCTTTCTTTTGATTTCCATTTGCATGGAATATCTTTTTCCATCCCCTCACTTTCAGTCTGTATGTGTCCCTAGGTCTGAAGTGGGTCTCTTGTAGACAGCACATATACTGTTTTTGTTTTTGTATTCATTTAGCCAGTCTATGTCTTTTGCTTTTAAACCATTTACATTGAAGGTAATTATCAATATGTATGTTCCTATTACCATTTTCGTAATTGTTTTTGGTTTGTTTTTGTAGATCTTTTTCTTCTCTTGTTTTTCCCACCTAGAGTAGTTACTTTAGCATTTGTTGTAAAGCTCATTTGATGGTGCTGAATTCTCTTAGCTTTTGCTTGTGTGTAAAGCTTTTGACTTCTCCCTTGAATCTGATTGAGATCCTCACTGGGTAGAGTATTATTGGTTGTAGGTTTTTGTGTTTCATCATTTGAAATATATCATGCCACACCCTTCTGGCCCTCAGAGTTTCTCCTGAAAAATCAGCTGATAACCTTATGGGATTCCCTTGTATGTTATTTGTTGTTTTTCCCTTGTTACTTTTAATATTTTTTTTGTGTTTAATTTTTTTCAGTTTGCTTAATGTGTGTCTTGGCTTGTTCCTCCTTGGGTTCATCCTATGTTGGACTGCACACTTCCTGCACTTGAGTGAGTGTTTCCTTTCTCATGTTAGGGAAGTTTTTGACTATCTTTATATATTTTCACAGGCCCTTTCTCTTTCTCTTCTCCTTCTAGGACCCCTGTAATTTGAATGTTGGTGCATTTAATGTGGTCCCAGAGGTCTCTCAGACTGTCCTAATTTCTTTTCATTCTTTTTTCTTTATTCTATTCTGTGGCAATGATTTCCACCACTCTGTCTTCAAGCTCACTTATTCATTCTTCTGCATCAGTTATTCTGTTATTGATTCCTTCTAGTGTATTCTTCATTTCAGTAATTGTATTGTTCATCTCTGTTTGTTCTTGAAATCTCCTAGCTCCTTGTTAAACATTTCTTGTATCTTCCGCATCTGAGCCTCCATTATTTTTCCAAGGTTATGGATCATCTTTACTATCATTTCTCTGAATACTTTTTCAGGTAGATTGCCTATCTCCTTTTCATTTATTTGTCCTTTGGGTTTCTATCTTTTTTCTTTGTTTGCAGTGTATTTCTCTGTAATCTCATTTTGTCTAGCTTTCTGTGTTTTTGGTCTCCTTTCCTCAGGCTGCAGTATCGTAATTCCTGTTGATTCTGGTGTCTGCTCCCTGGTGGGTGAGGTTGTTCCAATGGTTTGTGCAGGCTTCCTGGTGCGAGAGACTGGTGCCTGCCCTCTGGTGAGTGTAGCTGGGTCTTGCCCCTCTGATAGTCAAGGCTGCATCAAATGGTGTGTTTTGAGGTGACTGTTGGCTCAGTATGATTTTAGGCAGCCTGTCTTTTGTTGGGTGGGGCTGTGTTCCTATCTTGTTGGTTCTTTGGCCAGAGATATCCCAGAACTGGAGTTTTCAGGATGTTGGCTGGGGTCAGTTCTTGTTGCCGAAATGGAAATGTGGACCTCCGGGCAAGCTCATGCCGATTAATATTTCCTGGGTCCTCTGCTACCAGTGTCCTTGCCCTTACAGTGAAATACTGCCAACTTCCACATCCCTAGGAGACCCTCTAAAATTCCTAGGTGAGTGTAGCTCAGGTTCCTATGGAGGTACTTCTTTGTGCTGGGTTCCAGTGCACATGAAAACTTGTGTGCACCCTGCAAGAGTGGAGTGTCTGTTTCCCTCAGCCCTGTGGAGTTCCTGTACTCAAGCCCTGCTGGCCTTCAAGGCTAAATGCTTTGGGGGTTCTTCCTCCTGATGCCACACCTTCAGACTGTCTTGGAGTGTTATTTTTATGTGGGAATGTCCCTGTGTAGCCTCCATGAGTTTAACATTTCTTGGTGTGAGGGCTGTTTTTATTATATATGTCTGCCACCTCTTTCCTCAGTGTATGCTGGCCATTATCCCTTTCATAAGAGGTGTGACTGATGTTGTGTGACCAGAGCCCGAAGTGGATATTGAGCAGAGCCTCCCATTTGCTCTGTGGTTGTCACTGTCTGTCAGGGGTGGAGTCTGCTTCTTAGTTGTTGGAGTAGAAGCCTCCAGATCTATTTATTTGCTGTGTATCTGATTTGCAGTGCAAGGTAGGTGGGATTGGAGCACTCCCACTGGGAGGGAAGCAGCCACTGAGTACTCCTCCTCTGGATGTGTTCACCTGTGGGTGTGCTCTGTTGTGTCACCTTACACCCATATGTGAGGTCTCAGATTACACTGCTGTTGGCACTGCTCTCTACCCCACTTTAAACATGAGTATGCTGGCAACTGGCCCTGGTATCTCTCAGACATTGTTTTCACCAGGCCACCAATGTAGATCCACTGAAGTTAGGTCCCAGGATAGCAGTAATCATTGTCCCAGGATTGCAGTAATCATTTCCTCAGGCTATCTCCTCACAGCTAACAGCTGCCCTCTCCTGGATCTCCTCTCCAAACTGCACATTTCAGCACCCAGCACCCATCTAATCCAGCAGACACATGTCTCGGCTTGTGGCATGCAGGGCTGTAACATGGACCATCTGTGTAGGTCTCACTCTCTCCTGCCTGCTACAGACCAGTTGCTGCACTCTCCTGCTATAGCACCTGAGGCTCCCCTTCTGTCCCAACTGCCAGTGAGAGGGCTTCCCCAGTTTTGGGAACCTCTCCTACAGCTCCCCCATAAGGGGAACAGGTTCCATCCCACTTCCTTTCCTCTTCTTTTTCCCTTCTTCTTTCTTTCATCCTACCTTGTTACTTGGGGATCTTTCTTGTCCTTTTCGGTGTCCCCTTCTGTTAGTGTTCAGCTGGTGCTCTGTGAAAAGTGTTCCATTTGTAGATGTATACTTTTTTTTAAATATCTTTACTGGAGTATAACTGTTTTACAATGGTGTGTTAGTTTCTGCTTTACAACAAAGTGAATCAGTTATACATATACATATGTTCCCATATCTCTTCCCTCTTGCATCTCCCTCCCTCCCGCCCTCCCTATCCAACCCATCTAGGTGGTCAAAAAGCACCGAGCTGATCACCCTGTGCTATGAGGCTGCTTCCCACTAGCTACCTATTTTACATTTGGTAGTGTAAATATTTCCATGCCACTCTCTCACTTCGTCACAGCTTACCCTTCCCACTCCGCATGTCCTCAAGTCCATGCTCTAGTAGGTCTGGGTTTTAATCCCGTCCTACCCCTGGTCTCTTCATGACTTTTTTTTCCTTAGATTCCACATATATCTGTTAGCATACGGTATTTATTTTTCTCCTTCTGACTTACTTCACTCTGTATGACAGACTCCAGGTCTATCCAACTTATTACATATAACTCAGTTTCATTTCTTTATATGGCTGAGTAATATTCCATTGTATATATGTGCCACATCTTCTTTATCCATTCATCTGTTGATGGACACTAAGGTTGCTTCCATGTCCTGGCTATTGTAAATAGAGCTGCAATGAACATTTTGGTACATGACTCTTTTTGAATTATGGTATTCTCAGGGTGTATGTCCAGTAGTGGGATTGCGGAGTCGTATGGTTGTTCTATTTGTAGTTTTGTAAGGAACCTCCATACTGTTCTCCATAGTGGCTGTATCAATTTACATTCCCACCAGCAGTGCAAGAGTGTTCCCTTTTCTCCACACCCTCTCCAGCAATTATTGTTTCTACAGTTTTTGATGATGGCCATTCTGACCGGTGTGAGATGATATCTCATTGTAGTTTTGATTTGCATTTCTCTAATGATTAATGATGTTGAGCATTCTTTCATGTGTTTGTTGGCAATCTGTATATCTTCTTTGGAGAAAAGTCTATTTAGTTCTTCTGCCCATTTTTGGATTGGGTTGTTTGTTTTTTTGTTATTGAGCTGCATGAGTGGCTTACAAATTTTGAATATTAATCTTTGCCAGTTGCTTCATTTGCAAATAATTGCTCCCATTCTGAGGGTTGTCTTTTGGTCTTGCTTGGTATCTTTTGCTGTGCAAAAGCTTTTAAGTTTCATTAGGTCCCATCTGTTTATTTTTGTTATTATTTCCATTTCTCTAAGAGGTGGGTCAAAAAGGATCTTGCTGTGATTTATGTCATAGAGTGCTCTGCCTATGTATTTCTCTAAGATTTTGATAGTGTCTGGCTTTACATGTAGGTCTTTAACCCACTGTGAGTTTATTTTTGTGTATGCTGTTAGGGAGTGTTCTAATTTCATGCTGTTACATGTACCTGTCCAGTTTTCCCAGCACCATTTATTGAGAGGCTGTCTTTTCCCCACTCTATATTCTTCCCTCCTTTATCAAAGATAAGGTGACCATATGTGTGTGGGTTTATCTCTGGGCTTTCTATCCTGTTCCATTGATCTATATTTCTGTTATTGTGCCAGCACCATACTGTCTTGATTACTGTAGCTTTGTAGTATAGTCTGAAGTCAGGGAGCCTGATTCCTCCAGCTCCATTTTTCGTTCTCAATATTGCTTGGGCTATTTTGGGTCTTTTGTGTTTCTATACAATTTGTGAAGTTTTTTCTTCTACTTCTGTAAAGAAATGCCAATTATAGTTTGATAGGGATTGCATTGAATCTGTAGATTGCTTTGGGCAGTAGAGTCATTTTCATAATGTTGATTCTGCCAATCCAAGAACATGGTATATCTCTCCATCTATTTGTATCATCTTTAATTTCTTTCATCAGTGTCATAATTTTCTGCTAACAGGTCTTTTGTCTCCTTAGGTAGGTTTATTCCTAGATATTTTACTATTTTTGTTGCAATGGTAAATGGGAGTGTTTTCTTAATTTCACTCTCAGATTTTTCATCATTAGTGTATAAGAATGCCAGAGATTTCTGTGCATTAATTTTGTATCCTGTTTCTTTACCAAATTCATTGATTAGCTCTAGTAGTTTTCTGGTAGCATCCTTAGGATTCTTTATGTATAGTATCATGATATATGCAAACAGTGACAGCTTTACTTCTTCTTTTCCAATTTGGACTCCTTTTATTTCTTTTTCTTCTCTGATCACTGTGACTAAACTTCCAATACTATGTTGAATAAGAGTGGTGAGAGTGGGCAACCTTGTGTTGCTCCTGATCTTAGTGGAAATGGTTTCAGATTTTCACCATTGAGAACAATGCTGGCTGTGGGTTTGTCATATATGGCCTTTATTATGTTGAGGAAGTTCCCTCTATGCCAACTTTCTGCAGGATTTTTGTCATAAATCGGTGTTGAATTTTGTCAGAAGCTTTCTCTGCGTCTATTGAGATGATCATATTGTTTTTCTCCTTCAGTTTGTTGATATGGTGTATCACATTGATTGATTTGCGTATATTGAAGAATCCTTGCATTCCTGGAATAAACCCCACTTGATCATGGTGTATGATCCTTTTAATGTGCTGTTGCATTCTGTTTGATAGTATTTTGTTGAGTATTTTTGCATCTATGTTCATCAGTGATATTGGCCTGTAGTTTTATTTCTCTGTGACGTCTTTGTCTGGTTTTGGTATCAGGGTGATGGTGGCCTCATAGAATGAGTTTGGGAGTGTTCCTCCCTCTGCTATCTTTTGGAAGAGTTTGAGAAGGATGGGTGTTAGCTCTTTTCTAAATGTTTGATAGAATTCGCCGGTGAAGCCATCTGGTCCTGAGCTTTTGTTTGTTGGAAGATTTTTAATCACAGTTTCAATTTCAGTGCTTGTGATTGGTTTGTTCATATTTTCTATTTCTTCCTGGTTCATTCTTGGCAGGATGTGCATTTCTAAGAATTTGTCCATTTCTTCCAGGTTGTCCTTTTATTGGCATAGAGGTGCTTTTAGTAATGTCTAATAATCTTTTGTATTTCTGCAGTGTCAGCTGTTACGTCTCTTTTCATTTCTAATTCTAATGATTTGAGTCTTCTCCCTTTTTTTCTTGATGAGTCTGGCTAATCGTTAATCAATTTTATTTATCTTCTCAAATAACCAGCTTTTAGTTCTATTGATCTTTGCTATCATTTCCTTCATTTCGTTTTCATCTATTTCTGATCTGATCTTTTTGATTTCTTTCCTTCTGCTAAATTTGGGGGTTTTTTTGTTCTTCTTTCTCTAATTGCTTTAGGTGCAAAGTTAGGTTGTTTATTCGAGATGTTTCCTGTTTCTTAAGATAGGATTATGTTGCTATAAACTTCCCTCTTAGAACAGCTTTTGCTGCATCCCTTGGGTTTTGGGTCATCATGTTTCCATTGTCATTTGTTTCTAAGTATTTTTTGATTTCCTTTTTGATTTCTTTAATGATCACTTCGTTATTAAGTAGTGTATTGTTTAGCCTCCATGTGTTTGTATTTTTTACAAATCTTCTCCTGTAATTGATATCTAGTCTCATAGCATTGTGGTCAGAAAAGGTACTTGATACGATTTCAATTCTCTTAAATTTACCAAGGCTCATTTGTGACCCAAGATATGACCTATCCTGGAGAATGTTCCATGAGCACTTGAGAAAAATGTGTATTCTGTTGTTTTTGGATGGAATTTCCTAAAAATATCAATTAAGTCCATCTTGTGTAATATATCATTTAAAGCTTGTGTTTCCTTATTTATTTTCATTTTGAATGATCTGTCCATTGGTGAATGTGAAGTGTTAAAATCCCCTACTATGATTGTGTTACTGTCGATTTCCCCTTTTATGGCTGTTTGTATTTGGCTTATGTATTGAGGTGCTCCTATGTTGGGTGCATAAATATTTACAATGGTTATATCTTCTTCATGGATCGATCTCTTGATCATTATGTAGTGTCCTTCTTTGTCTCTTGTAATAGTTTTTAATGTAAAGTCTATTTTATCTGATATGAGAATTGCTACTCCAGCTTTCTGCTGATTTCCATTTGCATGGAATATCTTTTTCCATCCCCTCATTTTCAGTCTGTATGTGTCCCTAGATCTGAAGTGCGTCTCTTGTAGGCAGCATATACACGGGTCTTGTTTTTGTATCCATTCAGCCATTCTGTGTCTTTTGATGGGAGCAATTAATCCATTTACATTTAAGGTAATTATCAATATGTATGTTCCTATTACCATTTACTTAACTGTTTTGGCTTTGTTCTTGTACGTCTTTTCCTTCTCTTGTGTTTCTTGCCTAGAGAAGTTCCTTTAGCATTTGATGTAAAGCTGGTTTGGTGGTGCTGAACTCTCTCAAGTTTGCTTGTCTGTAAAGGTTTTAATTTCTCCATCAAATCTGAATGAGAACCTTGCTGAGCAGAGTAATCTTGTTTGTAGGTTTTTTTCCTTCATCACTTTAAATATGTCCTGCCACTCCCTTCTGGCTTGCAGAGTTTCTGCTGGAAGATCAGTTGTTAACCTTATAGGGATTCCCTTGTGTGTTATTTGTTGTTCTTCCCATGCTGCTTTTAATATGTTTTCTTTGTATTTAATTTTTGACACTTTGATTAATAAGTGTCTTGGCGTGATTCTCCTTGGATTTATCCTGTATGGGACTCTCTGTGCTTCCTGGACTTGATTGACTATTTCCTTTACTATATTAGGGAAGTTTTCAACTATTTCACTATTTTATCTTCCAGGTCTCTTATCCGTTCTTCTGCCTCAGTTATTCTGCTATTGATCCCATCTAGAGTATTTTTAATTTCATTTATTGTGTTGCTCATCTTTGCTTGCTTCCTCTTTATTTCTTCTAAGTCCTTGTTAAATGTTTCTTGCATTTCGTCTATTCTATTTCCCAAATTTTGGATCATCTTTACTATCATTATTCTGAATTCTTTTTCAGGTAGACCGCCTATTTCCTCTTCATTTGTTAGGTCTTTAAGGTTTTTAGCTTGCTCTTTCATCTGCTGCATGTTTTTCTGTCTTTTCATTTTGCTTACTGTGTTTGGGGTCTCCTTTTTGCAGGCTGCAGGTTCGTAGTTCCTGTTCTTTTTGGTGTTGGTCCCCAGTGGCTAAGGTTGGTTCAGTGGGTTGAGTAGGTTTCCTGGTTGGGGGGACTAGTGCCTGTGTTCTGGTGGATGAGGCTGGATCTTGTCTTTCTGGTGGGCAGGTCCACGTATGGTGGTGTGTTTTGGGATGTCAGTAGGCTTATTATAATTTTAGGCAGCCTCTCTGCTAATGGATGGGGCTGTAGACCTGT
>NC_041234.1:62936134-62959955 GCF_002837175.3 Physeter macrocephalus
CATTTGATATCGCGTGGAGCGGGGAGGTCTCTTTTGGACCACTGTCCTGAAGTTGGTTCTCCCACCTCAGAGACACAGCCCTGATGCCTGGCTGGAGCACCAAGAGCCTTTAATCCACATAGCTAAAAATAAAAGGGAGAAAAAATAGAAAGGAAAGAAAGAAAGGAAGGCAGGATGGAAGGAAGTTATGAAGGAAGGGAGGAAGGAAGAAAGGAAGGAAGGAAGGAAGAAAGGAAGGAAGGAAGGAAGGATGGAAGGAAGAAAGCAAGAAAGGAAGGAAGGAAGGAAGAGAGGAAGAAAGGGAGGAATAAAGGGAGTATCAAAATAAAAAATAATTATTAAGAAGAAAAATTTTATTTAAAAAAAAGGGTCGGTCAGAACCCTAGGACAAATGGTGAAAGTAAAGCTATATGGACAAAATCTCACACAGCAGCACACACATACACACTCACAAAAAGAAAAAAAGGGGAAAATAATAATATATCTTCCTCCCAAAGTCCACCTCCTCAACTTGGGATGATTCGCTGTGTATTCAGGTTTTCCAGTGATGCAGGGCACTTCAAGTTGATTGTGGAGCTTTAATCCGCTGCTTCTGAGGCTGCTGGGAGAGACCTCCCCCTCTCCTCTTTGTTCGCAGAGCTCCTGGGGTTCAGCTTTGGACTTGGCCCTGCCTCTGCGCGTAGGTCGTCTGAGAGCATCTGCTCTTCACTCAGACAGGACGGGGATAAAGGAGCAGCTGATTTGGGGGCTCCGGCTCAGGCTTGGGGGAGTGAGGGGCACGGATACGGCACGACCCTGCGGCGGCAGAGGCCAGCATGACATTGCAGCAGCCCGAGGCGCGCCTCGCGTTCTCCTGGGGAAGCAGTCCCTGGATCCCGGGACCCCGGCAGTGGTGGGCTGCACAGGCTCCAGGGAGGGGAGGTGTGGATAGTGACCTGCGGTCACACACAGGCTTCTTGGTGGTGGCAGCAGCAGCCCTAGCATCCCACACCCTTCTCTGATGTCCATGCCGACAGCTGCAGCTCGCGCCCATTTCTGGAGCTCCTTTATGTGGTGCGCTTAATCCCCTCTCCTCTCGCACCAGGAAACAAAGAAGCAAGAAAAAGTCTCTTGTCTCTTCAGCAGCTCCATGCCTGTTTTTGGATCTCCTTTAAGCAGCACGCTTAAACCCCTCTCCTCGCACACCAGGAAGCAAAGAGGGAAGATAAGTTCTCTTGTCGCTTCTGCAGTTCCAGACTTCTCCTGGACTCCCTCGCGGCCAGCCTGGTGCACTAACCCCTTCTGGCTGTTTTCACGCTGCCAACTCCAGACCTCTCCCTGGGATCTGACTGAAGCCGAAGCCCGAGCCTCAGCTTCCAACCCCCGCCCTTCCCGGCGGGTAAGGAGACAAGCCTCTTGTGCTGGTGAGTGCTGGTCGGCACCGATCTTCTGCGGGGATCTCTCCGCTTTGCCCTCTGCACCCCTGTTACTGCACTCTCCTCCGTGGCTCTGAAGCTTCCCCCCTCTGCCACCCACAGTCTCTGCCCATGAAGGGGCTTCTAGTGTGTGGGAACCTTTCCTCCTTCACAGCTCCCTCCCACTGGTGCCGGTCCCATCCCTATTCTTTTGTCTATGTTTATTCTTTTTTCTTTTGCCCTACCCAGGTATGTGGGGTGTTTCTTGCCTTTTGGGAGGTCTGAGGTCTTCTGCCAGCATTCAGTGGGTGTTCTATAGGAGCAGTTCCACGTGTAGATGTATTTCTGATGTATCTGTGAGGAGGAAGTTGATCTCCGCAACTTACTCTTCCGCCATCTTCTCTCGGAATCTCTAGATGTATTCTTGATGCATTTGTGGGGAGAGATGAATTCCATATCCTCCTACTCCTCCATCATCTTGTGGCTTGTCTTTTCATTCTCTTCATATTGTCTTTCACAGAGCAGAAGTCTTTAGCTTTAATAAAGTCAAGTTAATCAATCATTTATCTCATGGATCTTGTGTTTGGTGTTGTATTGAAAAAGGCATCACCGCACTAAATATCATCTAGGTTTTCTCTTGTATTATCTTCTAGAATTTTTGGTTTTGCATTTTACTTTTAGGGCTATGCTGTATTTTAATTTTCATGTAGACTGAAAGGTCTATGTCTAGGTTCTTTTTTTTTTTTTTTGCATGTGGATGTCTAGTTGTTCCACCTCATTTGTTGAGGGGACTGACTTTGCTCCATTGTATTGCCTTTGCTCCTTTGTCAAAGATCAGTTAATAATTGTATAATGGATTACTTCTGATATGTCAATCTGTTCCACTGATCTAATTTTCTATTCTTTCATGCATTCCACATTGTCTTGGTTACTGTAGCTTTATAGTGAGACTTGAAGTCAGGTAGTATTTATCCTCCAACTTTGTTCTTCTTCAATATTGTATTGTCTGTTCTGGGTTTTAGTCTGCCCATATAAACTTTAGATTCAGTTTGTGAATATCCATAAAATAATTTGCTAAGGTTTTGATTGGGTTTTCATTGAATCCATAGATGAAGTGCTGAAAAATGATGTTTTGACAACCTTGAGTCTTCCTATCCATGAACATGGAAAATATCTACATTTATTTTTTCTTCTATGATTTCATTCATCAGAGTTTTGTATATTTCATCATAGATCTTATATATATTTTGTTAGGTTTATAAGTAAGTATTTCATTTGGGGGGGGAGCTAGAATAAATGGCATTGTGTTTTCAATTTCAAATTCCACTTCATTGTTGGTATATAAGAAAGCAATTATGTATATCAATCTTCTATTACATAACCTTGCTGTAATTGATTATTAGCTCCAGGAGATTTTTTCTCAGTTATTTAAGATTTTTCTATTCAGTTGATCTTGTCATCTAATAACAAAAACAATTTTATATCTTCCTTCTCATTCTGTATACCTTTTATTTCCTTTCCTTACCCTATTGCACTAGCAAGGACTTCCAATACAGTGTTGGAAAAGTGGTGAGAGGGGACATTCTTGCCTTGTACCTGTTCTTAAAAGGAAAGATTCAACTTTCTCACTATTAAGTATGTGGTTAGCTTCAGGTTTTTATTGATAGTCTGTATAAAGTTGAAAAAGTTCCCCCTATATCCTAGTTTACTGAGAGGTTTTTTTTTTTTTTTTTTTGTATCATGAATAGGTTTTGGAATTTGTCACATGCTTTTTCTGGATCTATTGATATAATCACATGATTTTTCTTTTTTAGCCTGTTGACATTATAGATTACATTAGTTGCTTTTTGAATGTTAAACTAACCTTGCATACCTGGGATGAACCCTGCTTGGTATCAGTGTATAATTCTTTTTATAGTTTTTTTGGATTTAATTTACTAACACTTTGTTGAGGATTTTTGCATGTGTGTTTATGAGAGATATCAGTCTGTGGTTGTCTTTTCTTGTAAATTATTGCATTATTTTGATATTAGGGTAATGATGGCCTTACAGAATGAGTTAGGAAGTATTGCCTCTGCTTCCATGCTCTGAAAGAAATTGTTGAGAATAGGTAAAATTTCTTCCTTAAATGTTTGGTAGAATTCACCTATGAACCCATCTGAGCCTGGTGTTTTCTGTTTGGACTGTTATTAATTATTGATTCAATTTCACTGATAATATAGGCTTATTCATTCAAAGTCTCCAACTTTGATATTGGATTCATCTATTTCTTACAGTTTTATCAGTTTTTGCTTCATGTAGTTTGATGCTCTGTTGTTAGGTTCATACACTTTAAGAATTGTTGTGTCCTTTTGGAGAATTGACGCTTTTATCATTTTGTAATGCCTTCCTTTAATCTTGATATCTTTCCTTATGTTGATATCTACTCTGTCTGAAATTAACTATTTCTGCTTTCTTTTGATTAATGTTAGCATAGTATATTTTTCCCCATCCATTTACTTTTACTCTATATGAGTTTTTATATTTAAAGTGGCTTTCTGGTTGAAGATTATAGTTGGGTTGCATTTTTTATCCACTCTAACAATCTCTGTCTTTTTATTGTTGCATTTAGACCATTGACATTTTAAGTCATTATTGATATAATTGAATTAGTATCTACTATATTCATTGCTGGTTTATATTTGTTGAACTCTTTTATTTTTATTTTTGTCTTCCACTCTTTTTCTGCCTCTTGTAATTTTAAGTTATTGTTTCATATGATTCCAATTTCTCTCCTTTCTTAGCATATCAGTTACACTTTTAAAAATATTTTTTTTAGTGGTTGCCCTAGAGTTTGCAATATACATTTAAAACTAAAGTCCACTTTTAAATAACACAGTACAATTTCACAGGTAATATGTGGACCTTATAATAATAATAATATAATCCTAATTACTTCCTCCTTTCCTTATATCATTGCTGTCATTTATTTCACTTATATATAAGAATATGTAAATATATATATATGTGTGTGTATATATATATATATATATATGATACTTAACAATACCTAATCAAATACATTGGTGTTATTGTTATTTTGAACAAACTGTTATCTGATAGGTCACTTAAGAATAAGAAAAATAAAAATTTTTATTTTACCTTCACTTATTTCTTCTTCAATGCCCTTCCTTTCTTTATATAGATCTTAGTTTCTGACCTATATTATTTTCCATTTTTCTAAAGAATTTCTTTTAATACTTCTTGCAAGATAGGTCTACTGACAGCAAATTCCCTACTTTTTTTTGTCTGATAAAGCCTTTATTTCTCTTTCCACTTTTTGAAGGATAATTTGGCAGGATACAGAATTTAGTTTGGTGGGTATTTTTCCTCTCAACACTTTAAATATTTTACTCCACACTCTTCTTACTTATCTTGTTTCTGAGGAGAAGTTAAAAGTAGTTATTATATATTTTTCTTCCTCTATACATGTTTTTCCCTCTGGTTTCTTTCAGAATATTTTCTTTATCTTTGATTATGTGTAATTTGAAAATTATATGACTATGTGTAAATCTTTTGTACAATTTATTCTGCTTAATATTCTCTGAGTTTCCTGGATATGTGTTTTGCTGTCTAATATTAATTTGGGGAAATTCCCAGTTATTATTGATTCAAATATTTCTTCTGTTCCTTTCTTTTTTTCTCTTTCTGAAATTTCAGTTATGCATATCTTATACATTTTGTAGTTGTCCCATTGTCCTTAAATATTCTGTTTTTTTGTTTGTTTGTTTCAGTTTTTGTTCTCCTTTGTTTTTTGGATTTTGAGGATTCTATTGCTATATGCTGTAGCTCAGAGACTCTTTCCTTAAACATATTCAGTCTACTAATAAGCACATCAAATGTATTCATCATTTCTGTTACAGTATATTTTACCTTTAACATTTCTCTTTGGTTCTTTCTTAGGATTTCCATCTGTATGCTTACACTTCACTTCTGTTATTGCATGTTGTTCATTTTAATCTTTAGAACCCATAGCATATTAATTATAGATGCTTTGAACTCCCAAACTGGTACTTCCAACATCTTTGCCATGTCTGGTTTTGATGTTTGTTTTGTCTCTTCAAAAATATTTTTGGCTTTTGGTATGCTTTATAATTTTTTCTTGAAAGCCGGACGTGATGTAGAGGCATATTTCAGAGGTATTGTGGGTTTGGTTGCAGACCAATGCTATAACGTGAATACTGCAATGAAACAAGTCACATAAATTTTTTGGTTGCTCAGTGCATATAAAGTTAAGTTTACACTATACTGTAGTCTATTAAGTGTGCAATGGTTTATGTCTAAAAAAAGTACATACCTTAAATTAAAAAACACTTTATTGCTAAAAAATGCTAACCATCAACTGAACCTTCAATGAGTCATAATCTTTTTGCAATAGTAAGATCAAAGATCACTAACCATATCACCATAACAAATATAATAATAATGAAAAAGTTTGAAATATTGTGAGAATTAGCAACATGTGACACAGAACACAAAGTTGAGCAAATGTTGTTTAAAAACATTGCACTGATAGCTTTGCTTGATGCAGGATTGCCACAAACCTTCAATTTATTAAACACACACACACACACACACACACACACATACATACACACACACACAATATATGCAAAGTGCAATAAAGTGAAGAAGAGTAAGATGAACTATGCCTGTGCTGGGTAAAAGAAACAGCTGTAAATAGGCTTTTATTAATGTGATGGTGAGGTTTGAGGAGAGGGGAAGCATTCTACTGTCCGTTGGTTAGTTTGTAGTCTTTCAGTGCTCCTACACCTCTGAACTGTGAACTTTACAATTTGTATCAGTTTATTTTCCACCTTTAGGTTGGACAGGATGGCTACAGTTGTCTGGATTTGGCTTATTTCCCTTCCCCAGGTCAGTTTGGTGCTGATTATTGTTTATGTGTGAATAAGGGTTTAGGCTGTGGTTAGCTAGTTTCCCCTGAGGTCAGGCTTGTTAAGAAGAACAGAATGCTGTGGTATATTTCAGAGTGGTTCCTTTTCCTTTCCCCCACCAGAAGCCTAAGGGAATTTTTCTCTGATACTTACTCTGGGAATCTGGTTGAGCTCCTGGAAATATAACTCACAATACTATGGGCCACCCCAATAACTGAGCCCCTACTGGAGTTTTTAACTCTTGAATTGCCTGCACTGAGCATCCACAACGTTCTTCAATTCTTACAGTTCAGGTTTCCCTACCCTGGAACTTGTTTCCATGGTTATTTCTACTCATGAGTCTCTGTTTCCATAAGTTATGTCTCCCTGTCTTCACCTGTCTGTCTCTCCAATCTTGGAGTAAGTGATTTGTCCTGTGCATTCACTTCTTTTATGGGTGCAAGAAGTGTTATTGATTTTTCCATCTGTTCAGCTTTTTACTTGTTCTTAGGACAAAGTGGTGATGTCCAAACTTCTTATGTGCAGAACTGGAAATGGTCAGTCCAATATTGAGTTTTAAAAGTCTTTAAAGTCCTGTATCAAATGAGTGGTGGGCAAAATGCTCTCTATGTCTATGACTTGTGTTTTCATTCTTTTAACTGTATCTTTCAAAGAGCAGAAGTTATTAATTTTAATGAAGTCCATTTATAAATTTTATAATTTTATTTATTTTTTTAACATCTTTTTTGGAGTATAATTGTTTTACAATGGTGTGTTAGTTTCTGCTTTATAGCAAAGTGAATCAGCTATACATATACATATATCCCCATAACTCATCCCTCTTGTATCTCCCTCCCACACTCCCTATCCCACCCCTCTAGGTGGTCACAAAGTACCAAGCTGATCTCCCTGTGCTATGCAACTGCTTCCCACTAGCTATCTATTTTATATTTGGTAATGTATATATGTCCATACCACTCTCTCACTTAGTCCCAGCTTACCCTTCCCCCTCCCCATGCCAAGTCCATTCTCTACATCTGCGTCTTTATACCTGTCCTGCCCCTAGATTCTTCAGAATCTTTTTTTTTTTTTAGATTTCATATATATGTGTTAGCATACAATATTTGTTTTTCTCTTTCTGACTTCACTCTGTATGACAGACTCTAGGTCCATCCACCTCACTACAAATAATTTTGTAAAGTTTTATAATTTTAGATCTTACATTTAGTTCTATGATCCATTTTGAGTTATGTTTGTATATGTTATAAAATATGGATTAAATTTTATTTTATTTTCTGTACATGTAAATTCAACTGATCCAGCACCATTTGTTGAAAACACTAAACTTTCTCTATTGACTGATATTGGTACATTGTCAAAAATCAATTTATCATATATTCTTAGGTCTATTTCTGGACTCTCTGTTATGTTCTATTGATCTATTTATCTATCTTTATGCTAATACTTTACTGTCTCAATTATCGTAAGATTGTAATAAATGTTGAATTCTGATAGTGTTAGTTTTACTAATTCATTATTATGTTAAACTTTGTTTGGCTATTCTAAGTTGTTCGAATTTCCATATGAACTTTAGAACAAGCTTATCAGTTTCTACAAAAAGACTTGCTAAGATTTTGATAGAAATTGTATTGAACCTAGAGATAAATTTGGAAATACTTAACAACTTAGGAATATTGAGTCCTCATTTCCATTAGTGCTTTATATTTCTCCATTTATTTCTTTAATTTTTATCAATATTTTGTAGATTTCAATGTGTGACATTTACACATATTTTGTAATATGTATTCCTAGGTATTTCATATTTTATTCTATTGTAAATGGTATTTTAAATTCATTTTACAGTGGTTCATTGATAGTATACAGCATTTCAATTTATTTTTTGTATGTCAATCTTGAATCCTGCAACTGTGCTACTCTCACTAATAAGATCTAGCAAGTTTGTTTGTTTGTTTGTAGATTCTATAGAATCTGTGAATACAGATAGCTTTACTTACTTTTCTTCCAATCTGGAAGGCTTCTTCCCCCCCTTTTCTCTTGCATTATTTCATTGGCTGGAGCTTCCAGCACAATGTTAAATAGAAGTGGTGAAAGTGGACATCTGCCTTGTTTCTGATTTTAGTTGAAAACATTCACCTTTTCCCCAGTAATTATATGTTATTTGTAGTTTAGTTGAGAATTTTAATCAGGGATTGATGTTAGATCTTCCTGTATCTATGCTGATCATTTTTTTCTTTTCTGCTTTATTCTGTTAATATGTTGAATTTCATTGACTGATTTTTTTTAAAGGATTTCCTCTGGTGGTGAGGTTGAAGCTTGGGTCTCTGAACACTGCTATCTCAATATTTATTTGTCACTTAATACTAATTGGAAATTTTCACAAAATGCCTATCTGGTCCCATTTTCTCATTAGCTAGTATAGACTGTATTTGAGCTGGGAGGATCCTCTGGCCTATACTATTAGCGCAGCTACATCAGCAGGAAGAGAAGGAAAAACTTGAAGCAATTTTTTAAAAGGGCTTTTCTAAGAAAGCTAAGAGTACAACAGAGATTCTGAAAGGTGAGAGAGTCCTGATGAGCACTACAGGCAGGAGCAAGAGCTTTGAACCTCATTGCTTCTCTCACCAAATGCTCCATCTCAGATACCTTGGTTTAATCTATGTTCCTAACCCACACACCACAACAGAACCTTTCCTATTCAGGATTAAGGGATTTGAACTCCCTCTAGAGGCTGAAGTGTGCCACTAAGAGCAAGTCTGTACAATACTAAATGCCATATGTGTTGAAAGGAAGCCAAGTGTGAAAAGCTGTGAGAATAATGAAGAGGCAGTTACTGGGTCTAATGTAATACAGGCATACCTCAGTGATATTGCGAGCTCAGTTCCAGACCACTGCAATAAAATGAATATCAGAATAAAGTGAGTCACAGAAAGTTTTGGTTTCCCCCTGCATATAAAATTTAAGTTTAGACTATACTGTACTTTATTAAGTGGGCAATAACATCGTGTCTAAAAAATATACATACTTTATTTTAAAAATACTTTATTGCTAACTGTCAACTAAGCCTTCCATACGTCACAACCTTTTTGCTTATGGACAATTTGATAAATTGCTAGAATTACCAAAATATGGCATAGAAACATGAAGTGAGCAAAGGCTGTTGGAAAAATGGCACCAATAGACTTATTTGATTCAGGGTTGCCATAATCGTTTATTTTGTAAAAAAATGCAATATCTGCAAAGTGCAACAAATAAGGTATGCCTATAACTTTTTAAAGGCTTTGTATAGAAGGTAACAGAGTGATTGAAAGAATGAGCATATGAGTGTTGCATTGCTCTAGTTCATACTTGATTGCACAAATTTTCTTATTCTGAATGCTTGAAAATACACAAAAACTATAGGGTGCATGTTTCTATTTGGGAAATGAGACATTTCTTGGCTCTCTTTATGGAATTTCTCTAAGTTTCTTATTGCCATTCCTGGCTGGCGTCTGTGCAGAAATGCTTAGCTCTTCCTGAGACATGGTGTATGATACTAGTCCCTTTGAGTCTCTGTTGGACAGGCATATGTCTGCAATATTCCAAAGGATTTTGAAGCCCCTACATGCCCCAAATACAGGATCAGGTATTTTGAAATAGAATAACAAGTCAGACCTCTATCTCCTCTTCCTACATTTCCTCCATATTAGCTTTAAAAGGGTGATGATATTTAGGAGGGAGGAGCCACCCAACAAGAAGCACAAAGTGATTCTTTTCTTCAACACTGGGAAGTAATGGGTTTGCTTTGAATCTTGTGTGCTGGGGCAGGTGATGATCAAGGATTTAAATTATTTTCCAAGTTATTTTTAATGAAACTCTTGCTCCAGGGGTTAATAAATCTCCCTCTCTAATTGATGTCTTTATTCAGTGGCTGCTTGTAATCAAGACAATTTTACTTAAAAGGTATAAAATCTAGTCTTATTATTGGCATTAGAAGATTTTGTTTTGTAATTACCAGCCAGTGAATCTAGAACCACTAGATATCATACAGAAAAAAAAAAAAGAAAAGACAGACATTTCAGTGCGAACCATGCTTATCCATCAATAAATCTCTGTGCTGTGTTGTTTGCAGCAAGAAAAACCATTGGCTTTTCCTCTTTGGAGTTTTATTTTGTCCTATTCCATTTATTTTATAATGAAATTATTGCTTATATTCATTCTAGAAAGTTTTGTAAACAATGACCTGAGGATACAGATCTAGGCAAACAAACTGTTGAATTTAAGACAATATGATGAGGAACACTTGGGTAGAACATACACCAGAGGTCAGAAAAATTTTCCATTTAAGGGCTAGATAGAAAATATTTTAAGTTTTGTAACCCATATGATCTTTGTTACAACTATTCAACTCTGTTCTTATGATGTGAAATCAGCCATGAGCAACCCATAAATTATAAGCATGGCATTTTCTAAGAAAATTTTAATTTATTTATGGACATCAAATTTGAATTTTATATAAGTTTCACATGCTACAAAAATATTATTTTTTGATTATTATTCAAACATTAACAAGTGTAACAAAAAAAAAAACATTCCTAGCTCACAGAAAAAGGCAATGGAAGATATTTGGCCAATGGGCCATAGTTTGCTGACTTCTAACAAGGACTAATCTCAGGACCCTCTTGCCACTATTCGAGAAGTGTGTGACAGAGTGGAAGAGAGTATGTTTCTTTGTCTCAGGTGTGACCATATGTATCACTCTCACAGAGGCACTAGTGTTGGTAAAATATTGAAATATATTTAAATATTAAGACCAGGAGATTTTCTGCACTCCACTCCTCCCAATAGTCACGGTTTCAATAACTAAGCACCTTCATATGAGGGAATTCTTCCCAAAGTCTTAATTCAATCCATTGTGCTAGAAATAAGAATGTATCACCTAAATGAGACCAAACTCCAAACACTAATGCATCTGAATTGTTTCTCCATAAAACTCCATGGCATGGAAAGAGCTTAACTGTATGTATAAATCATAATAGGAGGGCAGTTTCTGCAGTGTGGGTGTAGATTAGCACAACCCATCTAAATGGGCATTAACATATCAGACTCCTTGTCACCTGGAAAGAATCTTTGTCAAGTTTAGAGTCCATTTTATACTAAAATCTGATGATGAAATGAACTACTTCCAGAGACATGAGTTTCTCCCACTGGAAAAAGATATAAGTATGGGAAACTCACTGATTGATTTTTATAACCATATACCTCAAAAAGACTTCTACGTCATGGCAAAAATAAATCTCTTTGTTCTGGAGTAGACAATTTGAAATATTTATTTTTTCAGAGGTTAAGTTTTCCTGTAATATTTTTTGTTTAGGATTCTAAGAATGGCCAGAGGAGCTGAGTCTAAAGGTTTCCTTCATATACTTTATCTACTAAAATAATTATTTGAAAATAATAAACAGGGTGAAATGTAATAACCAATTCCAAATTTCAAAATACTTTGAGAAAAAAATGTAAACTGTGTTTTTATTTAAGGACATAATTTCATTAATATTATTTTATCTATTCACCTACCTATGTATCTAGCTAACTACTATAAAAGAGTAAATTTTTGAGAATAATTTTATCTTTTAAAACTGATCATTCTGTAAAATATAACCAAAAAATTGGCCTCCATTTAGTATGGTTTATAACAGAAGAAAATCATTCTTTCTGTGGTATTTAAGATCAATTTACTAAGTCAACCTAGATGGACAGTTTCAAGGTTGCATATGACTTTAAACCTCAGTAGGCTTTTCACCCAGTAATATAAGCTTTCAGTTGGACAAGAATTTGTCATAGCTCCACAAATAATAATTGACATAGCATATCTAAGTTTCCTGCTGAATATTAACTTTATAATAAATACTATGTTGCCATTAATAATAATTATTAACTATTGAGTATTCATCATACACCAGAAATGTTGGAAATAATAACATCCCGAAATTCTGGGATAAAATCCACTTTGCCATATTCTATTATTACCTTAAAATATGGTGTGATTAGATTTTTCTAAATGTTAAGAAAATTTGCATAAATATTTAT
The DNA here is from genome assembly GCF_002837175.3 of Physeter macrocephalus. Taxonomy (NCBI): domain Eukaryota; kingdom Metazoa; phylum Chordata; class Mammalia; order Artiodactyla; family Physeteridae; genus Physeter; species Physeter macrocephalus. Next base: position 62,948,526 of record NC_041234.1, read on the forward strand.
GAAGGGTGCTACAGTTTTCCTTTAACATCCTGTCGTTTTCTTTCCTTATAATATCTTTGTCTAGTTTTAGTCCAACTGGCCTCTGAGAATGCTGGCCTCTTAGAATGAAATAGAATATATTCCCTTTTCTTTACCTAGAAGAGTTTAAGTATACATTTGTATTATTTCTTCTGTAAATGTTTGGTAAAATTTATGAGTGAAATCATCTGTGACTGAGGTTTTCTTTGCGGGAAGCTTTGTAACTAAAAACTCAATTGTTTAATAGATATAAATGTATTCAGTTAATCTATTTCATAGCATTGTGGTTGAAAAAGATGCTTGATATGATTTCAATTTTCTTAAATTTACCAAGGCTTGTTTTGTGCCCTAGCATGTTATCTATCCTGGTGAATATTTCATGTGCACTTGAAAGTAATTTGTATTCTGCTTTCAGATGGAACACTCTATATACATATCAATTAAGTCAATTTGGTTGAATGTGTTATTTAAGGTCAGGGTTTCCTTATTGATTTTTCTGTCTAGATGATGTCCACTGATGTGTGTTGTTAAAGTCCCCTACTCTTATTGTGTTACTGTTGACTTCTCCCTTTATGTCTGTAAATATTTGTTTTATGTATTTAGGTGCTCCTCTATTGAGTGCATATATATTTACAATTGTTATATATTATTGGTTGATCCCTTGATCATTGTATAATCTCCTTTGTCTCTTTAAAGTCTTTACTGTAAAGTCTATTTTGCCTAACATAAGTATTGCTTCCCTGGCCTTCTTTTGATTTCCATTTGCATGGAATAACTTTTTCTATTCCATCCTTTTCAGTCTATGTCTGTCTTTAAATCTGAAGTGAGACTCTTGTAGGCAGCACATATATGTCTCTTTTTTTTTCTTATTTATTCAGTCACTCTATCTTTTGATTGAGCATTCAGTCCATTTACATTTACAGTAGTTAATGATATGTATGTTCTTATTGCCATAGTGTTACTTGTTTTGGGGTTGTTTTCATAAATATTTTTTATTCCTTTTTTCTTCTTTTGTCCTCTTCTCTTGCTATTTGATGACTGTATTTAATGTTATGTTAGAATTCCTTTTTCTTTTTTGTCTGTATATATATTATAGGTCTTTGGTTTTAGTTAGCAAGTTATATATATTCTGATTATTTTATGTTGCTGATCTCTTAATTTCAAATTCATTTTAACAGCCCTTCATTTGTACTCTCCTCCTCTCACAATTATAGTCTTTGATATCATATTTTATAACTAATTGTTTTTTTGGTCCCTTAATTGCTTATTGTGGATATAGATGATTTTACTACTTTTGTCTTTTAACCTTCTTACTAGCTTTGTGTATGGATGATTTCCGTCATTTACTGTATGCTTGCCTTTATCAATGAGCTTTTTTTTGGTAATTTTTATTTATAGTTGTGGCCTTTTCTTTTTGGCTTAGAGAAGTTCCATTAATATTTATTGTAAAGCTGGTTTGGTGGTGCTGAACTCTTTTAACTTTTGCTCTTTTGTAAAGCTTTTGATCTCTCCATCAAATACAAATGAGTCGTGCTGGTATTCTTGGTTGTAAGTTTTTCCCTTTTATCACTTTAAATATATTGTGCCACTCCTTTCTGGCTTGAACATTTTCTGCTAAAAGTCTGCTGATAACTTTATGGGAGTTCCCTGGTATGTTATTTATTGCTTTTCCCTTCCTGCTTTTAATATTCTCTCTTCATCTATAATTTTTGCCATTTTTAATTACAATATGTCTTGGTTAGTTCCTCTTTCAGTTAATACTGCATGGGACTCTGTATTTCCTGGACTTGGGTGACTGTTTCATTTCCCTGGTTAGGAAAGTTTTCAGTTATTATGTATTCAGATACCTCACTCCCTTTCTCTCTCACTTCTCTTTCTGGGACCCCTACAATGTAAATATTAGTGTGCTTGATGTTGTCCCAGAAGTCTCTTAAACTGTCTTCATTACTTTTCATTCTGTGCTTCTTTTTTCTGTTCAGCATCAGTGATTTCCACTACTCCATCTTCTAGGTCACTGACCTATTTCTCTGTATAATTTAGTTTACTCTTGATTCCTTCTAGTGTATTTTTCATTGCAGTTATTGTATTTTTCATCTTTGTTTGGTTGTTTGTATTTTCTAACTCTTTGTTAAAAACTTTTAACTTCTTGCTCTGTGCACTCATTCTTTTCCTGAGCTCTTTGATCATCTTTACAACCACTACCCTGAACTCTTTCTTGGGTGTATTACCTATCTCTAGACACTTCATTCTTCTTCTGGTGTTCTATCTTTTTCTTTTTTCTGGAATATGTTCTTCTGTTACCTCATTTTGCCTAAGATGCTGCTTTTTATTTTTATGCATCTAGTAAGTTGGTTACATTTCCTGACCTTGGAGAAGTGGTCTTTTGTAGGAGACATCCTGTGTGTCCCAGCAGCACACTACACTGTCATCACCTGAGATATATGTGCTAGGGTTTCTCTCTATAAGGGCTGTGTGTGTCCTTCTGTTTTGGCATACTCACTATGAGTAAGTCTGGTAGGTTTTGTTGGTCTCTGATTCAGTTGGTAACCAGGCTCTGCCTTGTGTGGAGGCGGTAATCTGCTGGTTAGCAGGACTGGGTCACAAGGCAGCTGACTGCAGAACCCAGGAAGATTATGCTGGCTCACTAATGGGCAGAGTCAGGTCCAGAAAACTCCAAGGCTGTTGACTACCCACTAATGGGTGAAGCCAGGTGCTGGGGTTACTGCTGGTCCACTGGTGGGCAGAGCTGTTTTGTGCCGTCTGGTTGCAGGACCCAGGGTTCCCAGAGCTTGTGTTGGATCACTGGGGAGGGGAGGTTCCTGACACATTTAGGGACATGGTCTGGAGTGTATTGAAGCATGCGTTGGCCTACTAGTGGTCAGGGTCAAAGCTCAGCTCGTCCCAGGGCCAGGTCTGGCCTGCCGATGCGTAGGCTAGATCTGCAGGTTGTAGGATTGTGGTTTCTTGAGTCTTGTATCTGTCCCTGGTGAGTTAACCTGGTCCAGAGACTAGAGTAGTCTCCCTAGAAGGAAGGCCAGGACCCATAGGATTCTAGGTCTGGTGCCAGCCCACCAGTGATTGTAGCTATGTTCTGAGCACTCTGGTGGGCAGGGCCATGCCCAGAGGTGGCTCTGGGCTCAGGGGGTCTTAAGGTAGCCTGTATGCTGATGGGTGTGGGTGTGTCCCCACCCAGTTAGTTGCTTGGCTCAATGTCTCCCAGCACTGGCACATACAGGCTGTTGGGTGGGGCTAGGTCTTGGTGATAATGAGCAAGAAAGATTCCACAATGGCCCTTGCCAGCACTAGTGTACACATGTCAGGAAGCGATCCAAAAAATGGCTTCCACCAGTGTGTATATTCCCAAGGTGAGCTGCAGTTGCTTCCTGCCTTTCCAGAAGACTCTCCAATATAAGCACGGAGGTCTTACCCAGGTTCCTCTCAAATTACTGCTTCTGCTCTTGATCCCAGAACATGTGAGATTTTGTCTGCTCCTTTTAAGAGTGAAGTCCCTATTTCCCCCAGTCCTCTGGTTCTCCCAACATAACCCTTGCTCACCTCCAAAGCCAAATGCTCCGGGGCTCGTCTTCCTTGTACAAGAGCCCCAGGCTGGGGAACCTGACATGGGGCTCAGATCTCTCACCTCTTTGGGAGAGCCTCTGCAATATAATCATTTACCAGCTTGAGTGTTGCCCACCCAGGGGTACAGGACTTGACTATAATGTGAGTTTTCCCCTCCTACCCATCTTGTTGTAATCCTTTATTTACGTCTTTAGTTATAAAAGATCTTTGTGGTGGGTTCCAGTCTTTTTGGTCAATGGTTGTTCTGCAGATAGTTGTGATTTTTGTGTGCCTGTTAGTGAAGATGAGCTCAGGGTCTTTCTACTCTGCCATCTCCATTCACTCACACACTGTTTTCAATGAACAAACTGTTGTCATCTTATCTTTGTCCCTCTGTACATAACAGGTCTTCTCTACAACTGGTTAACAACACTTCCTAGTAGTTCACCTGATGTCCCTGAATTATGAGCCTTTCCAATCTGGCTAGTGGTAACAGAAACTATTTTAAGACCTGTGTGAGCTCCATGCAGAGGTTTCTCTAATCCTTTCAAGTTGTTCTTTCCTTGGGCTTGGGTAGTTTCCTTACACACATGCATTGGTCAGTACTCAACTGAATACTTAACAGCGAATCTCTATAGATCTTTAGATTTCTCTTTATGTACATTTCAATCTTCTTAATACTCTGAACTGTGAACTCTAGCTACTTTGGATCACACATATTCCCAGCTCCTTACCATTATCTCAGAGAAATTGTCAGTCTTGGTCTGTTTTTTTGTCCCTGTGCAATGGACTGGAAACTTTCTCCAGAAAGTAGTCCAGTGCATACATGATACTATTTTGTTTGTAATAATTATAGGTAGAAGGATTACCTTGTTACTCCATTTTGGCCAGAAGCAGAAGTCTTATGCATTTTTATAAATTGCCTTCTGCCTTCTTAAGATAATAAACAACTAAAATAACAGCTGGTAACCAAGATCAACAGCATGGGAACTGAAAACATTCCACCTAAACATTGGTGAAACAGTGAGAGAAACAAAGATCTAAATTGTTAAAGCAAAATTGATTAAAATCAAATTTTCAATTTTCCAAAGTTTTCTTTATATTTTGTTGATGTGAAATATCTCACTGAGTTAACAATGTCTCACTTGTTAAACACTAATCATTATCAAAAATTCATAGGAGAATAGACACTTTCAAAGGATGATATTATGCAGCACAATGTTAATAGATTGATCATATGGGTCATATGGGTTGTAGAATTTTCTTAGTAAATATTGTCAAATAGTTGCTGCTGAGAAGGTATTAAAGACACTTTGCTCACTATTTCTTTGTAAAGGTAAGGTTTAGAGTATTCTATTTTGCACTCTGAAAATACTTCCATTTTACAGCAGGCTGATGTACTCATAGTGTCAATCATGTAAAATCATGTATAAAAGATAGTAAAATCACTGATTATCGCTGCGGCACCCTCTGCTATTCACATAAGTCTGCTTGAATACAGAGCAAATACAGGCTTCTTTTAACCAGAAATGACATAGTAATAATTTTATTAGACATACAGATAGTATAAAAGACATACGGATAGTATAAAAGAATTGTGTTCTTAGTGACTAGGTTTTGTTAAAGTAATTTAAAACTTATCCCAACAAATTTGACATTTTATACTGCTATGAAGAAAGCATGTAAAATGAGTCTATGTTTTAAAACAGCAGGGAAGCTTCCAGTGTAACAATTAACTGGTAACATATGCCACTGCTGCCAAGAGGATTTTTAATCCCATTAAACATTAATGTAGCATTTTTGCTTCTGTCACAATAAGGCAGCCATCTGTGTTTGAACCTGCTGTGAAACTGGGGATGTGTTTACAGAAGGAGAAGAAACAAACAAACAAAAAGGCAAATAGGCAAGAAATTCACATTTATAAAGCTGGTATCTAAAATAAAAATCTTTAATAAAGCATTATTTAAGGAGTTAGATGGCTATATGAGCACTTTTGATCTGCAACTGCTCAACTGCAGCTACTGCTTTTTTAATTTTACATAAGTAAGTAGTTTTTGACTGTACTATAGGACACTTATTCATCCATCTATCTGAAGAGTAAAAAGTAGGCAATTTAGTCTAGAACCTTTGTTAATATTTTATAAAACAAGGCTTGCAATGCTTGCTTAGAACTGACCTTTGCATATGCAGAAGGAGGTAGTGTGGGTGCTTCAAAAGTTGCTAAAATTCAAGTGTAGTACAACAACAATTTAGAGACTTCTTAGAAAGTCAATGATCCAAAATACATGAAGGAAAAAGTGTTAGCTTACAGTTAACAGTGTTTCCTAAGCACAAATGTTCACTTGAGCCCTAGGACACTGAAATGGTAGCTTTTGAATTGTTAATAATTTGTGTACACTATATAATGCATGAGTATGCTCCGTCTTATATTTCAATGAATTTATTTCACTTTAATGAAAGCCAGTGTGCTATATTGAAAGAAATATAGTACAGAGTTAGAACATCACAAACCCTAGGTTCTAGGATTTAGCTTCTCTACCATATGAAAATATAAAGTAATTTAAGTACCCTGAACCTGTTTCTTCAGTTACAAAAGAAAGACAATTGACAAATGTTTGGTTTTTAATTTTTTTTTCACTAGTTTAATTCTTCAACCAATAACTCACACAACTGCACAACATGTAAAATCCATAAAGGGTAAGCTTCTTTTATAAAATAAAATAAGTAGGCCCAGAAGCTCTTCTAACTCAGAGTGCATGAGGAGGTAGTTAGAAAATACATCAAGTTGAAAAACTACATATTAGTGAAAAAAAAGTAGTTAATTTGTTGGGAAATGTGTGTCTGATCATAAGTTCATAGAAAAGTATAATTACTATTAATGGGATAGAAAAGTATAGTACAAATTCCAAGAGAAAAAAAAGAATGAAAAGGAAGTTGACTAAAGCATAAAAATAAATATAAGAAGGAGAAATAGGGCTTCCCTGGTGGTGCAGTGATTGAGAGTCCGCCTGCCGATGCAGGGTACACGGGTTCGTGCCCCAGTCCAGGAGGATCCTGCATGTCACGGGGCGGCTGGGCCCGTGAGCCATGGCCGCTGGGCCTGCGCGTCCGGAGCCTGTGCTCCGCAACGGGAGAGGCAGCAGCAGTGAGAGGTCTGCGTACCACAAAAAACAAAAGCAAACAAACCAAAAAAAAAAAGAAGGAAAAATAATTAAAAAGCAATACAAAATTAATAACAAAATATAGAAGTATTAAAAATTTGATATAGGTATAACTTGGAGATATTGTGGGTTCAAATCCAGACCATCCGAGTAAAGCAAGTCACACAAATATTTTGATTTTCCAGTGCACATAAAAGTTATGTTTACACTGTATTAAAATTTATTGAAAGTGTAGTAGCATTATGGCTAAAAAAATGTACATAACTTATTTTAAAATAATGTTGTTGAGAAAATGGTGCCAAATGACTTAGTGCAGGGTTGCCACAAACATTCAACATGTAAAAAAGGTAGAATCTGTGAAGTGCAATAAAGTGAAGTGCAATAAAACGAGGTATGCCTGTACTCTTCAGAGTAGGATAACTGGAATTGTAATCTCCACAATTCATCCATAATGTCCATTATTTATAAGTAAATTATGAAACATGTTAATCTGCATGAAAATGTGACATATAATTAATAGAAGTGAACAATAAAGGTACTCAAAATAAGCCAAATGTTGCAATTAGCAAATACTTTAAAACAGATATTATATTATATTTATTTATTTATTTAGTATTTTTGTTCTTTTATTTTTTAATCATGAAAAAACAATTTCTGTATAGATTCTTTTTTTTTTCAATGTCTACAGATAAAGTTTTTTTTAACATCTTTTTGGAGTATAACTGTTTTACAATGGTGTGTTAGTTTCTGCTTTACAACAAAGTGAATCAGTTATACATATACATATGTTTCCATATCTCTTCCCTCTTGCATCTCCCTCCTTCCCACCCTCCCTATCCCACCCCTCTAGGTGGTAACAAAGCACAGAGCTGATCTCCCTGTGCTATGCGGCTGCTTCCCACTAGCTATCTATTTTACGTTTGGTAGTGTATATATGTCCATGCCACTCTCTCACTTTGTCACAGCTTACCCTTCCCCCTCCCCATATCCTCAAGTCCATGCTCCAGTAGGTCTGTGTTTTATTCCCATCCTACCCCTAGTCTCTTCATGACATTTTTTTTTCTTAGATTCCATATATATGTGTTAGCATACGGTATTTGTTTTTCTCCTTCTGACTTACTTCACTCTGTATGACAGACTCCAGGTCCATCCACCTCACTACAAATAACTCAGTTTCGTTTCTTTTTATGGCTGAGTAATATTCCATTGTATATATGTGCCACATCTTCTTTAGCCATTCATCTGTTGATGGACACTTAGGTTGCTTCCATGTCCTGGCTATTGTAAATAGAGCTGCAATGAACATTTTGGTACATGACTCTTTTTGAATTATGATTTTCTCAGGATATATGCCCAGTAGTGGGATTGCAGGGTCGTATGGTAGTTCTACTTGTAGTTTTTTAAGGAACCTCCATAATGTTCTCCATAGTGGCTGTATCAGTTACATTCCCACCATCAGTGCAAGAGGGTTCCCTTTTCTCCACACCCTCTCCAGCATTTATTGTTTCTAGAGTTTTTGATGATGCCCATTCTAACAGGTGTGAGTTGTATCTCATTGTAGTTTTGATTTGAATTTCTCTAATGATTAATGATGTTGAGCATTCTTTCATGTGTTTGTTAGCATCTGTATATCTTCTTTGGAGAAATGTCTATTTAATTCTTCTGCCCATTTTTGGATTGGGTTGTCTGTTTTTTTGTTATTGAGCTGCATGACTTGCTTATAAATTTCGGATTTTAATCCTTTGTCAGTTGCTTCATTTGCAAACATTTTCTCCCATTCTGAGGGTTGTCTTTTGGTCTTGTTTATGGTATCCTTTTCTGTGCAAAAGCTTTTAAGTTTCATTAGGTCTCATTTGTTTATTTTTGTTTTTATTTCCATTTCTCTAGGAGGTGGGTCAAAAAGGATCTTGCTGTGATTTATGTCATAGAGTGTTCTGCCTATGTTTTCCTCTAAGAGTTTGATAGTGTCTGGCCTTACATTTAGGTCTTTAACCCATTTTGAGTTTATTCTTGTGTGTGGTGTTAGGGATTGTTCTAATTTCATACTTTTACATGTAGCTGTCCAGTTTTCCCAGCACCACTTATTGAAGAGGCTGTCTTTTCTCCACTGTATATCCTTCCCTCCTTTATCAAAGATAAGGTGACCATATGTGTGTGGGTTTATCTCTGGGCTTTCTATCCTGTTTCATTGATCTATATTTCTGTTTTTGTGCCAGTACCATACTGTCTTGATTACTGTAGCCTTGTAGTATAGTCTGAAGTCAGGGAGCCTGATTCCTCCAGCTCCATTTTTCGTTCTCAAGATTGCTTTGGCTATTCGGGGTCTTTTGTGTTTCCATACACATTGTGAAATTTTTTGTTCTAGTTCTGTAAAAAATGCCACTGATAGTTTGATAGGGATTGGATTGAATCTGTAGATTGTTTTGGGTAGTAAAGTCATTTTCACATTATTGATTCTTCCAATCCAAGAACATTTATTTATTTATTTAGTATTTTTGTTCTTTTATTTTTTTAAGCATGAAAAATTTTCTGTACAGATTCTTGAGAATAATATCAGTCACTATTTCACTCAGTCTATAGTTTTAATGGCTAAGATCCATAAAAGTTTGTTAGATATTTTCCAATAATCTGTTTATTTATTTAAATGCTAATATATTTTAAACCACTGTTCTTCATTAGAGTTTCTTGGAATTAATAATTACAGAAAGTAATTGCAAAGTACAGATATTCAAATGCTATTTGAGACAAGTACTCAGGCTGTCCCTCTGACATAGGCTAGAAACACATGCAGGTGTCTCAAGAGCTTTTTCCACTGAAGAAAAATTATTCAGATTAGATGTAAATAAAGGTGAATTAACTATAAAGGATTAATTTTACTGTGAAGAATTCCCTATGAACTTGCCATATTTCTATGGTGGGAAGTAAACATTATCCATGCACTCAAACATAATAAGCAGAATCATGAATATGAGGGAATTCTGTGTTAAAAAATTACTAAAGGAACTCCTGAGGTTTTTTTTTTCTATTTTATTTTCTAACAGCTTTATTGGAGTATAATTGCTTTAGAATAGTGTGTTAGCTTCTGCTTTACAACAAAGTTAATCATCTATACATATACATATATCCCTATATCTCCTCCCTCTTGCCTCTCCCTCCCACCCTCCCTATCCCACCCCTCTAGGTGGTCACAAAGCACCGAGCTGATCTCTCTGTGCTATGTGGCTTCTTCCGACTAGCTATGTATTTTACATTTGGTAGTATAGATAAGTCTATGCCACTCTCTCACTTCGTCGCAGCTTACCCTTCCCCCTCCCTGTGTCCTCAAGTCCATTCTCTATGTCTGCATCTTTATTCCTGTCCTGTCCCTAGGTTCTTCAGAACATTTTTTTTTAGATTCAATATATATGTGTTAGCATACGGTATTTGTTTTTCTCTTTCTGACTTACTTCACTATGTATGACAGACTCTAGGTCCATCTACCTCACTACTAATAACTCAATTTCATTTCTTTTTATGTCTGAGTAATATTCCATTGCATATATGTGCCACATCTTCTTTATCCATTCATCTGTTGATGGACACTTAGGTTGCTTCCATGTCCTGGCTATTGTAAATAGACCTGCGATGAACATTTTGGTACATGAATCTTTTTGAATTAAGGTTTTCTCAGGGTATATGCCCAGTAGTGGGATTGCTGGGTCATATGGTAATTCTATTTTTAGTTTTTTAAGGAACCTCCATACTGTTCTCCATAGTGGCTGTATCAATTTACATTCCCACCATCATTGCTGTGCGTGGGCTTTCTCTAGTTGTGGAAAGCAGAGGCTACTCATCATTGCAGGGCACAAGCTTCTCATTGCAGTGGCTTCCCTTGTTGAGTGCCACAGGCTCTAGGTGCACAGGCTTCAGTAGTTGTGGCATGTGGCCTCAATAGTTGTGGTTCGTGGGCTTGGAGAGAAGGCTCAGTAGTGACTTAGTTGCTACGCGGCATGTGGGATATTCCCGGATGAGGGCTCAAACCCATATCCCCTGCATTGGAAGGTGGATTCGTAACCACTGTGCCACCAGGGAAGAACTTCTGTCCATTTTTGGATTGGGTTATTTGTTTCTTTCATACTGAGCTTCATGAGCTGTTTGTATATTTTGACGATTAGTCCTTTGTCAGTTGCTTCATTTGAAAATATTTTCTCCCATTCTGAGGGTTGTCTTTTCATCTTGTTTATAGTTTCCTTTGCTCTGCAAAAGCTTTTAAGTTTCATTAGGTCCCATTTGTTTATTTTTGTTTTTATTTCCATTTCTCTAGGAGGTGGGTCAAAAAGGATCTTGCTATGATGTACGTCATAGAGTGTTCTGCCTGTTTTCCTCTAAGAGTTTGATAGTGTCTCGTCTTACATTTAGATCTTTAATCCATTTTGAGTTTATTTTCATTTATGGTGTTAGGGAGTGTTCTAATTTCATTCTTTTACATGTAGCAGTCCAGTTTTCTTAGCACCACTTACTGAAGAGGCTGTTTTTTCTCCATTGCATATTCTTGCCTCCTTTATCAAAAGTAAGGTGACCATATGTGCGTGGATTTTTCTCTGAGCTTTCTATCCTGTTGCATTGATCTATATTTCTGTTTTTGTGTCAGTACCATACTGTGTTGATTACTGTAGCTTTGTAGTATAGTCTGAAGTCCAGGAGCCTGATTCCC
>NC_041234.1:62967361-62970507 GCF_002837175.3 Physeter macrocephalus
TTCGTTCTTTTTTATGGCTGAGTAGTATTCTGTTGTATATATGTACCACATCTTCTTTATCCATTCCTCTGTTGATGGACCTTTAGGTTGTTTCCATGCCTTGCCTATTGTGAATAGTGTTGCTATGAACATAGGGGTACGTGTATCTTTTTGAATTATAGTTTTGTCTGGATATATGCCCAGGAGTGGGATTGTTGGATCATATGGTAATTCTATTTTTAGTTTTCTGAGGAAACTCCATACTGTTTTTCACAGTGGCTGGACCACCCTACATTCCCATCAACAGTGCAAGAGGGTTCCCTTTGCTCCACAGCCTCTCCAGCATTTGTTGTTTGTAGATTTTCTGATGATTCCCATTCTAACCAGTGTGAGGTGATACCTTAATGTAGTTTTGATTTGCATTTCTCTAATGATTAGTGATGTTGAGTATCCTTTCATGTGTTTGCTGGCAATCTGTATATCTTCTTTGGAGAAAAGTCTATTTACTTCTCCTGCCCAGTTTTGTGGTTTTATGTTTTGTGATTTTTATAAATTTATTTATTTAAATTATTTATTTTTGGCTGCGTTGGGTATTCATTGCTGTGCGTGGGCTTTCTCTAGTTGTGGAAAGCAGAGGCTACTCATCATTGCAGGGCACAAGCTTCTCATTGCAGTGGCTTCCCTTGTTGAGTGCCACAGGCTCTAGGTGCACAGGCTTCAGTAGTTGTGGCATGTGGCCTCAATAGTTGTGGTTCGTGGGCTTGGAGAGAAGGCTCAGTAGTGACTTAGTTGCTACGCGGCATGTGGGATATTCCCGGATGAGGGCTCAAACCCATATCCCCTGCATTGGAAGGTGGATTCGTAACCACTGTGCCACCAGGGAAGAACTTCTGTCCATTTTTGGATTGGGTTATTTGTTTCTTTCATACTGAGCTTCATGAGCTGTTTGTATATTTTGACGATTAGTCCTTTGTCAGTTGCTTCATTTGAAAATATTTTCTCCCATTCTGAGGGTTGTCTTTTCATCTTGTTTATAGTTTCCTTTGCTCTGCAAAAGCTTTTAAGTTTCATTAGGTCCCATTTGTTTATTTTTGTTTTTATTTCCATTTCTCTAGGAGGTGGGTCAAAAAGGATCTTGCTATGATGTACGTCATAGAGTGTTCTGCCTGTTTTCCTCTAAGAGTTTGATAGTGTCTCGTCTTACATTTAGATCTTTAATCCATTTTGAGTTTATTTTCATTTATGGTGTTAGGGAGTGTTCTAATTTCATTCTTTTACATGTAGCAGTCCAGTTTTCTTAGCACCACTTACTGAAGAGGCTGTTTTTTCTCCATTGCATATTCTTGCCTCCTTTATCAAAAGTAAGGTGACCATATGTGCGTGGATTTTTCTCTGAGCTTTCTATCCTGTTGCATTGATCTATATTTCTGTTTTTGTGTCAGTACCATACTGTGTTGATTACTGTAGCTTTGTAGTATAGTCTGAAGTCCAGGAGCCTGATTCCCACAGGTCTCTTTTTCTTTTCAAGATTGCTTTTGCTATTCGGGGTCTTTTGTGTTTCCATACAAGTTGTGAAATTTTTTGTTCTAGTTCTGTGAAAAATGCCCTTGAGAGTTTGTTAGGCATTGCATTGAATCTGTAGATTGCTTTGGGTACTATAGACATTTTCACAATGTTGATTCTTCCAATCGGAGAACATAGTATATCTCCCCATCTGGTTGTATCATCTTTCATTTATTTCACCAGTGTCTTATAGTTTTCTGCATACAGGTCTTTTGTTTCCTTAGGTAGGCTTATTCCTAGGTAGTTTATTGGTATTTTCACAATGGTAAACGGGAGTGTTTCATAAATTCTCTTTCAGATTTTTCATCATTAGTGTATAGGAATACAAGATAATTCTCTGCATTAATTTTGTATCATGCTACTTTACCAGATTCATTGATTAGCTCTAGTAGTTTTCTGGTAGCATCCTTAGGATTCTCTATGTGTAGTATCATGTCATCTTCAAACAGTGACAGCTTTACTTCTTCTTTTCCGATTTGAATTCCTTTTATTTCTTTTCCTTCTCTGATTGCTGTGCCTAGAACTTCCAAAACTATGTTGAATAAGAGTGGTGAGAGTGCATAGCCTTGTCCTGTTCCTGATCTTAGTGGAAATGGTTTCAGTTTTTCACCATTGAGAACGATGTTGGCAGTAGGTTTGTCATCTATGACCTTTATTATGTTGAGGTAAGTTCACTCTCTGCTTAATTTCTGGAGGATTTTTATCAAAATGGGTGTTGAATTTTGTCAAAAGTTTTTTCTGCATCAATATTATCATATGGATATTTTTCCTTCAATTTTTTAATCTGGTTTATCATAATGATTTGCGTATACTGAAAAATCCTTGCATTCCTGGGAAAATCCTACTTGATCATGGTGTATGATACCTTTCATGTGCTGTTAGATTCTGTGTGCTAGTATTTTATTGAAGATTTTGCATAGATGTTCATCGGTGATATTGGCCTGTAGTATTGTTTCTTTGGGACATCTTTGTCTGGTTTTGGTATCAGGGTGATGGTTGCCTCGTAGAATGAGTTTGGGAGTGGTCCCCCCCCCCTTTTTTTTGGTCAGTCTGTCTAATGGTTTATCAATTTTGTTTATCTTTTCAAAGAACCAGCTTAATCACCTGTGAGTCCATCTGGTCCTGTGGTTTTGTTTGTTCGAATTTTTTTTTTTTTTCTGTATGCAGGCCTCTCACTGTTGTGACCTCTCCCATTGCAGAGCACAGGCTGTGGACATGCAGGCTCAGCGGCCATGGCTCATGGGCCCAGCCACACTGCGGCATGCGGGATCTTCCCGGACAAGGGCTCCTTTTATTTCTGATCTGATCTCTATGGTTTCTTTCCTTCTGCTAACTTTGGGGTTTTTTGTTTGTTTGTTTTTCTTTCTCTAATTCCTTTACGGGTCAGGTTAGGGTGTTTATTTGAGATGTTTTTTGTTTCTTGAGGTAGGATTGTATTGCTATAAACTTCCCTCATAGAACTGCTTTTGCTTCACCCCATAGGTGTGGGGTCAGTGTGTTTTCATTGTCATTTGATTCTAGGTATTTTTTGATTTCCTCTTTGATTGCTCAGTGGTCTCTTGTGTATTTACTAGTGTATTGTTTAGCCTCCTTGTGTTTGTATT
>NC_041234.1:62973364-62984298 GCF_002837175.3 Physeter macrocephalus
TACTTTACCAGATTCATTGATTAGCTCTAGTAGTTTTCTGGTAGCATCCTTAGGATTCTCTATGTGTAGTATCATGTCATCTTCAAACAGTGACAGCTTTACTTCTTCTTTTCCGATTTGAATTCCTTTTATTTCTTTTCCTTCTCTGATTGCTGTGGCTAGAACTTCCAAAACTATGTTGAATAAGAGTGGTGAGAGTGCATAGCCTTGTCCTGTTCCTGATCTTAGTGGAAATGGTTTCAGTTTTTCACCATTGAGAACGATGTTGGCAGTAGGTTTGTCATCTATGACCTTTATTATGTTGAGGTAAGTTCACTCTCTGCTTAATTTCTGGAGGATTTTTATCAAAATGGGTGTTGAATTTTGTCAAAAGTTTTTTCTGCATCAATATTATCATATGGATATTTTTCCTTCAATTTTTTAATCTGGTTTATCATAATGATTTGCGTATACTGAAAAATCCTTGCATTCCTGGGAAAATCCTACTTGATCATGGTGTATGATACCTTTCATGTGCTGTTAGATTCTGTGTGCTAGTATTTTATTGAAGATTTTGCATAGATGTTCATCGGTGATATTGGCCTGTAGTATTGTTTCTTTGGGACATCTTTGTCTGGTTTTGGTATCAGGGTGATGGTGGCCTCGTAGAATGAGTTTGGGAGTGTTCCTCCCTCTGCTATGTTTTGGAAGAGTTTGAGAAGGATAGGTGTTAGCTCTTCTCTAAACGTTTGATAGAAATCACCTGTGAGTCCATCTGGTCCTGTGGTTTTGTTTGTTCGAATTTTTTTTTTTTTTCTGTATGCAGGCCTCTCACTGTTGTGACCTCTCCCATTGCAGAGCACAGGCTGTGGACATGCAGGCTCAGCGGCCATGGCTCATGGGCCCAGCCACACTGCGGCATGCGGGATCTTCCCGGACAAGGGCACGAACCCTTGTCCCCCGCATTGGCAGGCAAACTCTCAACCACTGCGCCACCAGAGAAGCCCTGGAAGATTTTTAATCACAGTGTCAGTTTAAGTGCTTGTGAATGTTGTATTTATATTTTCTCTTTCTTCCTGGTTCGGTTTCGGAAGGTTGTGCTTTTCTCAAAATGTGTCCACTTCTTCCAGGTTGTCCATTTTATTGGCAGAGATTTGCTTGTAGTAATCTCTAATGATCCTTTGTATTTCTTCAGTGTCAGTTGTTACTTCTCCTTTTTCATTTCACCCCATAGGTGTGGGGTCAGTGTGTTTTCATTGTCATTTGATTCTAGGTATTTTTTGATTTCCTCTTTGATTGCTCAGTGGTCTCTTGTGTATTTACTAGTGTATTGTTTAGCCTCCTTGTGTTTGTATTTTTTACAATTTTTTTCCTGTAACTGATGTCTAGTCTCATAGTGCTGTGGTCCGAAAAGATACTTGATACAATTTCAATTTTCTTCAATTTATCAAGGCTTTTTTGTGATCCAAGATATGATGTATCCTGCAGAATGTTCCAAGAGCTCTTGAGAAGAATGTGTTTTCTGCTTTTTTTCAATGGAATGTCCTATAAGTATAAATTAAGCCCAGCTTGTTTAATGTATCATTTATAGCTGGTGTTTCCTTATTTATTTTCATTTTGGATGATCTGTACAATTCATTTTGGATGATCTGTCTCTTTCCCTTTTATGGCTGTTACCATTTACATTATATATTAGGGTGCTCCTGTGTTTGGTTTATAAATATTTACAATTGTTATATCCTCTTTATGGATTGACCCCTTGATCATTATGTAGTGTGCTTCTTTGTCTCTTGTAATAGTCTTTATATTAAAGTCTATTTTCTCTGTTATGAGAATTGCTACTTGAGCTTTCTTTTGATTTCCATTTGCATGGAATATCTTTTTCCATCCCCTCACTTTCATTCTATATGTTTCCCTAGGTCTGAAGTGGGTTTCTTGTAGGGAGTATATATATGGGTCTTGTTTATGTATCCATTCAGCCAGTTTATGTCTTTTGGTTGGAGCATTTAATCCATTTTCATTTAAGGTAATTATCGATATGTATGTTCCCATTAACATTTTCTTGTTTGTTTTGGTTTTGGTATTGTCAGTATTTTCCTTCTCTTGTGTTTCCTGCCTAGAGAAGATTCTTTAACATTTGTTGTAAACCTGGTTTTTTGGTGCTGAATTCTCTTAGCTTTTGCTTTCTGTGAAGGTTTTAATTTCTCCATCGAATCTGAATGAGATCCTTGCTCGGTAGAGTAATCTTGGTTGTAGATTCTTCCCTTTATTCACTTTAAATATGTCCTGTCCCTCCCTTCTGGCTTGCAGAGTTTCTGCTGAAAGATCAGCTGTTAACCTTATGGGGTTTCCCTGGTATATTATTTGTTGTTTTTCCCTTGTTGCTCTTTATATTTTTTCTTTGTATTTAATTTTTAATAGTTTGATTAAAATGTATCATGGCATGTTTCTCCTTGAATTTATCCTGTATGGGACTCTCTGTGCTTCCTTGACTTGATTAACTATTTCCTTTCCCATATTAGGGAAGTTTTCAACTATAATCTCTTCAAATATTTTCTCAGTCCCTTTCTTTTTCTCTTCTTCTGGTACCCCTATAATTCGAATACTGGTGCATTTAATATTGTCCCAGAGGTGTCTGATACTATCCTCAATTGTTTTCGTTCTTTTTTCTTTATTCTTCTCTGCAGTAGTTATTTCCACTATTTTATCTTCCTGGTCACTTATCTTTTCTTCTCCCTCAGTTATTGTGCTATTTATTCCTTCTAGAGAATTTTTAATTCCATTTATTGTTTTGTTCATCATTGTTTGATTGCTCTTTTGTTCTTCTATGTCCTTGTTTAACGTTTCTTGTATTTCCTCCATTCTATTTCCAAGATTTTGGATCATCTTTACTATCATTACTCTGA
This sequence comes from Physeter macrocephalus, assembly GCF_002837175.3. Taxonomy (NCBI): domain Eukaryota; kingdom Metazoa; phylum Chordata; class Mammalia; order Artiodactyla; family Physeteridae; genus Physeter; species Physeter macrocephalus. The sequence continues at coordinate 62,976,250 of NC_041234.1, forward strand.
ATTCTTTTTCAGGTAGACTGCCTATTTCCTCTTCATTTGTTTGGTGTGGTGGGTTTTTACTCTGTTTCTTCATCTGCTGTGTGTTTCTCTGTCTTATCATTTTGCTTAACTTACTGTGTTTGCAGTGTCCTTTTTGCAGGCTGCATGTTTGTAGTTCCCATTGTTTTTGGTGTCTGCCCTCAGTGGCTAAGTTTGGTTCAGTGGATTGTTTAGGCTTCTTGTTGGAGGGGAGTAGTGCCTGTATTCTGTTGGATGAACCTGCATCTTGTCTTTCTGGTGGGCAGGACCACGTCCAGTGGTATGTTTTCAGATGTATGTGATGTTATTATGATTACAGACAGCCTCTTTGCTAATTGGCAGCTTTGTGTTCCTGTCTTGCTAATTGTTTGGCATAGGGTGTACAGCACTGTAGCTTGCTGGTCGTTGGATGGAGCTGGGTCTTAGCATTGACATGGAGATCTCTGGGAGAGCTTTCACCATTTGATATTATATGGAGCTGCTAGGTCTCCGGTGGACCAATGTTATGAACTTAGCTCTTCTACCTCAGAGGCACAGGCTTGACACCCAGCAAGAGCACCAAGGCCATGTCAGCCACATGTTTCAGAAGAAAAGGGAGAAAGAAAGAAAGAAAAATGAAATAAAATATAGTTATTAAATTAAAAGGTAAGAAAAAATAATATTAAAAAAAAATAAGTCATAAAAAAAGAAAGAAAGAGAAAGCACCAAACCAAGAAAACAAATCCACCAATGATAACAAAAGCTAAAAACTATACTAAAAAAAATAAAAATAAAAAAATGACAGAGAGAACCCTAGGTCAAATGGTAAAAGCAAAGCTATACAGACATAATCACAGAAATAAGCATACACATACAGACTAACAAAAAGGGGAAAAGGAGAAAAACATATATGTCTATATATTTTTTTAAAAAGAGGAAGAGAGCAGCCAAATCAATAAAATAAATTACCAATGATAATAAAGTTAAAAACTAAAGTAAGATAAACATAAAACCACAAAAAAATTAGATGCAGAAAGCAAACCCCATGTCTACAGTTGTTGTGAAAGTCCACCGCCTTAGTTTTGGCTGATTCGTTGTTTATTCAGTTATTCCACAGATACAGGGTACATCAGGTTGATTGTGGAGATTTAATCCGCTGCTCCTGAGGCTGCTGGGAGAAATTTCCCTTTCTCTTCTTTGTTCACACAACTCCTGGGGTTCAGCTTTGGATGTGGTCCTGCCTCTGAGTGTAGGTCACCTGAGGACGTCCGTTCTTGACCCAGAAAGATGGGGTTAAAGTAGCAGTTGATTACATGTCTCTGACTCACTCAGGTCGGGGGAAGGGAGTGGTACAGAATGCGGGGCGAACCTGTGGTGACAAAGTCCAGCGTGACGTGGCAATATCCTGAGGTGTGCTGTGTGTTCTCCTAGGGAAGCTTTCCCTGGATCATGGGACCCTGGCAGTGGCAGGTTGCACAGGCTCCCAGGAGGGGAGGTGTGGAAGGTTACCTGTGTTTGCACACAGGCTTGTTGGTGGCTTCAGCAGCAGCCTTAGCATTTCATGCCCATGTCTGGTGTCCATGCTGATAGCTGCGGCTCATGCCCATCTCTGAAACTCATTTAGGCAGTGCTCCGAATCCCCTCTCCTTGTGAACCCTGAAACAATGGTGTCTTGCCTCTTAGGTAGGTCCAGACTTTTTCCTGGACTCCCTCCCAACTAGCTGTGTTGCACTAGCCCCCTTCAGGCTGTGTTCATGCAGCCAGCCCCAATCCTCTTCCTGGGATTTGACCTCCGAACCCAGAGCTTCAGCTCCCAGTCCCTACCCATCCTGGTGGTTGAGCATACAAGCCTCTCAGGCTTTTGAGTGCTGGTCAGCATGATCGTCTGTGCAGGAATCTCTCTGCTTTGCCCTCTGCATCACTACTTATGCTCTCTCCTCCGTTGCTCCAAAGCTTGCCCCCCACCACCCCCCATCTCCACCAGTGAAGGGGCTTCCTAGTGTGTGGAACCTTTTCCTCCTTCACAGCTCCCTCCCATATGTGCAGTTCCCCTCCCTATTCTTTTGTCTCTGTTGTTTCTTTTTTCTTTTGTCCTACCCATGTACGTGAGGAGTTTCTTACCTTTGGGGAAGTCTGAGTTCTTCTGCCAGCATTCAGTAGTTGTTCTGTAAGAGTTGTTCCAAATGTAGATGTATTTCTGATGTATTTGTGGGGAGGAAGGTGATCTCCACGTCTTACTCCCTCACCATCATGAAGGTCTTCTAAGTTATTTATTTAAAATATTATATTTTATATAAAATATTTTATGTTATATAAAATATTTAAAATAGCCATATTAATATTATAAGAGAAAGTGAATATAATAGAGAATAGATGTAAAATTTTATGAGATAAAAAATATAAAATTGAAACCTCAAAGAAAAAAAAATTAATACCTGAAATTTAAAAACAAATTTCATCAGGTGGAGTTAAGGGAAGTTTTGTGCAATACGAGAAACATTCAATGAACATGAAGACCAATAGTAGAAATTAAATTGTAGAACTATAAAAGTACATGATAACAATTTAACTGAAATAAAATAATCTCTGGAACAATACCAAGTGGTCTACGTTACCTGTTATTTAGAATCCCAAAAGGAGAGGATAGAGAAAAGGGGTAGGAAAAAATTTCCAAATTATATTCTAAATATCAACAACCTCAAAAGAACCCAAGATTAATCCAGGCACATGTTGGTCAAATTTCCAAAAATCAAATATAAAGAAAAAATCTTAAAAGACACCCTTTGGAGGAGTTGAGATAATTTATATAAATAAAAAAATAAGAATTTTTTGAGGTACCAAGATGGTGACATAGAGGCTCCTGGAACTCCTTTCCGATATGGATGCAGAGAATGTACAACCACTATTGAAGCAATTCCCTCTGAAATAAATGCAGAAACTAGTTGAGTGACTCCTATACATCAGATGAATTAGAAAATATCCTCATTGAAACTGGTAGAAAAGGCTGAGATACACTCTTGCCATAAAACCCACCCCTAGCACAGTGCCATGTAATAATTGAGAAGGATGTCCCAACTCACACCTTTTCTCAGAGGAGCAAAGAGTTTAGATCACAAATCTATTGTCCCAAATTCAAGACTCTATCCAGAGGGGTAAGTAAGTCCCCAAATCAGCTTGCTCTCAAAGCCAATGTGCCTTGCATTCATAAGACCCAGAGGACTACAGCAAACAAAGAAGTAGTTATTGATGGAGCATGCAACCACTCACTGTAACTGAGCAGAAACTTATGGAGCCTTCCTGGGACAGACCTCCACCCACCTGCTTCTTGTTAGTAGAAAAACTTTAGCCTCCTAGGTCTTCCCCAAGTTCCAAAACACAAATTTAATCAGAGAAGTGAGAAAATGCAGAAACAAAGGAAAACAGTCAAGCAAGACATAATAATGATAATAGTTTAGCCAGTAAATAAAGTAGAAGAATTTTAGTTCCTCCTCAGGGGCTATAGATAATATTCTGAGGCATATCCTTGAGCTATTTTGAAGATATTGAAATGCCTACCAGCAGAAGTTAACTGCATGCTGCCACAAGCACGTAGACACCAGACCATTGTAACCAAAAGATTAATGATATTGACTTCCTATTACCTCACAATCAGCAAGTCAGAAGAATGTCCACAAGCTGATCATGCACCCCACAACCCTCTCTCTAACCCTGTCTTTAAAAACCTTTCCCTGAAAGCCATCAGGGAGTGCAGGCCTTTTGAGCATTAGCCACCTATACTCCTTGCTTGGCCCCTGCAGTAAACAGTGTACTTTTCTTCACCACAATCTGGTGTCAGTAGATTTGCTTACTGTGCATAGGTGAGTGGACCCAAGTTTGGTTCTGTAGCCTCACCATGCCTATCCCCAAGGCTGATCACAGAGACAGCAGGCAAAAATGCCCATCTCCCAGCCTTTTCCTAAGTAAAATGAGTTTATTTGAGATGAGCAAAGAATTGCAATCCAGGTTCTGCAACACATTTTTGATGGAGAAATAACTGGCAGTCTATTTGTTTTAGGTCAACAACACTACAACAAACTATTTGTAAAAGACATAAAGAAAACAATCCCATATACAATATCATCAAAGAGAATAAAATACTTAGGAATAAATTTAATCAAAGAGATGAAATACCTGTTCACTGAAAATTATAATACATTGAGGAAGGAAACTGAGGAAGACATGTATAATGGAAAGATATTCCATGATCATAAATTGAAAAAAATAATATTGTTAAAACGTCCATACTATCCAAAGTGATCAACAGATTCAGCACAAACCCTATCACAATTCCAATGGTATTGGCATTGAATGTGAATGGCATTTTAAATATTTTCCCAATACCTGCCAATTGCATTTTATTGCACACATACCTTTGAATCCATTACAAATGGTATCAGAAGTTTCACACAAATCAAAAAAGACATTTTAATGTAAATACTATACAATATATTTAAACTTGTATTTAATATTTTCAGGTGTTTGGCTGTTTGATATATGTGAAAGTACAGCCATATGTATGTGTGTGTGTGTGTGTTTGTGTACTTGTGTTATCTCTATCTATCTATCTATCTATCTATCTATCTATCTATCTATCTGTCACCTATCTATCTGTCCATCCACATTAGATTGTGAATAGAAATAGAAAAAAAATAATCCCCAAATATTATGGAACCCCAAAAGATCCTGAATAGCCAAAGCAATTTTGAGAAAGAAGAACATCGCTGGAGGCATCAGACTTCCCGATTTATGTGAAAGTACAGCCATATGTATGTGTGTGTGTGTGTGTTTGTGTACTTGTGTTATCTCTATCTATCTATCTATCTATCTATCTATCTATCTATCTGTCACCTATCTATCTGTCCATCCACATTAGATTGTGAATAGAAATAGAAAAAAAATAATCCCCAAATATTATGGAACCCCAAAAGATCCTGAATAGCCAAAGCAATTTTGAGAAAGAAGAACATCGCTGGAGGCATCAGACTTCCCGATTTCAAAATATATTTCAAGGCTATAGGAATCAACACAACATGGTATTGGCATAAAAAAGACACATGGATTGATGGAACAGAATAGAAAGCCCTGAGATAAACCCATGCATAGATGGTCAATTAATTTTCGACATAGGAACTAAGAATACACAAAGGAGAAAGTATAACCTCTTCGATAAATGGTGTTGGGAAAACTGCATTTTTACATGTAAAATAATGAAATTAGACTTCAATGTTACACCACTCAATAAAATTAACTTGAAATGGATTAAAGGCTTAAACATAAGACCTGAAACCAGAATATACCTAGAAGAAAACACAAAGAATAAACTCCTGACATTAGTCTTGGCAATGATTTTTTGGATTTGTCAAAAAAAGCAAAAGTGACAAAAGCAAAAATCAAGAAGTGGGACTACAACAAACAAAAACTTCTGCATAGCAAAGGAAACCATTAACAAATGAAAGGCAACATATGGAGTGGGGAAAATTTTGTAAACCACATACATGATAAGGAGTTAATATCCAAAATTTACAGAGAACAGATAAAACTCAAAAGCATAAAAAGCTAATTAAAAATTGTCAAAGTAGCTAAACAGCCATTTTTACAAAGAAGACATACAAATGGTCAACAGATACATGAAAAGATGGTCAGCATCACTAATCATCAAGGAAATGCGAATCAAAACCGCAACAAGATAATACCTCACAAGAGTAAGGATGCCTATTATTAAAATGATAAGAGATTATAAATGCTAGCAAGTATGTGGAGAAAAGGGAACATTTGTACACTGTTGGTAGCAATGTAAACTGATACAGCCATTATGGAAAACACTATGTAGGTTCCTCAAAGAATTAAAAATAAAATTATCATATGATCCAGAAATCCCACTTTATGGTATATATCCAAAGGAGATAAAATCAATATGCTCAATATATATCTGCACTACCATGTTCATTGTAGCATTGTTCACAATAGTCAAGATATGGAAACAACTTAAATTTCTGTTGACAACTGAATGGATAAAGAAAATGTGATATATATAAACAATGGAATATTATTCAGTCTAGCAAAAGAAGGAAATTCTGCAATTTGTGACAATGTGGTTGAAACTGGAGTGCATTATACTTGGTGAAATGATCCAGAAATAGAAAGACAAATACTGTACAGTATCACTCATATGTGGAATCTAAAAAATGAAGAAAAGTTGAACTCATAGAAACAGAGTGGAAGGGCAGTTGCTAGGGTTTGGGGAGGTAGGGGGAATATGGAAATTGGGCAAAAGCATACAAACTTTCAGTTATAAGATGAATAAGGATTGGGGATCTAATGTATAACATGGTGAATATATTTGACAATAAAATATTGAATAATTAAAATTTGCAAGAGATTAGAATTTCAGTGATCTCTACAAAAGAAGGTAACTATATGAGATAATGGATGTGTTTATTAATTCGAATCATTTCACAATGTATTTGTATACCAAAGTATTGTTTATACTTTAAATATCTTACAATTTTGTCAATTATGCCTCAATGAAGCTGAAAAAAGGATTTTATGACTGATATTTTAGTAGAAAAAACAGAGTACAGAAGTCCATGGAATGACATGTTTAATATGCTGAAAAGTATGTCAACCTTGAATTCTATATTTAATGAAAATGCTTTCAAGTAGGAAGACAATATTTAGAGATTTAATGACAAACAAAACCTGAGAAGATGTATCACCAGCACATCAACACTACAAGAAATACTAAGAAATTTCTTCAGTCAGAAGAAAAAAGTTACAAAATTGAAATTAAGATCTACAGGGATAGGGCTTCCCTGGTGGCGCAGTGGTTGAGAATCCGCCTGCTGATGCAGGGGACACGGGTTCGTGCCCCGGTCTGGGAAGATCCCACATGCCGTGGAGCAGCGGGGCCCGTGAGCCATGGCCACTGGGCCTGCGCTTCTGGAGCCTGTGCTCCGCAATGGGAGAGGCCACAACAGTGAGAGGCCTGCGTACCGCAAACACACACACACACACACACACAAAAACAACCTCTCAAGATCTACAGGGATGAATGAAGTTCACTGGAAATGTTAAATATGTGGGTAAATATAAAAGAATAATTCCCTTTCTTTTCCTAGATTCTTTAAAACCCACTAGAACTAATGAGTGAGTTTAGCAAGGTATCAGAATATAAGATCGATGTAAAAAATTAATTTATTTTTATACACTAGCAATGAAAAACTGGAAAATTTTTTAAGTTTAAATTTATTATTTATTTATTTATTTATTTTACATCATTATTGGAGTATAATTGCTTTACAATGGTGTGCTAGTTTCTGCTTTATAACAAATAGAATCCACCATACATACACACATGTTCCCATATCTCTTCCCTCTTGCATCTCCCTCCCTCCCACCCTCCCTATCCCACCTCTCCAGGTGGTCACAAAACACGTAGCTGATCTCCCTGTGCTATGTGGCTGCTTCCCACTAGCTATCTATTTTATTTTTGGTAGTGTATATATGTCCATGCCACTCTCTCACTTTGCCAAAACTTACCCTTCCCCTACCACATATCCTCAAGTCCATTCTCTAGTAGGTCTGTGTCTTTATCCCCGTCTTACCCCTAGGTTCTTTATGACATTTTTTTCTTAGATTCCATATATATGTGTTAGCATACAGTGTTTGTCTTTCTCTTTCTGACTTACTTCACTCTGTATGACACAATCTAGGTCCATCCAGCTCACTACAAATAACTCAATTTCGTTTCTTTTTATGGCTGAGTAATATTCCATTGTATATATGTGCCACACCTTCCTTATCCATTCATCTGATGATGGACACTTAGGTTGCTTGCATCTCCTGGCTATTGTAAATAGAGCTGCAATGAACATTGTGGTAGATGACTGTTTCTGAATTATGGTTTTCTCAGGGTATATGCCCAGTGGTGGGATTGCTGTGTCATATGGTCTATTTGTAGTTTTTAAAGGAACCTCCATACTGTTCTCCATAGTTGCTGTATCAATTTACATT
>NC_041234.1:62984746-63000010 GCF_002837175.3 Physeter macrocephalus
TTTTTGTCTTGTTTATGGTTTCCTTTGCTGTGCAAAAGCTTTTAAGTTTCATTAGGTCCCATTTGTTTACCTTTGTTTTTATTTCCATTTCTCTAGGATGTGGGTCAAAAAGGATCTTGCTTTGATTTATTTCATAGAATGTTCTGCCTATGTTTTCCTCTAAGAGTCTGATAGTTTCTGGCCTTACCTTTAGGACTTTAATCCATTTTGAGCTTATTTTTGTGTACTGTGTTAGGGAGTGTTCTAATCTCATAGTTTTACATGTACTTGTCCAGTTTTTCCAGCACCACTTATTGAAGAGGCTGTCCTTTCTCCACTGTATATTCCTGCCTCCTTTATCAAACATAAGGTGACCATATGTGCATGGGTTTATCTCTGAGCTTTCTATCCTGTTCCATTGATCTATATTTCTGTTTTTGTGCCAGTACCATACTGTCTTCATTACTGTTGCTTTGTTGTATAGTCTGAAGTCAGGGAGCCTGATTCCTCCAGCTCCGTTTTTCATTCTCAAGTTTGCTTTGGCTATTCGGGATCTTTTTTGTTTCCATACGAATTGTGAAATTTTTTGTTCTAGTTCTGTGAAAAATGCCAGTGGTAGTTTGATAGGGATTGAGTTGAATCTGTAGATTGCTTTGGGTAATAGAGTCATTTTCACAATGTTGATTCTGCCAATCCAAGAACATGGTATATCTCTCTTTCTATTTGTATCATCTTTAATTTCTTTCATCAGTGTCTTAAAAGTTTCTGCATACAGGTCTTTTGTCTCCTTAGGGAGGTTTATTCCTAGATACATTATTCTTTTTGTTGCAATAGTAAATGGGAGTGTTTTCTTAATTTCATTTTCAGATTTTTCATCATTAGTGTAAGAATGCCAGAGATTCCTGTGCATTAATTTTGTATCCTGCTAATTTACCAAATTCATTGATTAGCTCTAAAAGTTTTCTGGTAGCATCTTTAGGATTCTCTATGTATAATATAATGTCATCTGCAAACAGTGACAGCTTTAATTCTTCTTTTCTGATTTGGATTCCTTTTATTTCCATTTCTTCTCTGATTGCTGTGGCTACAACTTCCAAAACGATGTTGATTAAAAGTGGTGAGAGTGGGCAACCTGTTCTTGTTTCTGATCTTAGTGGAAATGATTTCAGTTTTTCACCATTGAGGATGATGTTGGCTGTGGGTATGTCATATATGGCCTTTATTATGTTGAGGAAAGTTCCCTCTGTGCCTACTTTCTGCAGGGTTTTTATCATAAATGGGTGTTGAATTTTGTGGAAAGTTTTCTCTGCATCTAGTGAGATGATTATATGGTTTTCCTCCTTCAATTTTTTAATATGGTGTACCATGTTGATTGATTTGCGTATATTGAAGAATCCTTGCATTCCTGGAAAAAACCCCACTTGATCATGGTGTATGATCCTTTTAATGTGCTGTTGGATTCTGTTTGCTAGTATTTTGTTGAGGATTTTTGCATCTATGTTCATCAGTGATATTGGCCTGTAGTTTTCTTTCTTTGTGACGTCTTTGTCTGGTTTTGGTATCAGGGTGATGGTGGCCTCATAGAATGAGTTTGGAAGTGTTCCTCCCTCTGCTATCTTTTGGAAGAGTTTGAGAAGGATAGATGTTAACTCTTCTCTAAATGTTTGATAGAATTCGCCTGTGAAGCCATCTGGTCCTGGGCTTTTGTTTGTTGGAAGATTTTTAATCACAGTTTCAATTTCAGTGCTTGTGATTGGTCTGTTCATATTTTCTCTTTCTTCCTGGTTCAGTCTTTTCAGGTTGTGCATTTCTAAAAATTTGTCCACTTCTTCCAGGTTGTCCATTTTATTGGCATAAAGTTGCTTGTAGTAATCTCTCATGATCTTTTGTATGTCTGCAGTGTCAGTTGTTACATCTCCTTTTTCATTTCTAATTCTATTGATTTGAATCTTTTATTTCTGATCTGATCTTTATGATTTCTTTCATTCTGCTAACATTGGGGTTTTTTTGTTCTTCTTTCTCTAATTGCTTTAGGTGCATGGTTAAGTTGTTTATTCGAGATGTTTCCTGTTTCTTAAGGTAGGATTGTATTGCTATAAACTTCCCTCTTAGAACTGCTTTTTCTGCATCTCATAAGTTTTGGGTCGTCATGTCTCCATTGTCATTTGTTTCTAAGTATTTTTTGATTTCCTCTTTGATTTCTTCAGTGATCACTTCGTTTTTAAGTAGTGTATTGTTTAGCCTCCATGTGTTTGTAGTTTTTACAGATCTTTTCCTGTTATTGATATCTAGTCTCAGAGCATTGTGGTCAGAAAAGATTCTTGATACAATTTCAATTTTCTTAAAATACCAAGGCTTGATTTGTGACCCAAGATATGATCTATCCTGGAGAATGTTCCATGAGCACTTTAGAAAAATGTGTATTCTGTTGTTTTTGGATGGAATGTCCCATAAATATAAATTAAGTCCATCTTGTTTAATGTATCTTTTAAACCTTGTGTTTCCTTAATTATTTTAATTTTGAATGATGTGTCCATTGGTGAAATTGGGTTTTAATGTCCCATACTGTGAATGTTATACTGCCAATTTCTCCTCCTATGGCTGTTAGTATTTGCCTTAAGTATTGAGGTGCTCCTATGTTGGGTGCATAAATATTTACAATTGTTATATCTTCTTCTTGGATCGACCCGTTGATCATTTTGTAGTTTCCTTTTTTGTCTCTTGTAATAGTCTTTATTTTAAGTCATTTTTTCTAATATGAGAATTGCTACTCCAGCTTTCTTTTGATTTCCATTTGCATAGAATATCTCTTTGCATCCCCTCACTTTCAATCTGTATCTGTCCCTAGGTCTGACGTGGGTCTCTTATAGACAGCATATGTATGGGTCTTGTTTTTGTATCCATTCAGCCAGTCTGTGTCTTTTGGTGGGAGCATTTAATCCATTTACATTTAAGGTAATTTTCCATATGTATGTTCCTATTCCCATTTTCTTAATTGTTTTGGGTTTGTTATTGTTGGTCTTTTCCTTCTCTTCTGTTTCTTGCCTAGAGAAGTTCCTTTAGCATTTCTTGTAAAGCTGGTTTGATGGTGCTGAACTCTCTCAGCTTTTGCTTGTCTGTAAAGCTTTTAATTTCGCCATCAAATCTGAATGAGATCTTGTTGGGTAGAGTAATCTTGTTAGTAGGTTTTTCTCCTTCATCACTTTAAATATGTCCTTCCCGTCCCTTCTGGCTGGCAGAGTTTCTGCTAAATGAACAGCTGTTAACCTTATGGGGATTCCCTTGTGTGTTATTTGTTGTTTTTCCCTTGCTGCTTTTAATATGTTTTCTTTGTATATAATTTTGACAGTTTGATTAATATGTGTCTTGCCATGTTTCTCCTTGGATTTATCCTGTATGGGACTCTCTTGCTTCCTGTACTTGATTAACTATTTCCTCTCCCATATTAGGGAAGTTTTCAATTACAATCTCTTCAAATATTTTCTCAGTCCCTTTCTTTTTCTCTTCTTCTTCTGGGATCCCTATAATTAGAATGTTGGTGCTTCCCAGAGGTCTCTGAGACTGTTCTCAGTTCTTTTCATTCTTTTTTCTTTATTCCGCTCTGCAGTAGTTATTTCCACTATTTTATCTTGCAGGTCACTTATCCGTTCTTCTGCCTCAGTTTTTCTGCTATTGATCCCTTCTAGAGTATTTTTAATTTCATTTATTGTGTTGTTCATTGTTGCTTGTTTCTTCTTAGTTCTTCTAGGTTCTTGTTATAAGTTTATTGCATTTTCTCTTTTCTATTTCCAAGATTTTGGATCATCTTTACTATCTTTATTCTGAATTCTTTTTTTTCAGGTAGACTGCTTATTTCCTCTTCATTTGTTAGGTCTGGTGGTTTTTTATTTTGCTCCTTCATCTGCTGTGTGTTTTTCTGTCTTCTCATTTTGCTTATCTTACTGTTTGGGGGGTCTCCATTTAGTAGGCTGCAGGTTCGTAGTTCCCGTTTTTTTTGGTTTCTGTCCCCAGTGGCTAAAGTTGGTTCAATGTGTTGGGTACACTTCTTGGTGCAGGGAGCTAGTGCCTGTGTTCTGGTGGAAGAGGCTGGATCTTGTCTTTCTGGTAGGCAGGTCAATGTCTGGTCATGTGTTTGGCGATGTCTATGGCCTTATTATTATTTTAGGCAGCCTCTCTGCTAACGGGTGGGGTTGTGTTCCTGTCTTGCTAGTTGTTTGGCATAGGATGTCCAACACTGTAGCTTGCTTGTCATTTAGTGGAGCTCGGTGTTGGTGTTGAGATGGAGATCTCTGGGAGATTTTCACCGTTTGATATTACATGGAGCTGGGAGTTCTCTTGTGGACCAGTGTCCTGAAATTTGCTCTCCCACCTCAGAGGCACAGCACTGACTCCTGGCTAAGTTTAAATTTAATTAAAAATGATATGAAAACACATGGAATACTTAAAGATATATGTAACAAAATATGTTCCAGATTTACATAATGAAAACTACCAAACACTGATGAAAGTAAAGAGCCCTAAATAAATGCCAAGATATACCATCTTCATGTAATGAAAGATTCAATTTTGTTAAGATGCCAGTTCTCCCTAAGATGATTTATACATTCAGTGCATCCCAGCCAATGTCTCAGTGGGTATTTTTTGAAAAAAATTGATATGATTGTTCTAAAATTTATATGGAAAACATTATTCCAATTAACCAAGACCATTCTGAAAAAGAAGTGAAATGGAGCTCAAAGTATATGATTTCAAGAAATATTACAAAGCTATAATAATCAAGAGAGTGTTGTATTAGCATAAGTATAGACACTTAGGTAAAAGGGACATAGACTCTAGAAACAGAACTTTATATAAGGTGAATAGATTTCTGACAAAAGTACCAAGCCAATTCAATGGGAAATTGTCTGAGTTGAAAACAACCAGGGTTAGGATAATTTGGTATCCATATTTTTAAAAAGGACCTCAAGCCTTTCTTTAAGCCATAAGAAAATTAACTAAAAATGAATCATAAGATTAACATAAAAATTAAACCTATAAATCTTTTGAAAGAAAGGCTAGGAAAAGCTCGTAGTGAATTTAGTGGAAAATATTTCTTAGTTAAGAAACATAAAGCATAGTTTGTATTGGTTTAATACATAAATCTGAGGAAGGACTTGTGGCTAATATATCTAAAGATCACTTACAACTCAGTAGTAAAAAGGATGAACAATTTAACCCTGAATATGCAAAAGATTTGGATACTTTACCAAAGAGATATAGATGAAAATAAGTACATGAGAATATGTCAAATTTTATTATTAATTAGATAAATGAATATTAAAACCACAAGAAGATGCCACTTCACAAATACTAGGATAGTTTTGAAAAACACCTTCATTACAAAGTATTTTCAAGAATGTGGACCACTGAAAATTTTGTGTGACTTTGGTGGGAATGTAAAATGGTTTAGTCATTTTGGGAAATAGTGTGGTAATTTCTTTAAAGTTATGCATATACATAGGCATTTAAGCAAGAGAAAAGGAATCACATTTACACAAAGACCTGCACATGAGTGTTTATAGCAGCTTTATTCACAATAGTGAAAAAATGAAAATAATCTCGATGTGTTCTGCTGTGGTCTATCTGTGACCCCTTGCCTCAAATTCATGTATTGAAATCCTATTGCCCAAAGTAATGGAATTAGGTGATAAAATACTTTGGAAGTGCCTAGGTCAGGAGGGTAGAGCTCTTTTGAATGGGGTTAATGCTCATATAAGAGACCCCACACAGCTCTCTAGCTCCTTCCACCATTTAAGAACACAGCAAGAAGTTGGCAGTCTGCAAACTGAAAGAGGGTCTTCACCAGAACCTGAACATATTGTCACCCTAATCTTGGACTTGCAGCCTCCAGAACAGTGAGAAATAAATTTCTATTTTTTATAATGTACCTAGTCTGTGTTATTTTGTAATAGCAGCCTAAACACATGGTGAATAGTGAAACAAAGTATGGTACATCTACAAATAGAAACACCACTCAGTAATAAAATAAATGAACTACTGTTTTGCACAGTAACATGGATTAATGTCAAAAGTGTTATACAGGGCTTCCCTGGTGACACAGTGGTTGAGAATCCGCCTGCCAATGCAGGGGACACGGGTTCGTGCCCCGGTCCGGGAAGATCCCACATGCCGTGGAGCGGCTGGGCCCGTGAGCCATGGCCGCTGAGCATGCGTGTCCGGAGCCTATGCCCTGCAATGGGAGAGACCACAACAGTGAGAGGCCCGCGTACTGCAAAAAAAAAAAAAAAAAAAAGTGTTATGCAAATGAAAGAAGCCATACAAGAAATACCACATACTGTAGAGTTGCATTTATTGGTCATCCTGGAAAAGGTCACACTGAAATGGAGCAGGACTCGATGGTCCTGGCCCCCCATGTCCCCCACCTGCATTTTGTCTATGGAAAAACTTTAGCCAAAGAATAAGTTTAGTGAGAGAAGTGACAAAATGCTGAAACAAAGGAAAACCGTCCAAATAGACTAAATAATAATAGTCTAGTCATTAAACATAGTCAAAGACTTTTAGTTCCTTCTCAAAGGCTATAGATAATATTCTGAGCCATATCCTGCGAGCTGTCTTGTCAATATTGAAACTTCCACCACGTGGAAAAATTTAATTACATGATGACCAGACTGTAGCCATGACATAAGCTGCCACAATTCTGAGAATTGGTCTCAAGGAAATGGAAAAAAAATCAACCCTGGAACTTAAGATTAACTGTACTTAAAGCAATCAAGATGACACTGATCAGACCACCTCATGACAATTTCAAGATGACTGTCAGAGCTGACTGTGCTCTTTCTGCAGATAGCTCACTCCTTCCATCTATAAAAGCTCTTGCCCACTGATTGTTGGGGGAGCCTTTGAACAGGAGTCCAACCTCCCCCCTAACCTCCATTGCTGGCATCCAAAATAAAGCAAACTGTCCTTTCCACCAACATTGCCTCTTTATTGGCTTTTGGGTGGTGAGCAGCTGGACCCCCACTTTCGGTAACAACACTACAGGGACAGAAGTAAGATCATTGGTTCTAAGGGCTTGGGAGTAGTGGGAGGGACTGATTTAACAAGGGCATGACAGGAATTTCTGACTGTGAAGGTGATTACATAATTGTATATATTTGTCAAGTCACCAAATAATACACCATAAAATGGTAAATTTTTCTACATGTAAAATATGCATCTATAAATCTAACAAAAAGCAAACAACTTACTGCTTAAAGAAAAAATGATAATGTATTGTGGGATTTAGAACATATACAAAAGTACAATTGTTGACCAACATAATACAAAATATGGAAAGGGTTAATAGAATTATAATCCTGTAAATATTTACAAAAATAGTATGAAACAAATTAAACATTTTTTTATTAGCTGCACGAAGTATAAGCAGGTGTAGACCAATATCCCTGATTAATATAGAAGCAAAATTTTCAACAAAATATTAATAAACTGAATTCAAGAATTCATAGAAGGATTATATACCATGACAAAGTGGGATTTATTCCTGTGATGCAAGGATGGTTCAGCATACAAATATCAATAAATGTGATACATGACATTCATAGAATAAAAGATAAAAATCATATAATCATCTGAAAAGAGGCATAAAAAGCATCTGACAAATTCAACACCCCTTCATGATAGAAACCTTTTACAGACTGGGTATAGAAGGAGCATACCCAGCATAATAAAGGCCATATATGACAAATCCACAGCTAATATCATACACAACATAGATAAAAATGAAAGCTTTTCATTTAAGATCAGGAATAAGAGAATGGTGTTCACTCTCTCCTCTCTTATTCAAGGTACTACTGAAAGTCTTATCTAGAGCAATCAGGCAAGGCAAAGAAATCAAAGGTTTCCAAATCAGAAAGGAAGAAGTAAAATAATTATTTGCTGGTGATATAGAAATTCCCAAAGACTCAACTTGAGAACTGTTTAATCAATAAATTCAGTAAAGTTGCAGGGTATAAAATCAATACACACTTAGCATAATACCTTCCAAGTCCATCCATGTTGTTGCAAATGGCAAAAATGCATTCTTTTTTTATGGCTGAGAAGTATTACATTGTATATGTATACCACATCTTCTTTATCCTTTCTTCTGTTGATGGACACTTAGGTTGCTTTAATATTTTCACAAATGTAAATAATGCTGCTATGAACATTGTGGTTCATGTATCTTTTCAAATTCATGTGTTAGTATTTTTTTTTTCAGATAAATACCAAAGAGTGGAATTGCTGGGTCATATTGTAGTTCTATTTTTATTTTTTTGAGAAACCGCCATACATTTTCTACAGTAACTGCACCAATTTACATTCCCACCAAAAGTGTTGGAGGGTTCCCTTTTCTCCAAATCCTCACCAACATGCATTTGTTATTTGTGTTCTTTTTGTTGATAGCCATTCTGACAGGTGTGAAATGATATCTCTTGGTTTTAATTGGCATTTCTTTGAGGATTAATGATATTGAGCATCTATTCATTTGCCTGTTGGCCATCTGTATGACTTCTTTGGAAAAAAGTCTATTCTGGTCTTCGGCCCATTCCTTAACCAGGTTGTTTGTTTTTCTGATGTGGAGTGGTATGAGCTTTTTTATATATTTTAGATATTAACCCCTTACTGGTCATATCATTAGCAAAAACTTTCTTCCATTTAGTAGGTTGTCTTTCCATTTTGTCAATGGTTACTTTGCTGTGCAAAAGCTTTTAAGTCAATTAGGTCTCACTTGTGTGTTTTTGCTTTTATTTCATTTGCTTTAGGAGACAGATAAAAAAAATTAGGATTTATTTTTATTTTTTAAATTAATTTTTGTTGGAGTACAGTTGCTTTACAATGTTGAGTTAGTTTCTGCTGTATGGCAAAGTGAATCAGTTATACAAGTACATATATCCACTCTTTTTAAGGTTTCCTTCCCATTTAGGTCACCACAGAGCATTGAGTAGAGTTCCCTGTACTATACACTAGGTTCTCATTAGTTATCTATTTTATATATAGTAGTGTATATATGTCAATCTCAACCTGCCAATTCATGCCACTCTCCCTTTCCCCCCTTGGAAACTATGTTAGTTTTCTACATCTGTGACACCATTTATGCTTTGCAAATAAGTACATCTGTACCATTTTCTAGATTCTACATGTAAGTAATATTATACGATATTTGTCTTTTTCTGTGTGACTTATATCACTTATTATGATAATCTCTAGGTCCATACATGTCACTGCAAATGAAATTATTTCATTCCTTTTTATGGCTGAGTAATATTCCATTGTATATATGTACCACATCTTCTTTATCCAATCATCTGTTGATGGACATTTAGGTTGCTTCCATGTCCTGGCTATTGTAAATAGTGCTGCAATGAACATCGGGGTGCATGCATCCTTTCAAATTATGGGTTTCTCTGGATATATGCCCAGGAATGGGATTACTGGGTCATATGCTAGCTCTGTTTATAGGTTTTCAATGATCTTCCTTACTGTTCTCCATAGTGGCTGTACCAATTTACATTCCCACCAACAGTTTAGAAGGAGTCCCTTTTCTCCACACCTTCTCCAACATTTATTGTTTGTAGATTTTTTGATTATGGCCATTCTGACTGATGTGAGGTGATACATCACTGTAGTTTTGATTTGCATTTCTCTCAAAATTACTGATGTTGAGCATCTTTTTATGTGTGGTTTTTTTTTTTTTTTTGCCATCTGTATGTCTTCTTTGGAGAAATGTCTACTTAGATCTTCTGCCCATTTTTTGGATTCAGTTGTTTGTTTCTTTGACATTGAGCTGCATGAGCTGTTTGTATATTTTGGATATTAATCCCTTGTCAATTGCTTCATTTGTAAATATTTTCTCCCATTCTGAGGGTTGTCTTTTCATCTTGTTTATGGTATCCTTTGTTGTGCAAAAGCTTTTAAGTTTAATTAGGTCCCATTCATTTAAAAGAGTGTTCTGCCTATGTTTCCCTCTAAGATTTTTATTGTATCCAGCTTTACATTTAGGTCTTTAATCATTTTGAGTTTATTTTTGTGTATGGTGTTAGGAAGTGTTCTAATTTCATTCTTTTACATGTAACTGTCCAGTTTTGCCAGCACCACTTATTGAAGAGGCTGTCTTTTCTCCATTGTATATTCTTGTATCTTTTGTCATAAGTTAGGTTATCATAGCTGTGTGGGATTATCTCTGGACTTTCAATCCTAATCCATTGATCTATATTTTTGATTTTGTGCCAGTACCATACAGTTTTGATGATGGTAGCTTTGTAGTATAATCTGAAGTTAGGGAGCCTGATTCCTCCCACTCAGTTCTTCTTTCTCAAGATTGCTTTGGTGTTCTGGGGTCTTATGTGTTTCCATAAAAATTATTTTTTCTAATTCTGTGAAAACTGCCCTTGGTAATTTGATAAGGATTGCATTGAATCTGTAGATTGCGTTGGGTAATATAGTCATTTTCACAATACTGATTCTTCCCATCGAAGAACATGGAATATCTCTCCATTTGTTTGTGTCATCTTTGATTTCTTCCATCAGTACCTTATAGTTTTCTGAGTACAGGTCTTTTGCCTCCTTAGGTAGGTTTATTCCTAGATATTTTATTGTTTTTGATGTGATGGTAAATGTGATTGTTTTTCTCAATTTCTCTTTCTGATTTTTCATTGTTAGTATATAGGGATGCAAGAGATTTCTGTGTATTAATTTTGTATCCTGCAACTTTACCAAATTCATTGACGAACTCTAGTAGTTTTTTGGTAGCATGTTTAGGATTTTCCATGTATAGTACCATGTCATCTGCAAAAAATGACAGTTTTACTTCTTCTTTTCCAATTTGGATTCTTTTATTTCTTTTTCTTCTCTGATTGCCATGGCTAGGACTTCCAAAATTACATTGAATAATAGTGGTGACAGTGGACATCCTTGTCTCATTCCTGATCTTATAGGAAATGATTTCAGCTTTTCACCATTGAGTATAATGTTAGCTGTAGGTTTGTCATACATGGAGGAACTTTGTCAAAGATTTTTCTGCATCTCTTGAAGTGATCATATGATTTTTATTCTTCAATTTTTTAATGTGGTGTATCACATTGATTTGCGTATATTGAAGAATCCTTGCATCTCTAGGATAAATCCCACTTGATCATGGTGTGTGATCATTTTAATGTGTTGTTGGATTTGATTTGCTAATATTTTGTTGAGGATTTTCCATCTATGTTCATTGGTGATTTTGGCTGGTAATTTTCTTTTTTTGTGAGAATTTTGTCTGGTTTTTGTATCAGGGTGATGGTGGCCTCATAGAATGAGCTTGGAAGTGTTCCTTCCTCTGCATTTTTGCAAGAGTTTCAGAAGAGCTGAAATATCTCTAAATATTTGATAGAATTTTGCCTGTGAAGCCATCTGGTCCTGGCCTTTTGTTTCTTGGGAGATTTTAAATCACACTTTCAATTTCCTTACTTGTGATTGGTGTCTTCATATTTTCTATTTCTTCCTGGTTCAGTTTTGGAAGGTTGTTCCTTTCTAGGAATTTGTCCTTTTCTTCTAGGTTGTCCATTTTATTGGCATATAGTTACTTGTACTTGTCACTTATGACCCTTTGTATTTCTACGGTGTCCTTCATAAATTCTCCTTTTTCATTTCTAATTTTATTGATTTGAGTTTTCTCTCTTTTTTTCTTGATGAGTCTGGGTAAAGGTTTATCAATTTTGTTTATCCTCTCAAAGAACAAGTTTTTAGCTTCATTGTTCTTTACTATTGTTTTCTTCATCTCTTTTTCTTTTATTTCTGCAGAATTCTTTATGATTTCTTTACTTCTTCTAAGTTTGGGGTTGGTTTGTTCTTGTTTCTTTAGTTATTTTAGGGGTAAGGTTAGGTTGCTTATTTGAGATTTTTCTGGCTTCTTGAGGTACAATTTTATTGCTTTATATTCCTTCTTAGAACTGCTTTTGCTGTGTCCCACAGGTTTCGGATCCACGTGTTTTGTTATCACTTGTCTCTAGGATTTTTTTTATTTCCTTTTTGATTTCTTCCATGGTCTTTTGGTTATTTAATAATATATTGTCTGGGGACTTCCCTGACGGTCCAGTGGTTAACACTTCACCTTCCAATGCAGGGAGTGCAGGTTCAAAACCTGGTCAGGGAACTAGGATCCCACATGCCTCGTGGACAAGAAACCAAAACATAAAACAGAAACAATATTGTAACAAATTCAATGAAAACTTAAAAATAAAACTTAAAAAATATATAGATTGTTTAGCTCCCATGTTTGTGATTTTTACCGTATTTTTTCTGTAATTGATTTATAATCTCATAGTATTGCTGTCAGTAAAGATGCTTGATATGATTTCAATTTTCTTAAATTTATTAAGACTTGTTATCCAAGATATGATCTATCCTGGAGAATGTTCCATGTGCACTTGAGAAGAAAGTGTATTCTGCTGCTTTTGCATGGAATGCCATATAAACACAAATTAAGTGTATTTGGTCTAATGTGTCCTTTAAGACTTGTGTTTCCTTATTAATTTTCTGTCTGAATGATCTCTGTCTATTGGTTTAAATGGGGAGTTAAAGTCCTCCTCTAGTATGGTTTTACTGTCAACTTCCCCTTTTATGGCTGTTAGCATTTGCCTTATACATTGAGATGCTCCGATTTTGGGGTCATATATATTTACACTTGTTATATCTTCCTGATCGTTAAGTAGTGACCTTTCTTGTCTCCCTTAACAGTCTTTATTTTAAAGACTATATTGTCTGATATGGTTATTGCTACTTCAGCTTTGTTTTGCTTTCAATTTGCATGGAATATCATTTTCCATCCCCTCACTTTCAGTCTGTATGTGTCCCTAGGTCTGAAGTGGGTCTCTTGTAGACAGCATACATACGGGTCTTGTTTTTGTATCCATTCAACCAGTCTATGTCTTTTGGTTGGAGCATTTAATCCATTTCATTTAAGGTAATTATTGATATGTATGTTCCTATTGCCATTTTCTTAATTGTTTTGGGTTTGTTATTGTAAGTCTTTTTTCTTCCCTTCCTCTTTTGTTCTCTTCTTTTGTTTTTCCTGCTTAGAGAAATTCCTTTAGCATTTGTCGTAAAGCTGGTTTAGTAATGCTGAAATCTCTTAGTTTTTGCTTTTCTTTAAAACTTTTGATTTCTCCGTTGAATCTGTATTATAGCCTTGCTGGTTGGAATATTCTTGGCTGTAGGCTTTTCCTTTTCATTACTTTAAATGTATCATGGCACATCGTACTGGCCTGCAGAGTTTCTGCTGAAAAATCAGCTGATAACCATACCGGGATTCCCTTGTATGTTATTTGTTGCTTTCCCCTGGTGGCTTTAAATATTTTTATTTGTATTTAATTTGTGCTACTTTGATTAATATGTTTCTAGGCATGTTCCTCCTTGGGTTTATCCTGTATGGGACTCTCTGTGCTTCCTGGATTGGGTAACTATTTGCCTTCCCATTTAAGGAAGTTTTTGACTATAGTCTCTTCAAATATTTGCTCAGGCCCTTTCTCTTTCTCTTTTTCTTCTGGGACCCCTATAATTTGAATGTTGGTGCATTTAATTATGTCCCAGATGTCTCTGAGACTGTCCTCATTTATATTCATTCTTTTTTTTTTAATTCTCTGTGACTATTATTTCCACCATTCTGTCTTTCAGCTCACCCATCCGTTCTTCTGCCTCAATTATTCTGCTATTGATTCTTTCTAAAGTATTTTTATTTTCAGTTTTGTATTGTTTATCTCTCTTTGTTTGTTCTTCAGTTTTTCTAGGTCCATGTTAAACTTCTCTTGCATCATCTCAATCTGTGCCTCCATTCTTTTTTTTTAAACATCTTTATTGGAGTATAATTGCTTTACAATGGTGTGTTAGTTTCTGCTTTATAACAAAGTGAATGAGTTGTACATATACATATGTTCCCATATCTCTTCCCTCTTGCATCTCCTTCCCTCCCACCCTCCCTATCCCACCCCTTTAGGTGGTTACAAACCACCGAGCTGATCTCCCTGTGCTATGTGGCTGCTTCTCAATAGATATCTAGTTTAAATTTGGTAGTGTATGTATGTTCATGCCACTCTCTCACTTTGTCACAGCTTACCCTTCCCCCTCCCCATATCCTCAAGTCCATTCTCTAGTAGGTTTGTGTCTTTATTCCCATTTTACCACTAGGTTCTTCATGACCTTTTTTTTTTCTTAGATTCCATATATATATGTATTAGCATACGGTATTTGTTTTTCTCTTTCGGACTTACTTCACTCTATATGACAGGCTCTAGGTCCATCCACCTCACTACAAATATCTCAATTTTGTTTCTTTTTATGGCTGAGTAATATTCCATTGTATATATGTGCCACATCTTCTTTATCCATTCATCCAATGATGGACACTTAGGTTGTTTCAATGTCCTGGCTATTGTAAATAGAGATGCAAGGCCAGACACTATCAAACTCTTAGAGGAAAACATAGGCAGAACTGCCTCCATTCTTTTTTTTTAAACATCTTTATTGGAGTATAATTGCTTTACAATGGTGTGTTAGTTTCTGCTTTATAACAAAGTGAATGAGTTGTACATATACATATGTTCCCATATCTCTTCCCTCTTGCATCTCCTTCCCTCCCACCCTCCCTATCCCACCCCTTTAGGTGGTTACAAACCACCGAGCTGATCTCCCTGTGCTATGTGGCTGCTTCTCAATAGATATCTAGTTTAAATTTGGTAGTGTATGTATGTTCATGCCACTCTCTCACTTTGTCACAGCTTACCCTTCCCCCTCCCCATATCTAACAAAAAAAACAAATAACCCAATCCAAGAATGGACAGAAGACCTAAATAGACATTTCTCCAAAGAAGATATACAGATTTTGTCACAGCTTACCCTTCCCCCTCCCCATATCCTCAAGTCCATTCTCTAGTAGGTTTGTGTCTTTATTCCCATTTTACCACTAGGTTCTTCATGACCTTTTTTTTTTCTTAGATTCCATATATATATGTATTAGCATACGGTATTTGTCAACTCACATTGGTCAGAATTGCCATCATCAAAAAATCTAGAAACAATAAATTCTGGAGAGGATGTGGAGATACGGTATTTGTTTTTCTCTTTCGGACTTACTTCACTCTATATGACAGGCTCTAGGTCCATCCACCTCACTACAAATATCTCAATTTTGTTTCTTTTTATGGCTGAGTAATATTCCATTGTATATATGTGCCACATCTTCTTTATCCATTCATCCAATGATGGACACTTAGG
>NC_041234.1:63000614-63022308 GCF_002837175.3 Physeter macrocephalus
CCTAAATAGACATTTCTCCAAAGAAGATATACAGATTGCTAACAAACACATGAAAGAATGCTCAACATCATTAATCATTAAAGAAATGCAAATCAAAACTACAATGAGATATCAACTCACATTGGTCAGAATTGCCATCATCAAAAAATCTAGAAACAATAAATTCTGGAGAGGATGTGGAGAAAAGGGAACCCTCTTGCACTCTTGGTGGGGATGTAAATTGATACAGTCACTATGGAGAACAGTATAGAGGTTACTTAAAAAAGTAATAATAGGTCTACCATACCACCCAGCAATCCCACTACTGGGCATATACCCTGTTCCTCCATTCTTTTTTTGAGCTCTTGGATCATCTTCACTGTCATTATTCTGAATTATTTTTCAGGTAGTTTGCCTAACTCATCTTTATTTACTTATTCTTGTTTATCTTGTTCCTTTGTCTGCAACAGATTTCTCTGTCATCCTAGTTTGTCTACCTTATTGTGTCTGTGGTCTTCTTTCTGCAGGCTGCAGCATTGTAGCTCTTCTTTCTTCTTGTGCCTGTCCCCTGCTGTGTGAGGCAGACATTGAGCAAGGCCTCCCCTTTTCTCTGTGGTTGTCACTGCACTGTCAGGTACATGATGTTCTCCCTAGTTGTTGAAGTAGAGGTCCCGAATTCTGCATCTTAGCTGTGAGGAAGGCAGAATTGGATCACTTGCAGAGTGAGAGAAGCCTCTGAGTATTCCTCCTCTGGAGCTGTTCACCTGTGAGTGTGTTCTATTCTGTCCCCTTTCACCTGTTGTACAGGCTCACAAATTACACTGTTATTGGCACTGCTTTTGATCCCACCTTAACTGTGGGTATGCCAGCAACTGGCTCTGGTGACTCTCAGGTGTTGTTTTCACCAGGCTACTGGCACAGATCCACTGAGGTCAGGTGCCTGGACTTCAGTAGCCATTAACCTGGACCTGCTGTGTGAGCTCTGGAGGTTTCTCAGACTCTGGTGTGGCTCAACCCTCACAGGAACATGCCCACAAAGCCCACAGCTGCTAAAGCCAGACCCATCACAGCTGCAGGAGCACTTGTTGTTTTTTGAGATGTTCTACAGGCACTGAATTTAACAAGCCATTAGTGGAGGTGTAACTCCATGGTTCTTGTAGCCATGAGGAGAGATTTCTGCTCTTCTTCCTTAGTTGTACAGTCCTTGGGCTCAGCTGTGGTTTCAGCCCTACCCCTGTGTGTGATCCTCCCAGCAGTGTCTGCTCCTGAGGTTACCCCAAAGCACATGTGTCCACGTGGGCCAGCAGGGGACTAGGTGTCAAGGGGTGTGGCTACTGGGGCCACCATGGCTGGAAGAAGTTTTGGCTGGGGCGGTATTGTTATGATTTATGTTAGAGTATTCTGCGTATGATTTTTTTTAGTTTAGTTTTGTATATGGTGTTAGAGAATGTTCTAATTTTGTTCTTTTACATGTAGCTGTCCAGTTCCCCCAGCACCACTTATTGAAGAGACTGTCTTTTCTCCATTGTATATTCTTGTCTCCTTTTTCAAAGATTAACTGACCATAGGTGGATGCATTTATTTCTGCACTCTCTACTCAGCCATAAAAATGAATGAATATTTTCCATTTGCAACAACTTGAATGGACTTGGAAGGTATTATGCTAAGTGAAATAAGTCAGACAGAGAAAGAAAAATACTGTGTAATATAACTTATTTGTGGAATCTAAAAAGAAAGCAATCTATTAAATATAACAAGAAAGAAACAGACTCACAGATATGGAGAAAAAAATAGTGGTCACCAGTGGAGAGAGGGAAGGGGGAAGGGGTTATATTGGGGTAGTGCATTAAGAAGTACAAACTATTATGTATAAAATAAATAAGCTATCAGGATGTACTGCAAAACATGGAGTATATAGCCAGAATTTTGTAGTAAGTAAAAAAGGAATATAACATTTAAAAATTGTGAATCACTATGTTGTACACTTGTATCTTATGTAATATTGTACATCAACTATATTTCAATAAAAAATGAAAAAAATTCAATACACAGAATTTAGTTGCAATTCTATACAGTAACAATGAAAAATCTGAAAGAAAACTATTTAATTCACATTAACATCAAAAACAATAAAATATCTACAAATAAATTTAACTAAGTAAGTGAAAGATCTATACAATAAAAACTACAATGTGTTGCCAAAGAAATCAAAGGAGAAACAAACAAATAGAAGCATGTACTTCATTTGTGGATTGAAAGCTAATATTACTAAAATATCCATGCTACCCAAAGCCATCTATAGATTCAATGTAACCTCTATCAAAAATCCAATGGCGTTTTTCACAGAAATAGAAAAAAATCCTAAATATTGTATGGAACCATGTAAGACCCCAAATAGACAAAGAAATCATGAGAAAGAACAACAAATCCAGAGGCATTACACTTTCTGATTTCAAACTATTCTACAAAGCTATAATATTTAAAAGAGTACAGTACAGGCATTAAAAATAGATACATAGAACAATGGAATAGAAAAGAAAGTTCAGAATTAACTACCGATGTATATGGTCAAATAATATTTGATAGGGGAACCAGGAACTTCCATTGGGGGCAGTATGGTCTCTTCAACAAAAGGTGTCAGGAAAACTGGATAACACATGCATAAAAATGATATTGGATCCCTATATTACACAACTCAAAAAATTAACTCAAAGTAGATCAAAGACTTAAACATAAGATGTGATACCATAAAACTCCTAGAAGAAAACATAGGGAAGAAGATTTTTGATATTAGTCTTGCCAATGCTTTTTTTGGATTTGACAATCAAAGCAAAAGTGACAAAAGAAAAAAAACAAGTGAGACCACATCAAACTAAGTAGCTTTTGCATAGCAATAGAAATGATCAGCAACATAAAAAGGCAACATGTGGAGTTGTAGAAAATATTTGTAAACCATGTATCTAATAACTGGTTAATATTCAAAATATATAAAGAACTCATATAAGTCAATAACAAACAAACAAACCAAATCTGATTTTAAAAATGGGCAGAGGAACTAATCAGACATTTCTCCAAACAAGACATCCAAATAGACAATAGGTACATGAAAAAGTGTTCAACATCAATAATCGCCAGGGAAGTGCAAATTAAAACCACAATAAGTTATCTCCTGACACTTATAAGAATGGCTATTATCAAGAAGATAAGAAATGACAAGTGTTGGTGAGGATGTGGAGAAATGGGAATCCTGTACACTGTTGATGGTACTATAAACTGGTTCAGCCACTATGGAGAACAGTGTGGAAGTTTCTTAAAAAATTAAAAATGGAACTATCATATGGTCCAGCAATCTCACTTTTGGATATATATCCAAAAGAAGTGAAAATAGGTTACCCAAGGGACATCTGCACTCCCTTCATTGCAGCATTATTCAAATAGCCACGATGTGGAAATAACCTAAGTGTCCATCAATAGATGAATGGATAAAGAAGATGTGGTATTTATATGTACAATGGAATACTATTCAGGCATGAGAAAAAAGAACATTCTGCCATTGCAACAATATGAATGGAACTTGAGGTCTTTATTCTGAGAGAAGTCAGGCAGAGTAAAACAAATATGGCATGTCATCACTTACATGTTGAATCTAAAAAAGCCAAACTCATAAAAATAAAGTAGTAAGGTGGTTAGCAGTAGCTGGGAGGATGGGGGAATTGGGTAGATGCTGGTCCAATGGTACAAACTTACAGTTAGAAGATGAATAAGTTCTGGAAATCTAATAAACAGTTTAGTGATTTTAGTCCACAATATGGTATTATATAATTCAAAGTTGCCAAAAACTAGTTCTTAAGTATTCTCAGGAGAAAATAGAATGATAATTATGTGATGTGATGGAGGCGTTAGCTAACACTTCAGTGCTAAAAGTACTGCAATATATAAATATGCCATATCAACAAGTTGTACACCTTAAAATTACACAATGTTATGTGTCAATTATGCCTCAATTTTAAAACGACTGAATATTCTAATTAAGATAAATATAATATTGGATTTGGGTAGAAGGAAATATGAAGTACAGAGGAAAAAATTTTTAAACATTATAAACTGATAATAATGGGAAAGAAATACTAGGAAAGTACAATTAGAAAAAGAATTTTTAAATGGCTGTATTAGTATTAGACAACGTAGAGTTTAAGGTAAAAAGCAGAAAATTACCTGGATATTATATAATGATAAACAGTCTGTTTTTAGAAAAATATAGTTAGTAATATGTAAAAGTCAAATAGCAGTGAAGTAAAGAAAAATAATTGGAAACATGAGGAGATGGTATTGAAACAAATATAATACATTTGTCTATTATAAGAGGACATTATACACCTCTTCTAGAAAAGAACAAAGGTAGTAGATTACAATATGTATGGCTACAAAAGAACTACACAATGCAAATAATAGATCTGATTCAAAGATATATAGAAAATCTTCATATTAGACAGATCATATGCATATTGGTTTTCTAGACACATGGACTTTTTATAAAAAACTTGTTACATACTTGAAGTCAAATAAAATTTTAAGGCATTTTTAATAGAAGAGATTTTGCAAGACAAATTATCATATTTTAATCAATAAAGTTAAGAATACATGAAAGTTTTGACCAAAAATCTTAAGTATCTGAGAATTAAGAGGTACAGTAAAACACAATCCATGAACCAAGAGGTTATTAAAAGGAAATTTATCAATTATGTGAAAAAAATTAAAAAGAGAACTTTCTTCACAAATAAGTTTACAATTATCAAATATGTTAGAAAAAAATTATTTTATTACATTCATTATCTTTCTTTTTAACTTTTAAATCATGGAGTTTTAAAATACATATAAAAGAAGAGAAAACAATATGATGAACTGCACACATCCATCACTTAGCTTCAGCCATTACCCACATTTTGTTAATATTTTTTCATCTGGATTTTCCTTTTATGTTGGAATAACTTTGAAAGAAACTGGAAACATCACATCATGTCATTCATAAATATTTTGAGTATACATTTATCTGAGTAAAAAATATTTCTCACATTCGGAATATGGTTAAATAATTCCTTGCAGCTCTTTGTAAATATTTATTTTTCCCTAGTGTATCCTTACAACTGGTAGCCATATGTGTAAAGGAGTGTTTAGGATATATACTCATACTTTGGGGCCTAGGCTATTTCACTGGTACAGCTGCATACTTCCTACTGCATCATATCAGGAGGCTCATAATGTATTACTTTTCCACTTTTAGTAATGTGAAAACTGGTCAATATGTAGGAGTTGTCAGCCTGATTCATCTGTTTTAAAAATCTCATCAAGCTTTCATCAATGGATGTAGTAACCATCATACATGATTTCCTTAAGAATAGCAAAAGTCACATTTTTTATTTTTATTGTTTCATCTTTCTAGAGGTTCATTATGAATAAATATTGTATATATTTAAGGTGCAAAACATGATTTGTTATGTGTATTTTTTAGATTCCACATAAAAGTGAGATTATACAGCATTTATCTTTCTGTATGTGGCTTATTTTACTTAGCATGATGTCATCTAGGTTCAACCACATCACAAATGGCAAGATTTCCTTCTTTCATGGCTGAATTGTATTCCAATATATGTAACCAAATTTCTCTTATATATTTATTCATCTATGGACACTTAGGTCACTTCAAGTCTTGGCTATTGTGAATAATGCTGTAATGAACATGGGAGTACAATAAACATGGAAGTACAATATCTCTTTAAGATACTGGTTTCATTTCCTTTGGTCATATACCCAGAAGTGAGATAGCTAGATCATACAACAGGTCTATTTTAAATTTTTTGAGGAATCATTATGTTGTTTTCCATAATGTTTGTACCAGTTTACCTTCCCACAAATAGTGTAAAGGGTACCTTTATTGCCACAACCTCATCAACACTTGTTATCTCTTATCATTTTGATAAAAGCCATTCTAACATTTGTGAGGTAATATTCTTGTGAGGTTGATTTGTATTTCCCTGATGGTTAGTGATGTTGAGCATCTTTTTATGTACCTGTTGGCCATTTGTATGTCTTCTTTGCAAAATCAACAATTTAGAACCTCTGCTTATTTTTCAATTGCATTCATTGCTTTTTTTGCAATTGAGTTGTATGAGTTTTTATATACTTTTCCCAGCTTTACTGAGGTATAATTTAGAAATAAAGCTGTATAAAATCATGGTATACAACATAATGCATTGATATATGTATTTATTGTGAAATTATTAGCAGAATAAAGTTAAAATATCCATCACTACACATATTTGGATGTTAACACTTTATCAGATATGTGATTTGCAAAATTTTATTTCATTCTATAGGTTGCCTTTTCATTTTGTTGATTGTTTCCTTTGTTGTGCAGAATTGTTTTAGTTTAATGTAGTCTCATTTGTTCATTTTTGCTTTAGTTTCCAGTGCTTTTGGTTCATATATCCAAAAAATTATTGCCAAGAATAATGTAAAGGAACTTTTCTCCTATGTTTTTTTCTAAGAATTCTACAGTTTTAGGTCTTCTGTTCAGGCCTTTAATCAGTTTTCAGTTGATTCTTGTGTATGGTCTAAATAGGTTTCAATTTCATTCTTTTCCATATGGATTTCCAGTTTTCCCAGCACTATTGTTGGCCAATTGTGTATTATTGGCACTCTTGTCTATGATTAACTTTCCTTAGAGGTATATATATATATCTGGGCAGGCACTTACACAACAATCCACCCTGTGACACCAAGGCATCAGAGTTAATTGTTGGGACATTAACACCCAGGTAGTGGATATGTTAAAAGTCAGGAGTGGGACATATTGTAACCAAGAATGTACACATCTGATTAAGATTATAGTAGCAAATCCTACAATAATTATACAGGA
Organism: Physeter macrocephalus; assembly: GCF_002837175.3. Lineage (NCBI taxonomy): Eukaryota > Metazoa > Chordata > Mammalia > Artiodactyla > Physeteridae > Physeter > Physeter macrocephalus. The sequence goes on from NC_041234.1 coordinate 63,007,510, forward strand.
AACAATCTAAAATCCAATCCATAACAATTGTGCCAAATTTGAAGGGTCCAGCCATAAAAATAGGTCAATGATCTAGGGGTCCCTCAGAATCTTTTCAAAGGTTTGTGTAATATTGTGGAGTGTTTAACATCTTGGGCTATATGGGCAAGTGAGGAGGTCTCTGAGGTGGTGATATGTCCTTAAAGCATCACCTATATTGTAGAGCGCATAAACATCTCCAGCAGCATATTCTTGGGATGGGACAATATCATCTGAATCAGTATCCTCTCCAGGGTTGAGTCTATCTCACTCACAGGTTAGGTTCTCTGGAGTGTTGCCTTCCATGGAACAGATGACCTTTCCATGTTGCCATCCAGTAGAGTTATTGGTCATGACCTGAGGGTAAGCTAGCTTGCTAAAACTTGGAGGCTTCTCTAAAGACTTAACTGGCTATTCAATGCATGCTGCTAGTGGAACAAATTGTTAAGAGCTCTGGAGTCTTCGGTGTCCCATGTAGCAATGGAATGGTGGTTGCCCTTACATTCCCCAGTAACTCATTCAAAGCACATAAAGATTCTTGGCACATTTATATTCTAGGCTAAGGAATATCTTATGGATGCTACTTAGAGCACCTGGGAGCAACCTGTGTGGGCAATGACCAAATTATGGGAGTACAGTCCCTGTAGCCAGGTGGGTTTTATGTGCAGGGAATCATAGGGGCAGTTAGCTTGTAGCAATATTTGGTGTAAAGAAATTGAGAAGCAATTGTCATTTAAACATTATTTCCAGAGGTCTCACTGCTTATAAAGGGATTCAAAAACTTTGCTGCCCAGAATCAATGGCATGCTGGCCTGAGCCCTTCCAACAGGGCTCTACAATATTCCCTGCTTTTCCACACAGTGGCACAATTGTGATCTGGAGCATATTGTTCCAGTATTATATCTGTTTGATGGTTATGATCAAGGGGTCTACCAGTAACTCTATCACCCAGGCTATAGAAAACAATAAGAATAGCCATAGTCATATAGGATATTGACATTTGATGAACTTGGGTTGAGTTCCTTCTGGCTGAGCTATTTGTATGTTGATTAATAGCTGAGTGTGTGTGTTCTCTGTGAGAAAGTCATGGGTTATTTCGTTTAGTGTGCAGAAAGGCCACAACATGTAGCTTTCTCACCATGCTCTCATCTCCCAATATAGTTTGTATCTGCCAAGTGGAGAGTTTCTTTTCCTCTTTCAGACCAAAGTGTTGCCACTGATTGGTCCTGGTGTAATGATTTCTACTTCCTCTAAATTGGTATGGGAATTTAATTTCATTAGTCAACACTTATAGTCAGTATATTCAGGGAGATTAAATCTTTTGGAAAGTCCTCAGCATTGTCAGGGTTTCCAAAGAAATGATACCACACTAACTTGGTGTGATTTTGGCCAGGGAGACATTCAATTATGAGAGAATCATATTGCACTATCCACTCTCAATTGGTTTGTAAGCATGAAGCAAATTACATGATGATCAAAAAATAAAAGCAAAAGAGGGAAGTGGAGTCAGAGGATAAAATTAAAAGGACATCATCTTAGAGGGTAAAGGCTTGAGGATTGCCAGAGATGATAAAACATGGAATTTTGAAGAGTGTATAATAGTTTGTATGTGGGGTATGAAGGCCCAGGGGACAAGAGTTAAACAAGGTGAGGGCCTGGGACAAGAGTTCAATCCATTTCAAGGACTACCTGAAAAAATTTTAAGTAGTTTTCTTTTTTTGCAGAAGACTGCTAAGATGCTCAATGAGGTAAGCAGCCTGAGGGTGATAGCCTAAATGGAAGTTCCAAATGTTGGAGAGCCCACTGTTTAGTTTCCTGAGAGGTAAAATGTGCACCCTTGTCACAGTTAATAAAATCTGGGAATCCAAAGGGAACAAGAATAAATTTAGAAAGGAAAAAGATTACCTGTTTTGAAGAGGAATTCCAGGTAGGGATCATCAAGAGATATCCCATGCCAGTATCAATGATTGTGATGGCATACGTGGATGTACCAACAGAAGGGAAGAGTGGGCCAAAGAAATCAGTCAGCAAGAATATGGTTGGTCTCCCCAGGGAATATGTCCCCATCTGGATAACCTCTTAACCTCTATCTTCTGGTTTGGGAGCAGAGAATGCAGTCATCTACCACAACCTTGGCTGCCACTGATGAGAGGGGAGTTTCCTTGTTTGAACACAAGTTGTTAAGACATAAATTCCCCAATGACTCAAGGTTGTGTAGTCCCATTTCTTGAGATGGAAGGAAGGCTCAGTATCCTGAGGAGTTTCAACTTAAAACATATAACCTGCCAGATATTTCTACAGCAGAGATGAGTTTATTTGGGATCAACTGAGAATTGAGTGTATTTGGGATCAACTGAGAATTGAACAATGGTGAACCACATGCAATTCCCTGTATGGCAAGGGAAGGATAATGTTTTTATAGAGGGGAAAAGGAAGTTGAGAGGGCTCTAGTTAACAGAATCTATGGTTTCCATTAGCTGAGTCCCAGCCAGGAAACAAGAGTAGTCTATCCTCTTCCTGTTGGGCTCTGCTATTGTTGTAGTGGGTGAAAGTTCCCTCTTCTGGTTTCCCAAATCTATTTAAATGAGTTTTCTGTTTATTATTTTTTACACTTACACCTTTTGATCAAGATCTTTCTCTGAAAGCATCACTGATCAAGAGTCTGATTTCACAATTTCAGCAGGTTTTGTCAATCAGGGCCAAGCAGATTGGAAACCTATTGAGATCACAATTGAGTAATAAGGAGGGGTAAGAGGGAGAACTCACAGGTAACTTTTATCTAAAGTCCATATGTTATTAAGATAATAAACATTGGAGATTATCTGAAGTGTTGTGTCATCCTCAAAGTTTTGGCAACATACCTCCAAAAGACTTGGTCCAGATATCTTGGGAAAAGTGTCTTATCAGATGTTGTATGCTTCAAATCCTTGAAATCTTTACCTTCAGACCACAAGATGATGTGTAGGTCCAGTCAGGCTCAGTGCTTTCTTTAGGTGTGTCACTTGAATCCAAGAGTCTATTATTTGGACATAGTGGCACAAGAGGTGATTAGCAGTACCTGGTAAAGGCCTTTACAGCAAGATTGAAGAGAGTTCTAGAGGTGTCTTTTCCAGTAGACAAAGTATCCAGGTGGAAGGTGTGATCCTTAAGGTCTCTGTATTACAGAGAGCACAGGAAAATAACGCTCTGAGAAAACATGGTTATTTTTAAAAGAAGTAATTAGGCTTTTGCAATTTTGGAGTATCTCCTTTTATCAGCTGGGGTGAAAAGAAGCGGGAGCCAGGTGCACTGGGCATCCTGTGGCTATCATAAAGGGTGAGAACTTATGTGTTCAAAAACGGGTGGCTCTGAGATTTACAATTCCATAAAAGTTAAAAGGATTATAAAAGAATATTATGAACAATTGTACACCAACACATGGGATACCTAGATGAAATTGATAATTTCTAGAAACACACAACCTTCGAAGACTGAGTTATGAAGAATTATGAAGAAAGAGAAAATGTAAACAGGCCAATAATGAATAAGTAGATTGAGTTTTCAAAGAACTGCCAATAAAAAAAGGCCAGTGCAAGATGGCTTTATTGGAGAATTCTACAAAAAATTTAAAGAAGGCCCATTCTGCAGGATCTTCTTTAAGCAGGAAGCACAAGAGAAGAAAAAGACCTACAAAAACAAACCCAACAGAATAGAGAACCCAGAGACAAACCCACACACATATGGTTAAATTATCTCTGATAAAGGTGGCAAGAATATGCAGTGGAGAAAAGACAGCCTCTTCAATAAGTGGTGCTGGGAAAACTGGACAGCTACATGTAAAAGAATGAAATTAGAACACTCCCTAACACCATACACAAAAATAAACTCAAAATGGATTAAAGACCTAAATGTAAGGCCAGGCACTCTCAAACTCTTAGAGAAAAATATAGGCAGAACACTCTATGACATAAATCACAGCAAGATCCCTTTTGACCCCCCTCCTAGAGAAATGGAAATAAAAACAAAAATAAACAAATGGGAGCTAATGAAACAAAAGCTTTTGCACAACAAAGGAAACCATAAACAAGACCAAAAGACAACCCTCAGAAAGGGAGAAAATATTTGCAAATGAAGCAACCGACAAAGGAATAATCTCCAAAATTTACAAGCAGCACATGCACCTCAATATAGAAAAAAACAAACAACCCAATCCAAAAATGGGCAGAAGACCTAGACATTTCTCCAAAGAAGATATGCAGATTGCCAACAAACACGTGAAAGAATGCTCAACATCACTAATCATTAGAGTAATGCAAATCAAAACTACAATGAGATATCATCTCACACTGGTCAGAATGGCCATCATCAAAAAATCTACAAGCAATAAATGCTGGAGAGTGTGTGGAGGAAAGGGAACACTCTTGCACTGTTGGTGGGAATGTAAATTGATACAGCCACTATGGAGAACAGTAAGAAATTTCCTTAAATAACTAAAAATACAACTATCATATGACACAGCAATCCCACTACTGGGCATATACCCTGAGAAAACCATATTTCAAAAAGTCATGTACCCCAATATTCATTGCAGTTCTATTTACAATAGCCAGGACATGGAAGCAACCTAAGTATCCTTTGGCAGATGAATGAATAAAGAAGATGGGGCACATATATACAATGGAATATTACTCAGCCATAAAAAGAAACGAAATTGAGTTATTTGTAGTGAGGTGGATGGACCTAGAGTCTGTCATACAGAGTGAAGTAAGTCAGAAAGAGAAAAACAAATACCGTATGCTAACATATATATATGGAATCTAAAAGCAAAAAAAAAAAAAAAAAAGGTCATGAAGAACCTAGGGGAAAGATGGGAATAAAACCGCAGACCTACTAGAGAATGGACTTGAAGATACAGGGAGGGGGAAGGGTAAGCTGGGATTACGTGAGAGAGTGGTATGGACATATATACACTACCAAATGTAAAATAGATAGATAGTGGGAAGCAGCCTCATAGCACAGGGAGATCAGCTCGGTGTTTTGTGACCACCTAGAGGGGTGAGATAGGAAGGGTGAGAGGGAGGGAGATGCAAGAGGAAAGAGATATGTGTATATGTATAAGTGATTCACTTTGTTATAAAGCAGAAACTAACACACAATTGTAAAGCAATTATACTCTAATAAAGATGTTAAAGAATAAAATAAACAAACCCAAGACAATTAAGAAAATGGTAATAGGAACATACATATCTATAATTACTTTAAAGGTTAATGGATTAAATACTCCAACCAAGAGCAACTGAATGGGTACAAAAACATGACCCATACATACGCTGTCTACAAGAGACTCACTTCAGATCTAGGGACACATACAGACTGAAATCAAAAGGAAGCTGGGGTAGCAATACCCATATCCGACAAAATAGACTTTAAGATAAAAACTATTACAAGAGACAAAGAAGGACACTACATAATGATCAAGGGATCAATCCAAGAAGAAGATGTAACAATTGTACATATATTTATGCACCCAACATAGGAGCACCTCAATACACAAGGCAAATGCTAAGAGCCATAAAAGGGGAAATCAACAATAGCAAAATCATAGTAGGGTATTTTAAAACCCTACTTTCGCCAATGGAAAGATCAATCAACATGAAAATAAATAAGGAAACATAAGCTTTAAATGACACATTAAACAAAATGGACTTAATTGATAATTAAAGGACATTCCATCCAAAAACAATAGAATACAGTTTCTTTTCAAGTGCTCAAGGAACATTCTCCAGGATAGATTATATCTTGAGTCACAAATCAAGCCTCAGTAAATTAAAGAAAATTGAAATCATATCAAGTAACTTTTCTGACAACAATGCTATAAGACTAGTTATCAAATACAGGAAAAAATATGTAAAAAACACAAACACATGGAGGCTAAACAATACACTACTAAATAAGCAAGGGATTACTGAAGAAATCAAAGAGGAACCCCAAAATTACCTAGAGAGGGAGACATTCAAGATGGTGTAGGACCAAGACGTGGAGATCAGCTTCCTCCCCCAAATACATCAGAAATACATCTACATGTGGAACAACTCCTACAGGACACCTACTGAACACTGGTAGAAGATCTCAGACTTCCCAAAAGGCAAGAAACTCCCCACTTACCTGGGTAAGGCAGAAGAAAAAAGAAAAAACAGAGACAAAATAGTAGGGACGGGGCCTGCACTTCTGCAAGGGAGCTGTGAAGGAGGAAATGTTTCCACACACTATGTAGCCCCTTAGCTTGTGGAGACCGGGGGGAGATATCAAGGGGAAGCTTCAAGGCCACAGAGGGGAGCATAGAATTAGGGGTGCAGAGGGCAAAGCAGAGATATACCCACATAGAGGATTGGTGATGACCAGCACTCACAAGCCCGAGAGGCTTGTCTGCTCACCTGCTGCATTGGGTGGGGGCAGGAAACTGAGGCTCTAGCTTCTGAGTTCAGATCACAGGGAGACGACTGGGTTTGGCTGCATGAACACAGCCTGAAGAAGGCAGATGTGCCACAGCTAGCTGGGAGGGAGTCCGATAAAAAGACTGGAACTGCCTAAGAGGCAAGAGACCATTGTTTTGGAGTGTGTGATGAGAGGGGATTCAGAGCACTGCCTAAACGAGCTCGAGAGAAAGGTGCGAGCCAAGGATATTGGTGCAGACACCAGAGACAGGCATGAGATGCTAAAGCTGTTGCTACAGACACCAAGAAGCCTGTGTACCAACACTGGTCACTGTCAACACCTCCCTTCCCAGGAGCCTGTGCAGCCTGCCACTGCAGGGTCCCCTGATCCAGGGACAAATTCCCCGGGAGAACACATGGCATGCCTCAGTCTGTTGCAATGACATGCCAGCCTCTGTCACCACAGGCCCACCATGCATTCCATACCCCACCCTCCTCCTGGCCTTAGTGAGCCAGGGCACCCTAATCAGCTGATACTTTAACCCCGTCCACTCTGAGCGAAGGACAGATGCCCTCATGTGACCTAAATGCAGAGGCGGGGCCAAATCCAAAGCTGAACCCCAGGAGCTGTGCAAACAAAAAAAGAAAAGCAAATTTATCCCAGCAGGTTCAGGAGCAGCAGAATAAATCTCCACAATCAACTTGATGTACCCTGCATCTCTGGAATACCTGAATACACAATGAATCATCCCAAAATTGAGGCAGTGGACCGTGTGATTTTGTCTGTATAGCTTTGCTTTTACCATTTGTCCTAGGGATCTCTCTGCCCGTTTATTTTTTTTTCCTTAGTATAGTTTTTAGTGCTTGTTATCATTGGTGGATTTGTTTTTTGGTTTGGTTGCTCTCTTCTTTCTTTCTTTCTTTCTTTACTAGTTTTTAATATTTTTATTTTTAATGTTTTTAATTTTTATTACAATTTTTTTTTCTTTTTTTCTCCCTTTTCTTCTAAGCCGTGGGTTGGACAGGGTCTTGGTACTCAGGACAGGTGTAAGGCTGGAGCCTATGATTTGGGAGAGCCTAGTACAGGACAATGGTCCAGCAGAGCCCTCCCAGCTCCACATAATATTAAAGAGTGAAAGCTCTCCCAGAGATCTCCATCTCAACGCTAAAACCCAGCTCCATGCAACGACCAGCAAGCTACAGTGCTGGACACCTTATGCCAAAAAACTACCAAGACAGGAACACAACCACACCCATTAGAAGAGATGCTGCCTAAAATCATAATAAGGTCACAGAAACCCCAAAACACAATACCAGATGCAGTCCTGCCAAGCAGAAAGAAAAGATCCAGACTCACTCACCAGAAGACAGAAACCAGTCCCCTCGAGCAGGAAGCATAAACAACCCATTGAACCAACCTTACCCACTAGGGGCAGACACCAAAAACAATGGGAAATACGAACCTGCAGCCTGCAGAAAGGAGAGCCCAAACACAGTAAGTTAAACAAAATGAGAAGACGGAGAAATACACAGCAGATAAACGAGCAAGGTAAAAACCAACCAGACCAAACACATGAAAAGGAAATAGGCAGTTTATCTGAAAAGGAATTCAGAGAAATGATAGTAACGATGATCCAAAATCTTGGAAATAGAATGGAGAAAATAAAATAAATGTTTAACAAGGACCTACAAAAAGTAAAGCACAAACAAACAATGATTAACAACAGAGTAAATGAAATTAAAAATTCACTAGAAGGAATCAATAGCAGAATAACTGAGGCAGAAGAATGGATAAATGACCTGGAAGATAAAATATTGGATATAACTACTGCATAGCAGAATAAAGAAAAAAAAATGAAAATAATTGATGACATTACCAGAGACCTCTGGGACAACATTAAATGCACCAACATTCGAATTATAGGGGTCCCAGAAAAGAAGAGAAAAATAAAGGGACTGATATAATATTTGAAGAGATTATAGTTGAAAAATTCCCTAGTATGGGAAAGGAAATAGTCAGTCAAGTCCAGGAAGCACAGAGAGTGGCATACAGGTTAAACCCAAAGAGAAACACGCCAAGACACACATTAATCAAACTATCAAAAATTAAATCCAAAGAAAATATATTAAAAGCAGCAAGGGAAAAGCAACAAATTACATACAAGGAAAACCCCATAAGGTTAACAGCTGATCTTTCAGCAGAAACTCTACAAGCCAGAAGGGAATGGCAGGACATATTTGAAGTAATGACATGGAAAAACTTGCATCCAAGATTACTCTACTCAACAAGGATCTCATTCAGATTTGATGGAGAAATTAAAACATTTACAGACAAGCAAATGCTAAGAGAATTCAGCACCAGCAAACCAGCTTCACAAGAAATGCAAAAGGAACTTCTCTAGGCAGGAAACACAAGAGAAGGAAAAGAACTACAAGACAAAACCCAAAACAATTTAGAAAATGGTAAGAGGAACATACATATCTATAATTACCTTAAATGTAAATGGATTAAATTATCCAACCAAAAGCAATAGACTGGCAGAAAGAATATAAAAAGAAGACACATTTATATGCTGTCTACAGGAGACCCACTTCAGCTCCAGGGAAACATACAGACTGAAAGTGAGGGATGGAAAAAGATATTCCATGCAAATGGAAGTCAAAATAAATCTGGCATAGAAATTCTCAAATCAGACAAAATAGACTTTAAAGACCATTACAAGAGAAAAAGAAGGACTCTACATAAAGTTCAAGGGATCAATCCAAGACAAAGATATAAAAATTGCAAATATATATGAACCCAACTTAAGTGCACAAAAACACATAAGGAAAATGCTAACAGCCATAAAAGGGGAAATCAACAGTAAGACAATCATAGTAGGACACTTTAACACCCCACTTTGACCAATGGACAGATCATCCAAAATGAAAGTAAATAGGAAAACAAAAGCTTTAAATGACACATTAAAGAAGATCAACTTAATTGATATTTATAGGATATTCCATCTGAAAACAACAGAATACACTGTCTTCTCAAGTGCTCATGGAATATTCTCCACGATAGATCATATCTTAAGTCACAAATCAAGCCTTGGTAAATTAAAGGAAATTGAAATAGTATCAAGTAACATTTTGAGAACACACTACAAGTCTAGATGTCAATAAAATGAAGAAATCTGTAAAAAATACAAACACATGTACATATGTATATGTATAACTGATTCACTTTGTTGTAAAGCAGAAATTAACAAAACATTGTAAAGCAGTTGTACTCCAATAAAGCTGTTAAAAAAAAGACAAACACATTAAGGTTAAACAATACACTACTAAATAACCAAGAGATCACTGAAGAAATCAAAGAGGAAATAAAAAAATTCCCAGAAAGAAATGACAATGATAACAGGATTACCCAAAACCTATGGGAGGCAGCAAAAGCAGTTCTAAGAGGGAAGTTTATAGAAATACAATCCTACCTCAAGAAACAACAATATCTCAAAAAAAACTCCAAAACTTACACCTAAAGCAATTAGAGAAAGAAGAACAAAAAACCCCAAAAGTTAGCAGAAAGAAAGAAATCATAAAGATCAGATCAGAAATAAATGAAAAAGAAGTGAAGGAAAGATTAGCAAAGATCAATATAACTAAAAGCTTCTTCTCTGAGAAGATAAACAAAATTGATAAACCATTAGCCAGATTCATCTAGAAAAAAATGAGGAACTAAAATCAATAGAATTAGGAATGAAAAAGGTGAAGTAACAGCTGACTCGGCAGAAAGACAAAGGATCATGAGAGATTACTACAAGCAACTGAATGGCAATAAGATGGACAACCTGCAAGAAATGGACACATTCTTAGAAAAGTAGAACTTTCTGAGACTCAAACAGGAAAAAATAGAAAATAAAAACAGACCAACCACAAGCAATAAAATTGAGACTGTGATTAAAAATCTTGCAACAAACAAAAGCACAGGACCAGATGTCTTCACAGGCGAATGCTGTCAAACATTTAGGGAAGAGGTAACACCTATACTTCTAAAACTCTTCCAAAATATAGCAGAGGGATGAGAACTCCCAAACTCATTCTACGAGGCCAAAATCACCTTGATATCAAAACCGGACATAGATGTCACAAAGAAAGAAAACTACAGGCCAATATCACTGATGAACTTAGATGCAAAAACCCTCAACAAAATAATAGCAAAAGAATCTAACAGCACATTGAAAGGATCATACACCATGATCAAGTGGGGTTTATCCCAGGATTGCAAGGACTCTTCAATATAAGAAAATCAAACAATGTGATATACCATATTAAAAAATTGAAGGAGAAAAATTATATGAGATCAGAATACATGCAGAAAAACTTTCAACAAAATTCAACACCCATTTATGATGAAAACACTCCAGAAAGTAGGCATAGATAGAACTTACCTCAATATAATAAAGGCCATATATGACAAACACAGAGCCAACATCGTTCTGAATTGTGAAAAATAGAAACCATTTCCTCTAAGATCAGGAAAAAGACAAGGTTGTCCATTTTCACGACTATTATTCAACCTAGTTTTGGAAGTTTTGGCCAAAGCAATCAGAGAAGAAAAATAATTAAAAGGAAATCAACTCAGAAAAGAAGGAATAATGCTGTCATTGTTTGCAGATGATGTGATACTATACACAGAGAATCCTAAAGATGCTACCAGAAAACTACTAGAGGTAAACAATGAATTTGGCAAAGTAGAAGGATACAAAATTAATGCACAGAAATCTCTGGCATTCCTATACACTAATGATGAAATATCTCAAAGCAAAATTAAGAAACACTACTAATTACCATTGCAACAAAAAGAACAAAATGCCTAGAAATTAACCTATCTAAGGAGACAAAAGACCTGTATGCAGAAAAATATAAGACACTGATGAAAGAAATTAAACATTATACAAACACTTGGAGAGATATACCATGTTCTCTGATTGGAAGTATCAACATTGTGAAAATGACTCTACTACCCAAAACAATCTACAAATTCAGTGCAATCCTTATAAAACTAACAATGAAATGTTTCACAGAACTAGAACAAATAATTTCACAATTTGTATCAACCCAGAAGACCCTGAAATGCCAAGGCAATCTGGAGAAATAAAAAATGGAGCTGGAGGAATCAGACTCCTAGACTTCATACTATACTACAAAGCTACAGTAATCAAGACAGTATGGTAATGGCACAGAGACAGAAAAATAGACAAATGGAACAGGATAGAAACCCCAGAGGTAAACCCATCTACATATGGTAACCTTATCATTAATAAAGAAGGCAAGAATATACAAGGGAGAAAAGACAGCCTCTTCAATAATTGTTACTGAGATAACTGGACAGGTACATGTAAAAGAATGAAATTCTAGCACTCCCTGATACTATACGCAAAAATAAACTCAAAATGGACTAAAGACCGAAATGTATGTCCAGAGACTATGAAACCCTTAGAGAAAAGCATAGGCAGAACACTATGAGAAAAATCACAGCAAGATCCTTTTTGACCCACCTCCTAGAGAAATGGAAGTAAAAGCAAATATAAACAAATAGGACCTAATGAAATGTAAAGTTTTTGCACTGCAAAGGAAACCAAAAATAAGACAAAAAGACAACCCTCAGAATGAGAGAAAATGTTTGCAAATGAAGCAACTGACAAAGGATTAATCTCCAAATTTACAAATGGTTCATGCAGCTCAATATTAAAAAAAACCAAACAACCCAATTCAAAAAAGGGCAGAAGACATAAATAGACATTTCTCCAAAGAAGATATACAGTCAGCCAACAAACACATGAAAAAATGCTCAATATCACTAATCCTTAGGGAAATGCAAACCAAACTACATTAAGGTATTACGTCACAATGGTCAGAATGGCAATCAACAAAAATCCTACAAACAATAAATGCTGGAGTGGGAGTGTAGAAAAGGGAACACTCTTGCACAGTGGGTGGGAATGTAAATTGATACAGCCACTATGGAGCACAATATAGAGGTTCCTAAAAAACTAAAAATAGAATTACCATATGTTCCAGCAACCCCAGCACTGGGCATATTCTTTGAGAAAACCATAATCCAAAAAAGTCATATACCACAGTGTTCACTGCAAGTCTATTTACAGTAGCCAGACCATGGATGCAACCTAAGAGTCCATCATTGGTTGAATGGATAAAGAAGATGTGGCACATATATACAATGGAATATTACTCAGCCATAAAAGGAAACGAATTGAAGTTATTTGTAGTGAGGTGGATGGAACTAGAGACTGTCATACAGAGTGAAGTACGTCAGAAAGAGAAAAAGTAAATACCGTATGCTAACACATGTATATGGAATATTTTTTAAAAAGTCTGAAAAACCTTGGGGAAGGATAGGAATATAGACGTAGATGTAGAGAATGGACATGAGGACACAGGAAGGGTAAGCTGGCACGAAGTGAGAGAGTGGCATGTACTTATATATACACAGCCAAATTTAAAATAGATAGCGAGTGGGAAGCAGCCACATAGAACAGGGAGATCAGCTTGTTGCTTTGTGTCCACCTAGAAGGGTGGGAGAGGGAGGATGGGAGGGAGAAGCAATAGGGGGGAAATATGGGGATATATGTGTATATGTAGCTAATTCACTTTGTTATACATCAGAAAGAAGCACACCATTGTAAAGCAATTATACTCCAATAAAGATGTTAAAAAAAAAGAAACCTAGAAACAAATGACAATGAAAACATCATGACCCAAAACCTATGGCATGCAGCCAAATCAGTTATAAGAGGGAAGTTTATAGCAATACTATCCTACCTCAAGAAACAAGAAACATCTCTAATAAACAACCTAACTTTACACCTAAAGCAGTTAGAGAAAGACGAACAAAAAGACCGAAAATTTAGCAGAAGGAAAGAAATCAAAATGATCAGATCAGAAATAAATGAAAAAGAAATGAAGACAATGATAACAAAGATCAATAAATGTAAAAGCTAGTTCTTTGAGTAGATAAAGAAAGTTGACAAACCATTAGCCAGACTCATCCAGAAAAAAAGGGAGAAGACTCAATTCAATAGAATTAGAAATGAAAGAGGAGAAGGAACAACTGACACTGCTGAAATACAAAGGATCATGAGTGATACTACAAGCAACTCTATGCAAATAAAATGGACAACCTGGAAGAAACAGAAAATTTTGAAAAGCACAACCTTCTGAACAAGGAAGGATTAGAAAATATAAACAAACCAATCACAAGCACTGTAATTGAATCTGCTATTAAAAATCTTCCAACAAACAAAAGCCCAGTAGCAGATGTCTTCACAGGCGAATTCTGTCAAACATTTAGAGAAGAGCTAACACCTATCCTTCTCAAACTCTTCCAAAATGTAGCAGAGGGAGGAACACTCCCAAACTCATTCTATGAGGCGAACATCACTCTGATACCAAAACCAGACAAAGATGTCACAAAAAAGAAAACTATAGGCCAATATCTCTGATGAACCTTGATGTAAAAATCCTCAGCAAAATACTAGCAAACAAAATCCAACAGCACATTGCTAATTTGATAGGGATTGCATTGAATCTGTAGATTTCTTTGGGTAGTATAGTCATTTTCACAGTATTGATTCTTCCAATCCAAGAACATGGTATATCTCTCCATCTGTGTGTGTGATCTTTAATTTCTTTCATCAATGTCTTATACTTTTCTGCATACAGGTCTTTTGTCTCCCTAGGTAGGTTTATTCCTAGGTATTTTATTCTTTATGTTGCAGTGGTAAATGGGATTGTTTCCTTTATTTCTCTTTCAGATTTTTCATCATTAGTGTATAGGAATGCAAGTGATTTCTGCCATTAATTTTGTATCCTGCAACTTTACCAAATTCATTGATTAGCTCTAGGAGTTTTCCGGTGACATTTTTAGGATTATGTATGTATAGTATCATGTCATCTGCAAAGAGTGACAGTTTTACTTCTTCTTTTACAAATTGTATTCCTTTTATTTATTTTTCTTCTCTGATTATCATGGCTAGGACTTCCAAAACTATGTTGAATAATAGTGGTGAGATTGGACATCCTTGTCTTGTTCCTGATCTTAGAGGAAATGTTTTCAGTTTTTCACCATTGAGAATGATGTTTGCTGTGGGTTTGTCATGTATGGCCTTTATTATGTTGAGGTAGTTTCCCCCTATTCCCACTTTCAGGAGAGTTTATAACATAAATGGGTTTTGCAATTTTGTCAAAAGCATTTTCTGCCTCTATTGAGATGATCATATGGTTTTTATTCTTCAACTTCTTAACATGTTGTATCACATTGATTGATTTGCGTATATTGAATAATCCTTGCATCCCTGGGATAAAT
>NC_041234.1:63022483-63036124 GCF_002837175.3 Physeter macrocephalus
GTCCTGGACTTTTGTTTGTTGGAAGATTTTTAATCACAATTTCAATTTCATTACTTGTGATTAGTCTGTTCATATTTTGTATTTCTTCTTGGTTCAATCTTGGAAGGTTATACATTTTAATGAATTTGGCAATTTCTTTCAGGTTGTCCATTTTATTGGCATAGATTTGCTTGTAGTTGTCTCTTAGGATGCTTTGTATTTCTGTGGTGTCTTTTGTAACTTCTCCTTTTTCATTTCTCATTTTATTGATGTGAGTCCTCTCCCTCTTTTTCTTGATGAATCTGCCTAATGGTTTATCAATTTTGTTTATCTTCTCAAAGTACCAGCTTTTAGTTTTACTGATCTTTGCTATTGTTTTCATTATTTCTATTTCTTTTATTTCTGCTCTGATCTGTATGATTTCTTTCCTTCTGCTAACTTTGGGTTTTGTTTGTTCTTCTTTCTCTTGTTCCTTTAGGTGTAAATTTAGTTTGTTTACTTGAGATTTTTCTTGTTTCTTGAGGTAGGCTTTTATAGCTATAAACTTCCCTCTTAGAACTGCTTTTGCTACATCCCATAGGTTTTGGAACATCGTGTTTTCATTGTCATTTGTCTCTAGGTTTTTTTTTTTTAATTTCCTCTTTGATTTTCAGTGATCTCTTGGTTATTTAGTAATGTATTGTTTAGCCTCCATGTGTTTGTGGTTTTTACGGTTTTTTTCCTGTAATTCATTTCTAATCTCATAGCCTTGTGGTCAGAAAAGATGCTTGATATGATTCCAATTTTCTTAAATTTACTGAGGCTTGATTTGTTACCCAAGATGTGATCTATCCTGTAGAATGTTCCATGCGCACTTGAGAAGAAAGTGTAATCAGCTGTTTTTGGATGGAATGTCCTATAAATATCAATTAAATCTATCTGGTTTATTTTGTCATTTAAAGTTTCTTTTTCCTTACTTATTTTCATTTTGGATGATCTGTCCATTGGTGTAAGTGAGGTGTTAAAGTCCCCCACTATTATTTTGTTACTGTCGATTTCCTCTTTTATAGCAGTTAGCAGTTGCCTTATGTGTTGAGGTGCCCCTATGTTGTGTGCATATATATTTATAATTGTTTTATCTTCCTCTTGGATTGATCCCTTGATCATTATGTAGTGTCCTTCTTTGTTTCTTGTACCATTCTTTATTTTAAAGTCTATTTTATCTGATATGTGTATTGCTACTCCAGCTTTCTTTTCATTTGCATTTGCATGGAATATCTTTTTCCATCTCCTCACTTTCAGTCTTTATGTGTCCCCAGGTCTGAAGTGGGTCTCTTGTAGACAGCATATATATGGGTCTTGTTTTTGTATACATTCAGCAAGCCTGTGTCTTTTGGTTGGAGTATTTAATCCATTCACATTTAAAGTAATTATTGATATGTATGTTCCTATGACCATATTCTTAATTGTTTTGGGATTTTTTTGTAGGTCCTTTTCTTCTCTTGTATTTCCCACTTAGTGAAGTTCCTTTAGAATTTGTTGTAGAGATGGTTTGGTGGTACTGAATTCTCTTCGCTTTTGCTTTTCTGTAAAGCTTTTGATTTCTCCATCAAATCTGAATGAGATCCTTGCTGGGTAGAGTAATCTTGGCTGTAGGTTCTTCCCTTTCATCACTTTAAGTATATCATGCCACTCCCTTCTGACTTGTAGAGTTTCTGCTGAGAAATCAGCTGTTAACCTTATGGGAGTTCCCTTGTATGTTATTTGTCATTTTTCCCTTGCTGCTTTCAATAATTTTTCTTTGTATTTAATTTTTGATAATTTGATTTTTATGTGTCTCACTGTGTTTCTCCTTGGGTTTATCCTGTATGGGACTTACTGCCCTTCCTGGACCTTGGTGGCTATTTCCTTTCCCATGTTAGGGAAGTTTTCAACAATAATCTCTTCAAATATTTTCTCTGGTCCTTTCTCTCTCTCTTCTCCTTCTGGGACCCCTATGATGTGAATGTTGTTGCATTTAATGTTGTCCCAGAGGTCTCTTAAGCTCTCTTCATTTCTTTACATTCTTTTTTATTTATTCTGTTTTGCAGCAGTGAATTCCACCATCCTGTCTTCCAGGTCACTTATCCATTCTTCTGCCTAGGTCTTTGTTAAACATTTCTTTCGTCTTCTCTATCTTTACCTCCATTCTTTTTCTGAGGTGTTGGATCATGTTCACTATCATTATTCTGAATTACTTTTCTGGAAGGTTGCCTATCTCCTCTTCATTTAGTTGTTTTTCTGGGATTTTATCTTGTTCCTTTAACAGATACATCACTCTCTGCCTTTTCATCTTGTCTATCTTTCTGTGAATGTGGTTGTTGTTCCACAGGCTGCAGGATTGTAGTTCTTCTTGCTTCTGCTCTGAAAAATATCTTTGATATAATTTTCTATTTAGGTGTTAATTTTTATGCATGTGTGCTGTATGGTAGGGGTTGGAAAACTATGTGCTATGGGCCAAATATGACCCATCATCTGTTTTTACATGTAAAGTTTTATTAGAACACAGCTACACCCATTCCTTTTCGTATTGTCTATGGCTGCTTTCACCCTACAGTAGCAGAGTTGACTAGTGGTGACAAAGATGTTATGTGGCCTGCAAGTTCTAAAATATTTACTTTCTAGTCCATTTCAGAAAAAAGTGTCACTTATTCTTGCTTTAAATAAAAAAAGTAACTAAATTTTTTCAGGAAAAGTTTATTTATATAATTGAATGAATGGCTGCATATTTTTATTATAATCTAAATAATTAAACTTTCTACTCTGTCTCTGTAAACATGGTGCATAGTCTGCACATATGTATTGAATATATATCCAAATCGTTCCTACAGCTACTTATATATAGCTGGATATCAGTATTTTGAGATTCACAAAATGATAACTCTTCTATAGGACCTAAGCTATGCCTGTTAGTATCATGATATGATTTCCTTGTTAAAAACTGCATAAACAAACTAAAGTACTACTATAGTTTCCTATTATTATGAGAAACAACTAGAGATCAATAGCCCAGTCTTTATGTTACTTAACAGTTAAGTAGTGGGATTGATATTTGACAACAGTTAAATCTGGTTTCACAGTCAGAGCTCCCAACCAGTGTACTATATAAGATTTAAGGTTCATTAACTTTATACGAAGACTTTTATCTCTATCTTCAGTGCTCTTTTACATAGTTGATCTTTCCTACTGAAGAACTTCCAGGTTTGAGGTATACAACCAGGTGTTTTGCACTAACATGTACCAGAGCTTATATTCTCACTAATTGAAAAGTCAGATCAAATCATGGAGTTTGAGGCATCACCAAAACACATCTGTTCTTCATTGTCTTCTATCAGATTATTAGTTATTTCTTTCACTTCTATAACAAGTTCACTCAGAACTTTCAATTACCGCAATGCATTTGTTCATTCATTAAATCAATGTTTATTGAGATCTTAATAGGTGTCAGACACTCTCCTAAACACTAGAGATACAGCAGAGAAAAAAAGCAGGAAATATTTCTGCATTAAAGAAGCTTGCATTCTAGAGAGGAGAGACAAACACTAAGTAAGATTAATAACTAAAATTTATAGTAACAGAGTGAGAAAGAAATAAATGAAGGGGATAGTGTGTGTGTGTGTGTGTGTGTGTGTGTGTGTGTGTGTGTGTGTGTGTACAGGGTGAAATTTTAGATAGGGTGGTGTAATAGACAATATAAACACCCAACCCATATGCCCTCAGGTCTTACCACTTCAATGCACTTTAGCTTCACTTCCAACTACCAGCATCTGCATCTCACTGCCAAATGAATTAACCCTCCTACACAAACACAAAGCAGCCCCTAACTTACCGAGGAGGATACAATCAGAGCTGTATATTCTACATGGTACCTAAGAATTCTCCAGTAAGATTAAGCTCTAACTGCCCATAATAATAAGTTGCTTGATAAATAGAACTCTCTATTTGCTGCATTCTCTTCCCTATCTCACTTCTCTTCCCTAACAGATGTTTCCTGACAGCAGCTCTCAAATAAACTGCACTCTAAATCTTGTCTCCAGGTCTGTTTCGTGTGTATAACTTGTAACCCATTATATTTAGTTTCAGGAATTTATTATAAGCAAATAATTATGTGTATATGCAAATGTTTTACAGTCTTTGCAGCAATGTAGTGAGAACAAAACTTCCATTTCAACACTGGGTATTAGAATTTTTATGATATTTTAAAACATTAGAAAAGAAAGTTTTTTCATGATTTTCTTACAATACACATTTCTATTATTATGGTGAGGTTTGAACTTTTTTTGTATTCTTTTGCAAATTGCCTTTTAATTTTCCCTAGTCATTCATGTCTTTTGTATATCTTTGTATTTAGATGATCACCTTTTATTAAATTTTATTCATATGTTAGAGCTCTAAGTATGCTAAAATTATTAGGCTTTTGTTATATTCAATATATGCCACTGATATTAGTCCCAGATTTTCACTTACCTTTTGTATTTGTTCAAGTACTTGTGTTTTACCATTTTATGTATCAGATCTTTCAATACCTTACTTGGTTTTGACTTTAGCATTGAATTCAGAATGATCTACCCTAACTGGGATTGTATAAAAGTAGATATGCATGTTGCGTGTGTGTATTTCTATTATTTTTTCACGTATGTATAGTCTAGCACAGAGATCTGACTTTTTTACCCAAATTATTGCCATATTTACCTGGCATCACTTATTCTATAATCTATGGCATTCATTCTGACATCAATTTATGTGACTAATGTTAGAGCAGGGTACTAGTAAGGCCAACTTCAACTGCTGATTATTTCTCATGGGTAAGGTAACTTCATGCTAATCTCCAGAGATATAAAGCTGAACCTTAGCTAAATAGTCACAAGTGCTCAGTATTGAATATGAGAGGGATTACATGTGAGTAAAAGGGAGGATGTGGAGAAATAAAAACTTCCATTATTCCATCCTATTCATAGTAGAAAAATAATCTCATCTTTCCAATGATAGAGTATTTGTTATTTCCATAGACATTTTCCCTCTTTTTATTACTACAACAAGGATAGTATTTAGACATGTGATCTGTATAAACCAGAAAAAGATATTCATTAAACTATCAACAATTAAATTTTTAATTTTTATTTTATATTGGAGTATAGTTGATTTACAATGTTGTGCTAGTTTTAAATGTACAGAAAAGTACATATATGTATATGCACAGTTATTCATATACATATATCTATTCATTTTCAGATTATTTTCCCACTCAGGTTATTACAGAATATTGAGTAGAGTTCCCTGTGCTATACAGTAGGTCCTTGTTGATTATCTATTTTGTATATAGTAGTGTGTAAATGTTAATCCCATACTCCTAATTTATCCCTGCCCCCCACCTTTCCCCTTTGGTAACCATAAATCTGTTTTTGAAGTCTGTGAGTCTGTTTTTGTTTTATAAATAAGTTCATTTGTATCATTTTTTTAGATTCACTTATAAGTGATATCATATGATATTCGTCTTTCTCTGTGTGACTTACATCACTTAGTATGATAATCTCTAGGTCCATCCATGTTGCTGCAAATGGCATTATTTCATTCTTTTTAATGGCTGAGTAATATTCCATTGTATATATTTACCACATCTACTTTATCATTTAGGTTGATATCATATCTTGGCTATTGTAAATTGTGTTGCAATGAACATTGGGGTTCATGTATCTTTTTGAATTATAGTTTTCTCTGGATATATGCCCAGGATTGGGATTGCTGAATCATATGGTAGCTCTATTTTTAGTTTTTAAGGAACACCCATACTCTTCTCCATAGTGGCTGTACCAGTTTACATTCCCACCAACAGTGTTAGGAGAGTTCCATTTTCTCCATATACTCTCCAGCATTTATTTTTTGTAGACTTTTTGATGATGGACATTCTGACCAGTGTGAGGTGATACCTCACTGTAGTTTTGATTTGCTTTTCTCTAATAATTAGAGATGAGCATCTTTCCATGTACTTTTTGGCCACCTGTATGTCTTCTTTGGAGAAATGTCTAATTAGGTCTTCTGCCCATTTTTTGAATGTGTTCAGCAATCAAATTTATTAGATTTTTGTTAGAAAAAGCTGAATAATGTCCATTTTTCTAAAATCAATTTCTTTGAGTAATGTGTAGTTCAGTGTACTATTTCCAGTAAAAGGACTCTTTGTTTAGTAACAATTTGCTATATATGATCCCAGGAAATTACTCAAGTAAAGAATATCTATTTTGATATTGTTGTACTTAGACATTATTCTCATATTCCCTCTTACACAAATTAAAAGGCTTTAATTCACGCTTTATTTATTATCTCATTTTTTAATTAGGATATTCTGTTACCTTAGTTATTGGGACACATTGGATGAAACAGGAACAATATCTTGAAGAAAAAGTTTAAACATTACAGAATTTTGATTGGTATTTCAATATAACTAAAAAGCTTTTCTATGTGTCAGAAAATTAGGTATACAGTTTTGTATATACTGTTTACTAATACCACAGTATTGCCAGTACTATCAAAAGGAGTATAGTATGACTGAAAATGATCAGTTTAGTGGGTTAACAATCTGTTTTGAAATCTCGTTTTAATAAAATTTGTGTGATTTGTAAATAAAAGTTAGATGGCAAAAATTTTGAATGTGCATTCTCTTTTCCTGCATCCTACAATATAGCTAGAGCAAGACCGTGGCTTTTGAGACCCATAATTTTATAAGATGTGTTATCTGGCTCTCCAGTTTCCAGATCTAGTTGAAAAGAGTAATAAATTTGGAAATCTAAATGTGTTTCATTGTACAATGATTAAAACTGTCCTTCTTTAGTTATTGACAATCCAAAAGATACAAAATCCAAATACATATGAATATCTGATAGTGAGACCAAGAGACTGAAACAGAAAGGCAAAGAGATTGAGTTTGAGAAAAAGGCTCTTAATTAAGTTCAATCTTAATTAAGCAAATCATGCTTCCACCTGCTAGCCTACAGGACAAAGTGACATTGGTTGTAGAAACTCAAGCTGAGGAGGCTGATGGCTTATTATACACACTAAGAGGTCATACACCAATGAGAGGACAAAACACAAAAAATAGGAAACAGAAGTTCTTCACAGGACTAATTTCAGGGCAACGTTTCAGTAACTTTGAAAAATAGAGCACAAGTACAGATATTAGAGATACAAAGACGAAGTATTACAGAAGTTCAGAGAAGGGTTAAGTGAATGTAAACTGAAGTGATCATTGAAGACTTTATAAATGAACTAGGTTTTAATATGGAAAAAGCTAAGATATGGGGGAAAAAAACCATGAGTGAATAGTGTACAGAGAAAAGAGTATGGGATGGATAGGCTGGACCAGATTTTGGAAGATCTTGCCTGCCAAGCAGAAGATTGTATAACTGGAGGCTGCAATAATAGCTATCAAGAAAAAAAAAAAAACCTACCCAGTGTCTTACATATAAAAGGGTTTATATGCATTATTGCATTTGATATGCACAAAACCTTCTTAATGTTATTATTCACCACATTTGGCAGCTAATAGCACTGAGACTCAAGGTCACCTAGATAGCAAGTGACAGAATCTGGATTTTAACCCAAGTCTAGTCAGATTCCAAATTCTGTGCAGAAGACATTGCATTATGGCATGAGGGAGGAGGTTTGGAGACATTTGAGAATATTCAACAAATATAAATTTCTTACTTGAAGTAGATGAAATAATAAAAGGTGGAGATATAATGAACCATCAAGATTCTTACAATAATCATAATAATTCTAGGTCCTGAAGGCTTTCTCCTATATCTTCCAAAGTTTAGATTTAAGTCCATAATTAATTTTGAGCCAATTTTGGCCTAAGGTGTGAGATTTAGGATGAGGTTCAATTTTTTTCTTGTCCAGTGGATGTCTCTGAGGTTACTGTTGCACAAACATTACAATGCACTGAAGTCTCATATGATGGTTAGCATATTTAGCAATAAAATATTTTTAATTAAGGGGTTTACATTGGTTTTATTAAACATAATGCTATTGCACACCAAGTAGACTACAGTGTGGTGGAAACAAAACTTTTATATGCATTGGAAAACCAAAAAGAAAATAGTGTGACTCACTATACTGTGTAATATTTATTCACTTTATTGTGGTGGTCTGGAATTGAACCCACAATATCTCCAAGATATGTTTGATTATTAGGGATTGCTTCTGCCATTTTACTTTATTTTTTCTGTTTTTTTCTCTTTTTCTAATTTAACCATTTTATTTTCCCTGCATTGATATGTATTATTTTCACATTTTTAAAGAATTACATCTTGATATGTCTGTACAATTTTAAAGTATTTTTTGTATAAATTTTATGGATGTTCTAGGTGTTACATTATTTACAAATAACTTCACACAGTATAGTTTTGTCAGAATATTTCTATTTCAAGTTAAGTGTTGAAATTTTGACACCCTTTTTGTAACATTTTTACCCTCATTAACAATAAAATTTCTAAAATATTTTCATTATATGTTGTAAATCACAGCAGAAAATGTAATTTTTACTTCAATTAATTATAATTTAGAAAACTCATGAGGAGAACAGAAGAAAGACGTAACTTCAGTGATTTAAATCAATTAAATCAGGCTTGTTTTTTTAATTCATAAAACTGTATTCTGCCAGAAGACTTTCAAGATGGTGGAGGAGTGAGGCCTGGAGATCGCTTCCTCCATACAAATACATCAGAAATACATCTACATGTGGAACAACTCCTAAAGAACACATACTGAAAGCTGGCAGAAGACCTCAGAATTCCCAAAAGGCAAGAAACTCCCCACGTACCTGGGTAGGGCATAAGAAAAAAGAAAAAACAGAGACCAAAGAATAGGGAGGGGGACCTACACAACTGGGAGGGAGCTGCGAAGGGGGAAAAGTTTCCACACACTAGGAAGCCCCTTCACTGGCAGAGACAGGGGTGGTCAGGGGGAATCTTCAGAGCCATGGAAGAGAGCACAGCAACAGGGGTGCAGAGGGCAAAGCAGATAGATTCCCGCACAGAGGATCAGTGCCAGCAACACTCACCAGCCTGAGAGGCTTGTCTACTCACCTGCTTGGACGGGAGGGGGCTCAGGCTTCAGAGTTAAGATCCCAGGGAGAGGACTGACATTGACTGGCATTGGCTGCCCCTGAAGGGGGTTAGTGCACCACAGCTATCTGGGACGGAGTCCAGGAAAAAGTCTGGAACTGCCTAAGAGGCAAGAGAACATTGGGGTGTGCAAGGAGAGGGGATTCAAAGCACTGCCTAACCAAGTTCCAGAGACAGGCACAAGGCACGGCTATCAGAGCAGACATGAGAGATGGGCATGAAATGCTAATGCTGATGCTACAGCCACCAAGAAGCCTGTCTGCAAGCACAGGACATTATCTACACCTCACCTCCTGGGTGACTGTGCAGCCTGCCACTGCCAGGGTCCAGTGATCCAGGGACACCTTCCCCGGGAGAACACATGGTGTGCCTCAGGTTGGTGCAACTTTGTGCTGGTCTCAGCTGCTGCAGACTCACCCCACATTCAGGACACCTCCCTCCCTCCGGCCTGAGTGAGCCAGAGCCCTCTAATCAGCTTCTATTTAACCCCGTCCTGTCTGAGTGAAGAACAGAGGCCCTCAGGCAACAAAAATGCAGGGGGGGGCCAAATTCAAAGATGAACCCCAGGACCTGTGCGAACAAAGAAGAGAAAGGGAAATCTCCCAGCAGCCACAGGAGCAGCAGATTTAATCTCCACAATCAACTTGATGTACCCTGAATTTATGGAATAACTGAACAGACAAAAAACATCCCAAAATTGAGGTGGTGGAATTTGGGAGCAACGATATATATATATTTTTTCCTTTCTCTCTTTTTGTGAGTGTGTATGTGTATGCTTCTTTGTGTGATTATGTCTGCATAGCTTTGCTTTTACCATTTGTCCTAGGGTACTGTCTTTTGTATGTTTGTTTGTTGTTTTAGAATAGTTTCACTGCTGGATATCATTGGTGGATTTGTGTTTTAGTATGGTTGCTTTCTTCTTTTTGTTTTTTTACTTTTAATAAATTTTATTTTAATAAATTTTCTTTCTTTCTTTCTTTCTTTCTTTCTTTCTTTCTTCTTTCTTCTTTCTTTCTCTTTCTTTCTTTCTTTCTTTCTTTCTTTCTGTTTTTCTCCCTTTACTTCTAAGACGTGTGGCTGACACGGTATTGGTCCTCTGGCTGGGTGTGAGGCCTGTGCCTCTGATGAGTGAGAGCCAAGTTCAGGACATTGGTCCACTAGAGACCTCTGGCTCCACATAATAGTAAACAGTGAAAGCTCTCCCAGAGATCACCATCTCAACACTAAGACCCAGTTCCATCCAACGACCAGCAAACTACAGTGATGGACACCCTATGTCAAATAATCAGCAAGACAGGAACACAACACCACCCATTAGCAGAGAGGCTGCCTAAAATCATAATAAGGTCGCATACACACCAAAACACACCACTGGACATGGTCCTGCTCATCAGAAAGACAAGATCCAGCCACATGAATCAGAACACAGGCACTAGTCCCCTCCACCAAGAAGCCAACACAACCCACTGAACCAACCTTAGACACTGGGGGAGAAAAAAAATAACGTGAACTACAAAGCTGCAGCCTGCAAGTAGGAGACCCTAAACACAGTAAGTTAAGCAAAATGATAAGACAGAGAAACACAAAGCAGATGAAGGAGAAATGTAAAAACCTACCAGACCAAACAAATGAAGAAGAAATAGGCAGTCTCCCTGAAAAAGAATTCAGAGTAATGATACTAAAGGTGATCCAAAATCTTTGAAATAGAATGGAGAAAAAACAAGAAACTTTTAACAAGGACCAAGAAGAATTAAAGAGCAAGCAAACAATGATAAACAACACAATAAATGAAATTGAAAATTAGCTAGAAGGAATCAATGACAGAATAACTGAAGCAGAAGAAAGGACCAGTGACCTGGAAGATAAAATAGTGGCAATAACTACTGCAGAGCAGAATAAAGAAAAAAGAATGAAAAGAATTGAGGACAGTCTCAGAGACCTCTGGGACAATATTAAACACACCAATATTCAAATTATAGGAGTCCCAAAAGAAGAAGAGAAAAAGGAAGGGAATGAGAAAATATTTGAAGAGATTATAGGTGAAAACTTCCCTAATATGGGAAAGGAAATAGTTAATCAAGTCCAGGAAGCACAGAGAGTCCCATACAGGATAAATTCAAGGAGAAACATGCTAAGACATATATTAATCAAACTGTCAAAAATTAATTACAAAGAAAAAATGTTAAAGGAAATAAGGGTAAAACACAAATTACATACAAGGGAATCCCCATAAGGTTAAGAGTAGATCTTTTGGTGGAAACTCGGAAAGTCAGAAAGGAGTGTTACGACATATTTAATGTATTGAAAGGGAAAAATCTACAACCAAGAGTACTCTACCCAGCAAGGATCTCATTCATATTTGACAGAGAAATTAAGATGTTTACAGACAAGCAAAATTTAAAAGAATCCAGCACCACCAAACCAGATTTACAACAAACACTAGAGGAACTTCTCTAGGCAGGAAACACAAGAGGAGGAAAAGACTGAAAGTAACAACACCAAAACAATTGAGAAAATGGTAATAAGAATATACATATCGATAATTACCTTAAAAGTGAATGGACTAAATTCTCCAACTAAAAGACATAGACTGGCTGAATGTATACAAAAACAAGACCCATATATAGGCTGTCTACAAGAGACCCACATCTGACCTAGGGCCACATAGAGACTGAAAGTGAGTGGATGGAAAAAGATATTCTATGCAAATGGAAATCAAAAGAAAGCTGGAGTAGCAATTATGATATCAGACAAAATAGACATTAAAATTAAGACTATTACAAGAGACAAAGAAGAACACTACATAATGATCAAGGGATCAATCCAAGAAGATATAACAATTGAAAATATTTATGCACCCAACATAGATGCACCTCAATAAATAAGGCAAAAGCTAACAGGCATAAAAGGGAAAATCTACAGTAACACACTCAGAGTAAGGGAATTTAACTTCCCACTTTCAACAACGGACAGATCATCCAAAATGAAAATAAATAAGGAAACACAAGCTTTAAATGATACATTAAACAAGATAGAGTTAATTGATATTTATAGGACATTTCATCCAAAAAAAAAGAGAATACTCTTTATTCTCAAGTGCTCATGAAACATTCTTCATGATAGGTCATAACTTGGGTCACAAATCAAGCCTTGGTAAAATTAAGGAAATTGAAATCATATCGAGTATCTTTTCTGACCATAATGCTATGAGAATATATATCAATTACAGAAAAAAAAATGTATAAAAAACACAAATACATGGAGGCTAAACAATACACTACTTAATATCCAAGATATCAGTGAAGAAATCAAAGAGGATATCAAAAAATACTTAGAAACAAATGACAAAGAAAACACGAAGACCCAAAACATCAGGGATGCATCAAAATAGTTCTAAGAGGGAAGTATATAGCAATACAGTCCTACTTCAAGAAACAAGAAACATCTCAAATAAACAACCTAAACTTATGCCTTGGGCAATTAGAGAAAGAAGAACAAAAACCCAAAAAAGTTAGCAGAAGGAAAGAAATCATAAAGATCAGATCAGAAATAAATGAAAAAATAAATGAAGAAAACAATAGGTTAGCAGAAGGAAAGAAATCATAAAGATCAGATCAGAAATAAATGAAAAAATAAATGAAGAAAACAATAGCAAAGATCAATACAACTAAAAGCTGGTTCTTTGAAAAGATAAACAGAACTGATAAATCATTAGCCAGACTCATCAAGAAAAAAAGGGAGAAGACAAATCAATAGAACTAGAAATGAAAATGGAGAGGTAACAACTGACACTGCAGAAATACAAAGGTCATGAGAGATTACTACAAGCATTTATATGCCAATAAAATGGACGACCTGGAAGAAATGGACAAATTCTTAGAATGAATATCTCAATAGATGCAGAATAAGCTTTTGAAAAAAATCAACACTGATTTATGATAAAAACCCTCTAGAAAGTAGTGATAGAGTGAACTTACTGCAACACAATAAAGGACATAGATGACAAACCCACAGCCAACAGTGTTCTCAATTGTGAAAATATGAATACATTTCCACTAAGATCAGGTACAGGACAAGGTTGCTCACTCTCACCACTATTATTCCACATACTTTTGGAAGTTTTAGCCACAGCAATCAGAGACGAAAAAGAAATAAAATGAATCCAAATCGGAAAAGAGGAATTAAAGCTGTCACTGTTTGCAAATGACATGATACTATACATAGAGGATCCTAAAGATGCTACCAGAAAATGACTAGAGCTTCTCAATGAATTTGGTAAAGTAGCAGGATACAAAATTAATGCACAGGAATCTCTTGCATATACACTAATGATGTAAAATCTGAAAGAGAAATTAAGAAACACTATCAATTACCATTGCAACAAAAAGAATAAAATACCTAGAAATTAACCTACCTAAGGGACAAAAGACCTGTATGCAGAAAAATATGACACTGATGAAAGAAATGAAACATGATAAAAACAGATGGAGAGCTATATCATGTTCTTGGATTGGAAGAATCAACA
>NC_041234.1:63036576-63063709 GCF_002837175.3 Physeter macrocephalus
TGAAGAAATCAAAGAGGATATCAAAAAATACTTAGAAACAAATGACAAAGAAAACACGAAGACCCAAAACATCAGGGATGCATCAAAATAGTTCTAAGAGGGAAGTATATAGCAATACAGTCCTACTTCAAGAAACAAGAAACATCTCAAATAAACAACCTAAACTTATGCCTTGGGCAATTAGAGAAAGAAGAACAAAAAATCCCCAAAGTTAGCAGAAGGAAAGAAATCATAAAGATCAGATCAGAAATAAATGAAAAAATAAATGAAGAAAACAATAGCAAAGATCAATACAACTAAAAGCTGGTTCTTTGAAAAGATAAACAGAACTGATAAATCATTAGCCAGACTCATCAAGAAAAAAAGGGAGAAGACAAATCAATAGAACTAGAAATGAAAATGGAGAGGTAACAACTGACACTGCAGAAATACAAAGGTCATGAGAGATTACTACAAGCATTTATATGCCAATAAAATGGACGACCTGGAAGAAATGGACAAATTCTTAGAAAAGCACACCTTCCATTACTGAACCAGGAAGAAATAGAAAATATAAACAGACTAATCACAAGCACTGAAATTTAGACTGTGATTAAAAATCTTCCAACAAACAGAAGCCCAGGACCAGATGGCTTCCCAGACGAATTGTATCAAACATTTAGAGAAGAGCTAACACCTATCCTTCTCAACTCTTCGAAAATATAGCAGAGGGAAGAACACTCCCAAACTCATTCAATGAGGTCACAATCACCCTGATACCAAAACCAAACAAAGATGTCACAAAGAAAGGAAACTACAGACCAATATTACTGATGAACATAGATGCAAAAATCCTCAACAAAATACTAGCAAATAGAATCCAACAGTACATTAAAAGGATCATACAACATGATCAAGTGGGGTTTATCCCAGGAATGCAAGGATACTTCAATATACACAAATCAATCAATGTGATACACCATATTAACAAATTGAAGGAGAAAAGCCATATGAAAATCTCAATAGATGCAGAATAAGCTTTTGAAAAAAATCAACACTGATTTATGATAAAAACCCTCTAGAAAGTAGTGATAGAGTGAACTTACTGCAACACAATAAAGGACATAGATGACAAACCCACAGCCAACAGTGTTCTCAATTGTGAAAATATGAATACATTTCCACTAAGATCAGGTACAGGACAAGGTTGCTCACTCTCACCACTATTATTCCACATACTTTTGGAAGTTTTAGCCACAGCAATCAGAGACGAAAAAGAAATAAAATGAATCCAAATCGGAAAAGAGGAATTAAAGCTGTCACTGTTTGCAAATGACATGATACTATACATAGAGGATCCTAAAGATGCTACCAGAAAATGACTAGAGCTTCTCAATGAATTTGGTAAAGTAGCAGGATACAAAATTAATGCACAGGAATCTCTTGCATATACACTAATGATGTAAAATCTGAAAGAGAAATTAAGAAACACTATCAATTACCATTGCAACAAAAAGAATAAAATACCTAGAAATTAACCTACCTAAGGGACAAAAGACCTGTATGCAGAAAAATATGACACTGATGAAAGAAATGAAACATGATAAAAACAGATGGAGAGCTATATCATGTTCTTGGATTGGAAGAATCAACATTGTGGAAATGCATATACTACACAAAGCAATCTACAGATTCAATGCAATCCCTATCAAACTACCAAGGACATTTTCACAGAACTAGAACAAAAAATTTCACAATTTGTATGGAAACACAAAAGACCCTGAATAGCTGAAACAATCTTGAGAAAGAAAAATGGAGCAGGAGGAAGCAGGGTTCACAACTTCAGATTGTACTACAAATCTACAGTAATCAAGACAGTATGGTAATGGCACAAAAACAGAAATATAGATCGATGGAACAGGATAGAAATCCCAGAGATAAACCCACCCACATATTATGACCTTATGTTTGATAAAGGAGGCAACAATATAAAATGGAGAAAAGACAGCCTCTTCCATAAGTGGTACTGGGAAACTGGACAGGTACATGTAAAAGAATGAAATTAGAACAATTCTTAACACCATACACAAAAATAAACTCAAAATAGATTAAAGACCTAAATGTATAGCTAGACAATATAAAACTCTTAGAGGAAAACCTAGGCAGAACACTCCATGACATAAATCACAGCAAGACCCTTTTGACCCACCTCCTACAGAAATGAAAATAAAAACAAAAATAAACATATGGGACCTGTTGAAACTTAAAAGCTTTTGCACAGCAAAGGAAACCATAAACAAGATGAAAAGACTACCCTCAGAATTGGAGAAAATATTTGCAAATGAAGCAACTGACAATGTACTAATCTCCAAAATTTACAAGCAACTCATGCAGCTCAATATCAAGAAAACAAAGAACCCAATCCAAAACTGGGCAGAAGACCTAAATAGACATTTCTCCAAAGAAGATATACAGAGAGCCAAGAAACACATGAAAACATGCTTAACATCTCTAATCATTAGAGAAATGCATATCAAAATTACACTGAGGTATCACCTCACACCAGTCAGAATGACCATCATCAAAAAATATAAAAACTATAAGTGCTGGAGAGGATGTGGAGAAAAGGGAACACTCTTGCACTGTTGGTGGGAATGTAAATTGATACAGCTACTATGGAGAACACTATGGAGGTTCCTTAAAAATCTAAAAATAGAACTACCACATGACCCAGCAATCCCCCTCCTGGGCATATACCCTGAGAAAACCATAATTCAAAAAGAGACATGTACCACAGTGTTCATTGTAGCTCTTTTTACAATAGCCAGCATATGGAAGCAACCTAAGTGTCCATCTACAGATGAATGGATAAAGAAGATGTGTCACATATAAACAATGGAATATTACTCAGCCATAAAAAGGAACAAAATTGATTTGTTGTGAGGTGGATGGACGTAGAGTCTGTCATACAGATTGAAGTAAGTCAGAAAGAGAAAAACAAATGCCATATGCTAACACATATATACGGAATCTAAAAAAAATGGTTATGAAGAACCCAGGGGCAGGACAAGAATAATGGTGCAGATGTAGAGAATGGACTTGAGGACACGGGGAGGGAGAAGGATAAGCTGGGACAAAGTGAGAGAGTGGCATGGACTAATATATACTACTAAATGTAAAATAGATAGATGGTGGGAAGCAGCCTCAGAGCACAGGGAGATCAGCTCGGTGATTTGTGACCACCTAGAGGAGTGGAATAGGGAGCGAGGGAGGGAGACACAAGAGGGATGATATATGGTGATGTATGTATATGTATAGCTGATTCACTTTGTTATAATGCAGAAAGTAACAAACCATTGTAAAGCAATTATACTCCAATACAGATGTTTAAAAAAAAACATGTATTCTGTATTTTATTTTTCAAACAGCCAGTGTCCACATTTTAAATGCGGAATTTTGAAATATAAATGAGTCTACTAATTCAATTAAAAATAATACAACTTCCTTTAGTATCACAATACATAAAATGGCATTGTAAACTCCATATGGCAACACTGGTAGGTCTAGTTTGTTTATAATGTGGTAATAGTCTTCTATTTCCTTGTTGCTCTTCTGCCTAACCTAATTTTTCTATGCAATGTTAAATATTGCATACTGAATTATCCAAATACTATTATAACTGAATTGTATATTTCTCCCCATATATTTCATCCCTATTTTTTAACTGTGGTACTATAAATTTTATAATTTTACCCATTTTAAAGTGTACAATTCAGTAGCATTAAATCCATAACTTTTTGAACATGACCAATAAAACACTGTATCCATTTAAAAAATCTCACCATCCCCCTCTGTTCCGAGCCCCTAATAACCTCTACTATACTTTCAGTCCTCATGAATTTGCCTATACTAGGTAAATCATATAAGTTGAATCATATGTCCCTTTGTGCCTGGCCAATTCAGGCTAGCATAATGTTTTCAAGTTCTTCCATGTTGTAACACGTATTGGAATTTCATTCCCGTTTAAGACTGAATAATATTCTGTTGTATGTATATACGACATTCTGTTTATCTGTTCTTCTGCTGATGGACATTTGAATTGTTTTTACCTTTTAGCTGTTGTGAATAATTATGCTATGAACATTGATATTCAAGTTTGTGTTTGAGCTCTGCTTAAATTATTTTGGGTAGATATCTAGTAGTTTTGGGAGGTCATATGAATAATCTAGATTTAACCTTTTGAGAAACCACCATACTCTGTCCCACAGTGGCTGTGCCATTTTACATTACCATGGGCAATGCACAAGTGTTAAAATTTCTCCTCACCTTCCCCAACACTTGTAATTTCCCATTTTTTTAAGTATTATAGTCATCCTAATGGGTTCGAAGTGCTATCACACTGTTTTTATTTCACATACCCCCTAATGATTAGTGATATTTGTAATATACATTTGTATATCTTCTTAGGAGAAATGTCTATTAAAGTCCTTGGCTTATTTTTTATTGTGTTGCTTGTTTTCTTTTTGCTAAGTTGTAGGAGTTCCATATATTCTGGATACTAATTTCTTAACAGATATATGATTTACAAATATTTCTCCCTTATTATTGATTGTTTTCTCACACTCTTGATCGTGTCCTTTGTTGCCCAAATATTTTTAATTTTTATAAAAACCAATATATATATTTTTTGTTATTTGTGATTTTGGTACCATATCCAAGGTATTATCACAAGTCCAATGTCATATATTTTTCCCATGAGTTTTCTTCTAACAGTTTTATAGTATTAGCTTTTAAGTTTAAGTCTTTTCTGAATTTTGAGTTAAATTTACATATAGTGTAAGTTAGGGATTAAACTTATTGTTATGGTTGCTTTTGATAAATCCTTATTTCTAAAAGTGTCTCACACTAGCTTTTCCTTCAGGGCTTAGATGTTGCCACCTGGAAACACTTACCCCTGGTTTATAATTCTCTTGTAGCTTTAATGAACAAATTATGCCACTTTTACCATCTGAATTCCAACTTATGGTTGACATAGATGAGCAAACCAGGCTTCAAGTATCCCCGAGTAAGATTCAAATGGAAGTACAGCATAATTTGCAAATAAGTTCTGCTCTGCTACTTACAGTTCAAGGAGAGAAACCAAAAACCTGGTTGCCACTGTTCAAGACTTAAGATCACTGCCTCATCAGGAAGGAAGTGGGGCAAGTGCAAGTAAAAATATTACAAAACTTTCCTACCATTTTGAAAATTAATTTTTCTCAATTATGCATTTGATTGGTTTCTATAAACTTTTTATTGATTTCCAAGCTCCTACAAAGTTCAGACAGCTTCTCATTTTTTTTCATGTTTCTGTGGGGAAAAGAGACCTTGGAGCTTCCTAGTTCACCATTTTGCTGACACTCTCCAACACATGTCATTTTATGATTTATATATTTTTCACTCTGTTCTTAGGTTTATATATATTTATAATTGTTTTATGTTTTCCTGATGCATTGACCCTTTTATTATTATAAGATGTCCTACTTTGTCTGTAGTAAAAATTATTTTCTGAAAGTTTGCATTGACTAATGTAACTTTATCCACTCCAGTTCTCCTTTGGTTACTGTTTGCAAAGTATATAATTTTCCATAGTATTACTTTCAATCTTTTTGTGGTTTTGAATCATAAATATTTCTCCTGCAGATACCATATGCTTATAATGTTTATTTTTTGAATCCTACAGCCAATTTCTTCCTTTTGATTACACTGTTTAATTAATTTATACTTAATTAGACACTGATAAGGTAGGAGTTTTGTGTGTCATTTAATAATTCTTTTCTTTTTATCTTATGTCTTTTTTATTCCTCTATTGCTCCATTACTGCCTTCTTTTGTGTTAAATAGATGTTTTCTAGTGTACCATCTCAATTCTCTTGTAATTTCTCTTGATATAGTTTTGTTATTTACTTAGACATTTCCCTAAGCATTACAAAAATATCTTAACTTGTAATAATCTAGTTTGAATTAATACCAACAAATTTCAATATAATACCAAAATTTTCTTACTATATCACTTTACCTTTTCCCCATATTTTGAGCTGTTATGGACATATGAATTACATCTTTATAAATTATAACCTATCAATACATTTTTTATATTACTGCTTTATGAAGTTATCTTGTAAATCAGATAGAAAACAAGGGAAGAAAATTTTTGGAAAGAAAAATGTATTTATAGTACATTTTATATTTACCTATGTAGTTACATCTTCCAAGGCTCTTTATAGATTCAAAATACTGTAGAGTGCCCATCATTTCATCCTGAAGGACTTCCTTTAGCATTTATTGTAGGTCAGATCTGCTGGCTGTTAACTTCATTAACTTTTGTTAATCTGGAATGTCTTGATTTATCCCTCATTTTTGAAGGTCAGTTTTGCCATATATAG
Source organism: Physeter macrocephalus (assembly GCF_002837175.3). Lineage (NCBI taxonomy): Eukaryota > Metazoa > Chordata > Mammalia > Artiodactyla > Physeteridae > Physeter > Physeter macrocephalus. The sequence goes on from NC_041234.1 coordinate 63,042,980, forward strand.
GATTCATGAATGACAGTTATTCTTTCAGTACTTTAAATGTCATTCCACTGTCTCTGGCTTCCAAGTTTCTACTAACTAATATGCTGTTAGTTTTTTTTTTTTTTAATTTTTATTTTATGTTGGACTACAGTTGATTTTCAATGTTGTGTTAGTTTCAGATGTACATGAAAGTGCTTCAGTTATACTAATCTGCTGTTAATCTTATTGAAGCATCCTTTTGTGTGACTGGGTACTTACCTTTTGATACTTTCAAGATTATCTCTTAATATTTTATTTTCAGTAATTTTATTACAATGTGTCTTGTGTAGATCTCTTTGAGTTTATCCTACTTGGAATTTATTACCTTTCTTGGAGGTATAAATTAAGGTTTTACATTTAATTTAAGAAGATTTTTGCCATCATTTATTCAAATATACTTTTTCTTATTTTTTTCTCTCATGTCTATCTGAGACTTCCATAATGCATATGTTGGTATAATTGATGTATCTCATAGTCTCTGAGCCTGTATTCATTATTTTTTCTGTCTGTTCCTCAGGCTGGATAATTCTAATTAACCTCATTTCAAGTTCACTGATTTATTCCCCTGTCAGTTCAAATCTACTGTTGATCCTTCAGTGAATATTTGCATTTCAACTATTACAGTTTTCAACTCCAGGATTTCTATTTGGTTATTTTTCATATCTTTTATCTTTTAATTGATAGTATTTTTTGATGATACCTAATTTTCGTACATCTCTTTTTGATATGAGCATATTTGATATGAGCATATTTAACATAACTAATTTAAAGTCTTTGTCTAGAAAGGCAAAAATCTGGACTTCATTGGGGTCAACTATTAATAATTCTCTGAAAATTAGGCATTTGGCAGAGCTCCAAACCTGTTGTCTTCCTCTAGAGGCTGCTAGGCTTCTGTTTTTCACAGTTCCTGCAGTTGCAATACTGGAGATAGTGAGATCAGAATACAGCAAGATAAAAACCACAAAGGTCACTGTTCTTTCTAGGACTCCTAGTACAAAGTTGAATAGAAGTGATGAAAGTAGGCATCCTACTTGTTCCTAATCTTAGAGGGAAATATTTTAGTCTATCATCAAAGAATGTGATGTTATCTTTGGGTTTTTAATAAATGTCTTTTATAATGTTTAAAAAAATTCCTTCCACTCCTAGTTTGTTGAGTGTTCTTTTATGAAGTGATGTTAAATTTTAACAAATGCTTTTCTGCATATATTTAGATGATCATGTGGGTTATTTCCCCCGACTCTATTAATCACATGCATTACATTGGTTGATTTTTAATGTTTAGCCAACCTTGTATTCATGTAATAAATTCCACATAGTCATGATGTATAATCTTTTATTTTTATACATTTATTTATTTTTGGCTGTGTTGGGTCTTTGTTGCTGTGTGCAGGCTTTCTCTAGTTGCAGCGAGTGGGGGCTACTCTTTGTTGTGGTGCACGGGCTTCTCATTGCGGTGGCTTCTCTTGTTGTGGAGCATGGGCTCTAGTCACACGGGCTTCAGTAGTTGTGGCACTTGGGCTCAGTAGTTGTGCCACATGGACTTAGTTGCTCTGCGGCATGTGGGATCTTCCCAGACCAGGGCTTGAACCCATGTCCCCTGCACTGACAGGCGGATTCTTAACCACTGTGCCACCAGGGAAGTCCATGATGTATAATCTTTTAATGTGCTGTTGGATTCAGTTTGTGTTATAGGCTTAATTATTTCCTCTCAAAATTCATATGTTGAAATCATAACCTCAGTACCTCAGAATGTGACTATATTTGGAAAGAAGGCTTTTAAACTGATAACTAAGGTTAAATTAGGCCATTGGGATGTGCTTTAATCTAGTATGACTGGCATTTTTATAAGAAGAAATTAAGGCAGAGATACACACAGAGAAAAGACCATGTGAAGACACAGATAGAAGATGGTCATCTATAAGCCAAAGAGACAAGCCCTTAGAAGAAACCAAACTTGCCAGAACCTTGATCTTGGACTTCTAGCCTCCAGAACTGTGAGAATATCACTTTATGTTGCTTAATATACTCAGTCTGTAGTATTTGTTATGGCTGCCCTGACAAATTGATAAAATTTGCTAGTATTTTATTAAATTTTTATATCTGTATTTACAACAAATATTGTTTTGCCATTTTTTTCTTGTGGTATCTTTTTTGGGTATTGATATCAGAGTAATTCTAGCCTCATAGAATGTGTTAAATAGTATTCCCTCTTTATCTATTTTTGGAGGAGTTTGAATACGATTGGCAATAATTCCTCTTTTGATATTTGGGAGAATTCACCTGTGACCTTGTCTGGTTTATTTCCCTTCAAGGTTCATCAATGTTGTGACATATAACATACTTCCTTAAATTCTGAATTTGACTAATGTTGAATAATGCTGAATAATGTTCCATTTTGTGAATATACAACATTTTATTTATCCATTTATGAGTCAATGGACATTTGAGTTGCTTACATCTCTTGGCAATTGTGAATAGTGCTGCTGTGAACATGGGCAAGAAAATATCTCTTTGACCCTGCTTTAAATTCTTTTGGATAAATACTCAGAAGAGTGATTGCTAGATTATATAGTAGTTATATTTTTAATATTTTTAGGATTTATTTTCCAGAGTGTATATAATTTTAAAATCTCACCAGCAGTGCATAAGTTCTCCAACGTTCCATATACTTACTACACTTGTTATTTCCATGTGTTTCCTATGTTTGTTTGTTTTTATTATCTGTCAAATGGATGTGAAAGGAAATCTATTGTGGTATTAATTTGAAAAACTCTGATAATTATGATATTAAACATCTTTTCATATGCTATCTTGCTATTTGAATACCACCTTTGTAGTAATGTCTATTCAAGTGTTTGCCTCTTTTTAATTAGGTTATTTCATTTTTTATTATTGATATATATGAGTTCTTTATATATTCTGGATATTAACCCGTTAACAGATATATTTTTGCAAATACTTTCTCCTATTCCATAGGTTACCTTTTCACTCTATTGACTGTGGCCTTTGATGCACAAAGTTAAGTTTGATGTTGTCCCATTTGTCTATTATTTATTTTGTTACCTGTGTTTTTGGTGTAGTATACAAGAAATTATTGTAAGTTTGATATCATAAATGTTTTCCCTTATGTTTCCTTCTATGAATTTTACACTTGTAGATCTTGAGTTTGCATCTTTTATTCATTTGGTTGGTTTTTGTATATGGTATAATGGTCCAACTTTATTCTTTTGTATGGGGATATCCAGTTACTCCAACACCATTTGTAAAATGTGTCCATCCTCTAATAAGTGGTCCTGGAACCCTTGCAGAATATCATTTGACCATATCCATGAGAGTTTATTTTTGTGCTTTCTGCTCTATTGCTTCAGGCTATTTGTCTGTCTTTACACGAGTACCATACTGTTTGATTACCATAGCTTGGTAATATGTTCTGAAATCAGAAAGTGTGAGTTTCACAGTTTTGTTCTTTTTCAATATTGTTTTAGCAATTCAGGGTTCCTTGAGATTTTAAATGAGTTTTAGGATAACTTTTCATATCAGCAAAAAATGCCATAACCAAAAGGCCATTTTGATAAGGATTTGGTTAAGTCTGTAGATTGCTTTGGGTACTATGGGCATCTTAATGGCATTAACTCTTCAAATTCATGAACACAAAATGTCTTTCCAATTATTTTTGTCATTTTAAAATTCCTTCATCAGTGCTTTTTAGTTTTCTGCATATAAATTTTTCACCTCCTTGGTTAGATTTAATCCTTAAGTATGTTACTCTTTTTGAAGTTAAGATAAGTAAATAGTTTTTTTCTTTTTTAAATAGAACTGAGAGTTTTTTTATTTCTTTTTTTGTTATTTTATTTTATTTTTTATTGCTCATTTGAATTTTATTTTACTTTTTTATACAGCAGGTTCTTATTAATCTATTTTATACAAATTACTGTACATATGTCAATCCCAAACTCACAGTACATCCCACCAACCTCACCCCCACCACCACTTTCCCTCCTTGGTGTCCATACCTTTGTTCTCTACATCTGTGTCTTTATTTATGCCTTGCAAACAGGCTCATCTGGAGTTTTTCTAATATATTTTTTACTATTAATTGTAAATATATAGAATGCAACTGAATTTGCATGATGACTTTGTATCTTACAACTTTACTCAATTAGTTTATTAGTTCTAACAAAAATTTGGGGGAAATTGTTAGAGTTTTCACACACAAGATTATTTCATCTGAAAACAGAGATTATTTTACTTCTTCCTATCTGACTTGAATGTCGAATTCACCTTTTTTCTTTTCTAAAAGTCCTCTGACAAGGACCTCCAATACTACATTGAATAGAAGTGTTGACAGCAGGTTTCCTTGCCTTGTTCCTGATCTTAGAGAAAATGATTTTAGACTTTCACCATTCAGTATGGTGTTAACTGTGGGCTTTTCATAAATGGCCTTTATTATATTGAAATACTTTACCTCTTCTTCTGGAACAATAAATTTTTACCATGAAAGGGAGTTCAATCTTGTCAAATGGCTTTTCTACATCAAATGCGATGATCATGAGGTTTTTGCCTTTAATTATGTTTGTGTAGTGTGTTATACTGATTAATTTTCTTATGTTGAAACATCCTTGCATTCCAGGAATAAATCTCACTTGCTCATGGTGCATAAACCTTACAATGTGCTGTAAAATTTGGGTTGCAAGTATATTGTTGAGGATTTTTACATCAATAATCATCAGTGATATTGATCTGTAATGTTCTTTTTTGAAAAGCCCTTTTTTGGTTTCCATTTCAGGATAAATCTGGTCTCATAAAATGAGCTTGGACTCTTCCCAGCTCTTCTAATTTTGAGAAGAGTTTCAGGAAGACAGATGCTACTTCTTCTTTAAAGATTTTTCATTTTATTTTATTGAAGTACTGTGGATTAACAATGGTGTGTTAATTTCTGCTGTACAGCAAAGTGACTCAGTTATACATATATATATTCTATTCCATATTCTTTTCCATTACGGTTTATCACAGGATATTTTTTAACAGCTTTATTGGACTATAATTGCTTTACAATGGTGTGTTAGTTTCTTCTATATAAAAAAGTGAATCAGCTATACGTATACATATATCCTCATACCCCCTCTCTCTTGCATCTCCCTCCAACCCTCCCTATTCGACCCCTCTATGTGGTCACAAAGCACCGAGCTGATCTCCTTGAACTATGCAGCTGCTTCCCACTAGGTATCTATTTTACATTTGGTAGTGTATATCTGTCCATGCCACTCTCTCACTTCATCCAAGCTTACACTTCCCCCTTCCCGTGACCTCAAGTCCATTCTCCATGTCTGTGTAATTATTCCTGTACTGTCCCTAGGTTCTGCAGAAAAAAAATTTTTTTTTAGATTCCATATATATGTGTTTAGTATAAGGTATTTGTTTTTTTTGCTTTCTGACTTACTTCAATCTCTGTGACAGACAATAACTCAATGCACCTCACTACAAATAAGTCAATTTCATTACGTTTTATGGCTAATATTCCATTGTATATATGCAGTATATCTTCTTTGCCCATTCATTTGTTGATGGACACTTACGTTGCTTCCATGACCTGGATGTTGTAAATAGTGCTGCAATGAACATTGTGGAATATGACAATTTTGGAATTATGGTTTTCTCAGGGTATATGCCCAGTAGTGGGATTGCTGGGTCATATGGTATTTCTATCCATAGTTTTTTAAGGAACCTACATACTGTTCTCCATACTGGCTGTATCAATTTACATTCCCACACACTGTGCAAGAGTGTTCCCTTTTCTACACTCCCACTCCAACATTTATTGTTTGTATACTGTGAAAATGACTATACTACCCAAAGCAATCTACAGATTCAATGCAATCCCTATCAAATTAGCAATGGCTTTTTTTATGGAACTAGAACAAAAAATCTTAAAATTGGTATGGAGACACCAAAGACCCCCAATAGCCAAAGCAGTCTTGAGGGAAAAAAAAACAGAGCAGGAGGATTCAGAATCCCTGACTTCAGACTATACTACAAAGCTACAGTAATCAAGACAATATGGTACTGGCATAAAAACAGAAACATAGATCAATGGAACAAGATAGAAAGCCCAGAGATAAATCCATGCACCTATGGTCAACTAATGTATGACAAAGGAGGCAAGGATATACAATGGAGAAAAGACAGTCTCTTCAATAAGTGGTGCTGGGAAAACTGGACAGCTACATGTAAAAGAATGAAATTAGAACACTCCCTAACACCATACACAAAAATAAACTCAAAATGGATTCGAGACCTAAATTTAAGACCGGACACTATAAAACTCTTAGAGGAAAACATGGAAAGAACACTCTTTGACATAAATCACAGCAAGATCTTTTTTGATCCACCTTCTAGAGTAATGGAAATAAAAACAAAAATAAACAAATGGGACCTAATGAAACTTGAAAGCTTTTGCACCACAAAGGAAACCAAAAACAAGAGGAAAAGACATCCCTCAGAATGGGAGAAAATATTTGCAAATGAAGCAGCGGACAAAATATTAATCTCCAAAATATATAAACCACTCATGCAGCTCAATATAAAAGAAACAAACAAACCAATCCAAAAATGTGCATTAGACCTAAATAGACATTTATCCAAAGAAGACATACAGATGGCCAAGAATCACATGAAAAGATGCTCAGCATCACTAATTTTTAGAGAAATGCAAATCAAAACTACAATGAGGTATAACCTCACACCAGTTAGAATGGGCATCATCAGAAAATCTACAAACAACAAATGCTGGAGAGTGTGTGGATAAAATTGAACCCTTTTGCCCTGTTGGTAAGAATGTAAATTGATACAGCCACTATGGAGAACAGTATGGAGGTTCCTTAAAAATCTAAAAAATAGAATTAACATATGATCCAGCAATCTCACTACTGGGCATATACCCAGAGAAAACCATAATTCAATAAGACACATACACCCCAATGTTAATTGCAGCACTATTTACAATAACCAGGTCATGGAAGCAACCTAAATGCACATCAACAGATGAATGGATAAAGAAGATATGGTACATATATAAAATGTAATATTACTCAGCCATAAAAAAGAACGAAATTGGGTTATTTGTTGAGTTTTGGATGGATCTAGAGACTGTCATACAGTGTGAGGTAAGTCAGAAAGAGAAAAACAAATATCGTATATTAACGCATGTATGTGGAACCTAGAATAATGGTACAGATGAACTGGTTTTCAGGGCAGAGGTTGAGACACAGATGTAGAGAACAAACATATGGACACCAAGGGGGGAAACCCACGGGGTGGTGGGGATGATGGTGTGATGAATTGGGCAATTGGGATTGACATTTATACACTGATGTGTATAAAATTGATGACTAAAAAGAACCTGCTGTATAAAAAAATAAAATAAAATTCAAAAATTAGAAACAAACAACAAAAAAAACATGGAGAGAAGTTATCAATAATCTTGGTTGAAGTGGGCAGGAAAAGTTACCTCTTACATCTGAGATCATGTGAATTGAAGAATCATTAAGGAGAAATTGAATCAAGTTGCACTTTCAAAAAAATGGAATTTTTCAACCCTGCCCCAATTCGTCATTTTTCTCTCATTTTACCTGCCATACCTTCAGGATCTCCTGGCTGTTCTCAATGCCCTCTTCATGCCAGGTGTCAAGTATTCTCTCCACTGATGCATATCCCATCCCATCATCCAGGCAGGAGAAGACCCGAAAGTCAGTGGTGCTTGTCGTCACAGACAGAGTTGTGGTCCGTCGTCCACTCTCATCGAAAGACTGGAAGAAGAAAGAGACTTGAGCAAGCTCAGGTATTTCAACATGGTGTTGGTCAAGACCACAACTGGTCAGTCCTGACCACAGGGAGCAGAATGCATGTTTCTCTAATTTATACTGCTGAGATAAAAAGTCACAGAACCCCTTTGATCTCCCTTTCCTAAGTCAGCCTAGAATGCAAAGCTCATCAACAGTTGACCTGGCAGGGAGTTTCTTCATATAGACGAAATGTGTCTCTACTTAACACCAGGTTTCTTCTGACCTACAGCTAACACGAAGGGGCATAATTAGTGGTCTTCCTAGTGCAATTTATGGTCATTTCTCAAACCCAACCTTTCCTTCCTCAATGGTTCAGTCTTTATATACTACTCTTCTTTTGCCTCTCTTTCTCCTCAGTATTTTTCTTCAGACAGCAGATTAATTCATTAGAAATTATTCAAATGGATTTTAACTTCTACTCACAAAGAAACCACTTCCTATTTATTTCTTACCTGCATGGAGAGGTGCCTTTTCAATTGTCTATATGGTGTAGATGCTGATGGTGTAAGGGATTTTCCATTTTTGAACAAGCCATAGACAAAATCTATACTCATCGTACCATCAGGATCAAGATTATGGAAGACTTCTTCAAGCATCTAGAAAAGGGTAACCATACATTTTAATTATTTCCTTCAAAAAAAAAAAAAAAAAAAAAACACAAGGCCCAAAGTACACTTCTAGCCAACAGAAATTGGCACCACACTTGATCCCAGGACTCCAGAAATATAACATGTCCCTTTATTCTCACTTGACTGATTTTTTTTCCTTTCTAGTAATATGTCCTTCCCCCTCACATAAATTAAATAAAATTCATTTTCAACATCTTCAAAACAAATAATAAAAAGGTATTTTTCAGAAATACCCCTTTACACAAGAAAACTAGAGAAGTAAAGAGGATTTGGGGAATTTTTGAAAACAAATTTTTTTCTCAGTACTTCACCTACTAAACTCTAAATAATAACAAAAGTATAATTCTGTAACTTAAAAAATTTTCTCCCATACCTAAAAACTATCTGATATGATTAAAGTCATAATAATAAATGCATTCAAAATATTATTTGATAAATAACTGTGAAAATGCATTGCATTCAAAATAACAAATAGGAAACATAGCAACTAAGACACATACTGCATCATAACAGATGCTGTTTCATATGGAAAGTCACTTGAATCAATGCAATGAAAAGCAGAATTAAAAAAAACCTGGAAATTTTCTTAATGGTCTATATATAGAAAAGGCAAGTGGCTCTCTTCTTTGTCATTTGAATGTTTACTAAGCCATTACAACTTCCTTTATAGGTAAAAATGTCATTTAAGTGCCAAGTCTATATCCACATGTCATAGAACACCTCACTTAAGATGTGAAAACCAACGGCTTCCCTGGTGGCACAGTGGTTGGGAATCTTCCTGCCAATGCAAGGGACATGGGTTCAAGCCCTGATCAGGGAAGATCCCACATGCTGTGGAGAAACTAAGCCTGTGTGCCACAACTACTGAGGCTGTGCTCTAAAGCCCATGAGCCACAACTACTGAAGCCCGCACACCTAGAGCCCGTGCTCTGCAACAAGTCAAGCCACCACAGTGAGAAGCCCATGCAGCACAATGAAGAGTAACCCCTGCTTGCCACAACTAGAGAGCCCACGTGCAGCAACAAAGACCCAATGCAGCCAAAAATAAATTAAAAAAATAAAAAGATGTGAAAAACAGTGATATGTAGTGGGATGGCCAAAAAGTTCATTCGGGTTTTTTAAATCTCTTTTTGGCCAACCCTATATATGTGTGTGTATATATATATATATATATAACATGGAAAACCCGAATGCACTTTTTGGCCAACCCACTATATATCACTTTTTTTTTGGCCAATCCACTATATATTCTTTTATACATATATATATGTATAGCAACAAAATGGAAGATATGGAGGAAAGGACTTGCATCATATAACAGTTCAGAAAGGCCCCAAAAAGTCCTATTTGCCTAAAAATCCACTTTTTTCCACTGTGCTAAGTTTGACATCAGAGTTATTACTTTTAAGGAAATTTTATCTGTTTACATGAAATACCTTGAGAGGAACTTTATATTATTGTCAATCAGTTACAGTTTGGTATCATTAGTGTGCCAGTACCTTTCTATTTAACCACTGTCTAAGAACAGTGCAAGTGCTTAGGAAATGAAGCAAATGTGGTAAACATGCAGAGAATAAACCACAACACTCATGTTTTTTCTCTTTGATTCATAATAGTAGAGCGTTATAGTACTCTCTCCACTCCCAGATGTATAATTTCTTTATAACAGTAATTTTCAATTGGTAGACAGCAACATCTCTTGGGAAGTTTGTTAAAAGGTATTCTGATATACAGTAAGAATTGAGAATTACTGTTCTAAGAGCTTCCTTGTGTATATCTTCTTACTTAGGGGTCATTTCTTTATCTTATAGACTTGGATAATCACTAAGGACAAAAAAGGAGAAAACCAATATGTGATGTAGGTGATCACTTTGCCTCAATTGTAGTTGGCATTTTAGATATTCCAGCCCAATAAGTGAAATCCATCTTCTTGGGCCAACGTTTCCACTCAGGATTAATTTCTCTAAGGTCTTTTTATTAACATATTAAAATAAAATACATTAGTCCCCCCTTATCCACTGGAGATATATTACAAGACCCCTAATGGATGCTTGAAACCATGGATAGTACAAAATCCTATATTTAGTATGTGGTTTCCTATATATATATATATATATATATATATATATATATATATATATACCTATGATAAAGTTCAATTTATAAGTTAGGCAGAGTAAGGGATTACAAGCAATAACAAATTACAAACAATAACAAATAAAATAGAACAACTATAACAATATACTGTAATAAAAGTTATGTGAATGTAGTCTCTCTCTCTCTCTCTCAAAATATTATATTGTATTGTTCTCACCCGTCTTCTGATGATGATGTGAGCTGAAGTGAGGTGAATGATGTAGGAATTTTGAGGTAGTGTTAGGCTATTATTGACCTTCTGATGAATCAGGAGGATCATTTGCTTTGGGTGATCCTGGATCATCTAGACATGATGATGTTGATGGTTGGGAATAAGGAGCAGAGGATGTGGATGACTGGGGACCTCAGGCAGGCAGGAGCAGGGCAGTGAGAGATTTTATCACACTACTCAGAACAACATTCAATTTAAAACTTATGAATAGTTTATTTCTGGAATTTCCTATTTAGTATTTTTGAAACATATTTGACCATGGGAAACTGAAACTGCGGAAAGGGAAACTTCAGATTATGAAGGACTACTATATATACATATTCATAAGATTAAGATGCATATTGTTTACTTCACAATCTTAGGAAAAATTAGTTCATGTTCAGATTTTGGCTAATCGATTTCTTGAAAAGGTCATACACAAATCATATGTATAACCTTAGTTTTTTGGACTGTACCATATACTTCTATAGCTTTTGTAGCTAAACAGTTGAGTATTTTGCTGGTCATGGACATGGTGAAAATATAAGATAAATGAAGAAGGCGAGACTCCATAGTAATAGGAACTTTTTTTAGTTCAAAGTGATAGATATGGTTATAGCTTATCCATTCAAACATTGGCAAAGTCCAGGAATATCTCACTTCAGGAAATAATTGATCCAGGTATTCAAACACACAATAAATATTTTCTCTGTTCTTTTCAAGGCTAATCTGTTCTCTGTGCTATCTTCACTCTCAGACTGATCATTTCCAGAAAATGACAACATGTTTCCCAGCATCTCCAGACTTATTTTACTAGCTCAAGAGACCATTGGAAAGTGAACTTTCTCTTTCCAGTAACTCAAGCAAATATTACAGAATTAATTCTGGTGAGATAAACTTGAATCATGTGCTTATCCCTGGTCCAATTATTGTGCCAAAAGGATAGAATATGAATATTTGCTGGGTCTGGTTCATGTGCTACACTTGTACCTAGAGAGATCAATAATATTAGCTAAAACGACATTGACAATACCTATGTGTTAATTAATCACTGTTCTACAATCTTTACAGATATTAACTAATTTAATCCCTATCACAACTCTATGGAGAGTGGGAAACTATTATTATTCCCATTTTATAGGGTGAGGGAATTGATACAGGGGTTTACTAAATTGTTTACAGTTATATAGATGTGAAGTGATAAAGCAAGTATTCGAACATGGGATGTGTTGAAACAAAGTTAGAACTTAACCAATATACTATATGGAAGAGGTAGATGAAAGGCCATGAAAAATTTAGCCTGTTGTTACTAAAAGAAGGGTCAATGAAAGGTAAGAATAAGTTATATCCACTCTATGGGATAGTGAAAGAAGAGCATTAAAATTAGTGAGTCACGGGTAAAGACAAAGCAGAAAAATTTTTTGGTTCACAGAAGATTTCTGTCTCTACTTTTGAAATTTGTACTTTCTTGTGCAGATTGTTTCCTAAAGCCAATATCTTTACCATTGTATCTGTTCATTGTCTGTCTTCCACGATAGAATATAAGTTCCATGAAGGCTGCTTTTTTTGGGGTGGGGGGGTGCACCGCACAGCTTGTGGGATCTTAGTTCCCCAACCAGGATGGAACCTTGGTAGTGAAAGCATGGAGTCCTAACCACTGGACCTCCAGGGAATTCCCTACCATTCTATTTTTAAAAGAAGTTTTATTTAATCTACCTTAATATCCAATATTCATACCACACACATACTCCATTTTAATTGAGAAGAACTCTTTCTCTCTCCTTCATTGTAAAGAATAATGAGTAAATATCAAAAAAGCTTTTTTAGAACCAAGTAGTTCATGGCCAATTGTACTCTAGGAACCAATATTCATTTGAGTCTATTTCTTAAATTATTAATTAAAATCTATTGTTTTGTCACAGGTGTGTATGTTTATCTCAAGGATTCTTTCCATGTAGAGAAATGGTGCCAAGAAAGTTAAATTGGAAAATAATTCCATCCAAAAAATGTTCCTAATTATTATCAATCAGAAACAGGAAATACAGCAACAGCAGATCTATTATTTTAGAAAACAAAGTCACTGAATGAGAATTTTAACATGGATTCCTGAATAAATTTCTATCAACTCACTTCCCACCCCCCAACACACGTACAGATATCCAGTAATTTATTTATGCCTGTTTGTTTATTTTTCCTTTTGCGTATTGTGTAAAGAGCTTTACATTTACATTTTACATTTTCCTCTCAACCCCTTAGAGGAAAATGTCGTTGGAATTCATACAAGTGTTTGGCATTTTAAAGTCTCCAGATCCAAACAGCTAGCAAACAGAAAGCAAGAATGGAACAGTCCCTTTCAATTTGAGCAGAATCTCATAGATTTAGAATCTGGAAAATGGCAGGTGCTTATCAGCACCATTATCTCCTATCAGGAAGTGAAAAAAATGCTCTAATTTGTGTTGGAGAGGAAAATTAGACCCAAATTAATCACTTAAGTTGTGATATGGTCAATTTTAATTTTTCTATTTCAAAACTAAACAAAATTTTAAAAATACCTCAAATTTTTAAAGACTAAGCAATTCAACTTTTAACAATCCAACACTTCTGCAAAGATGGGGACATCAGAAACTTTACACCTACAAAAGGAATTTTTGAATAGTTCTCAGTACTCATTGAGAAGGAAGAACAACTCCTCAAGTAGTTCAATGGTATCCCATTTCCTCTTGTATTCGGAAGTATACTGCAAAGAGTTTGAAGTTAAGGACTGTATTTTATTTATCTTTAATCCCTGGGTATGACATAAAGCCTAGTAAATAGTAGTCACTCAATGAATACTTGAATGAATCAAATAATTTTAAAAATGAAAGAAGATTATCTACTCTAAAAGGTTTACAAAGATTCATACAATTGATATGTAATAATTAGGAAATTGATAGTATTGTGGCAAAAACTAGTTACACTTTGTTTTCAACTGACATAGATTTTTCATTGCAATGGTATGGTTTTCCAACTTTCTGGTACTTTAAATAAGGTATTTTTATTGATAACTATTTATGGATATAAATACAAAAGTTGAGGAGGGACATTTACTACCCTGTCCTAAAAATTTCAGAGAAGGGAGGTAACTTTTTCTTTGTTCCACACGACAGATTAGTATTGGAGTGAAAACTTTCAGTCTCTCTCTCTCCCTCACTTACTTCTCCCTATGGTAGGACAAGACATTTCTGCAATCTGGAACAAAAATACGTATTAGGACATACTGCTCAGGAAACAGAATCTTGATATTGAGAAGTCAGTGTATTCTCTCTTTGACTGTCTTGTCCTCTTTGTTCTATGAGTGAATGAATTTGTCAGGGTGATTTTTCAGACAACTGCTTTGCAGATTCTAATCTCTTTATAGGTAGCTGTGAGAATCCATAATTGTCTCTAGACTTAAAGATGTCCTCTAACACTATTTTCCAGAATAATAAAAATGATATATTGATCCTCATATGTTCTTTCTCAAATGGCTGGAATTCAGAAAGGGGTTACCAAAATTTTCGATAGTACTAAGAATATTTAAACTTTGAAACTTAGAAAAGTTACAGTCATGATTGATGACTGTTATTTTTTATACAATTAATTAATCATTTGGGATTGATAAATTTCTAAACAGAAAATTTTAAAAATATTCTGATGATATATTTTGTATTCTTTCAGGATTCAAAGGGTACTTCAGGAAGTGACAGCACAGAAAGTGATAGAGTAAGAACCTTGTTAAATTCCCTTCCATAAAAGCATTAAGAAAATTGGAAAATTATAATCACAATTAACTTTCTGAGGACACTAGAAATTAACCAAAGTCTTGGAGTATTCTGGAAAGCATTTATTCAAGAAAAAAGTTCAATCTTGGTAAGAACGGCAGCCTATGTGGTGTTTTAACTTGTCTTATTTTCATTGATTTTTCTCCAGCTCCATGGTGGTCTTAAAAACAAACAGCCTACAATCATGGTAAAAAATCAGCAGCCTGGTAGTCACTGGAGGGTGCAGAACTAGGTTGGAGCTACATTAAAGCCCTATTCTCAGAGAATTACCATTATTTGACCTATCAGATAGCCCCCTGGAAGGCCCCACTTTCAAGATTGCATTTATTTTATCTGAGTTGTAAAGAGCCATTCCAAGTATGCTTATCCCTGTCATTGAAGGTAGGTAAAGAAATAACAAGTTGTGATGACTCAAGACAGATTAGAAACAAAATAAGCTGATAGAAACATGGGAGAACATGAATCCATTTATTTTTCTTTTTCTAGTTGAGACCTTATTTTGTTTGAGTAGTTTTAGTTTTACAGAAAAAAATAAAGATAAAAGTACAGAGAGTTCTACTCTACTCCTTTTACTCCTTATCCCCAAATTTCCCCTCTTATTAACATCATACATTAGCGTGGTATATTTGTTACAATTGATGAGCCAATATTGATACGGTGTTAACTAAAGTCCATAGTTTACAGTAGAGTTCACTCTTGGTACTGTATATTTTGTGGGTTTTGACAAAAGTAAATGACAGGTATTCACCATTACAATATCATACAGAATAAAAATTTCACTGCCCTAAAAATTCCTTGTGCTCCACCTATTCATTCTTCTATCATGAAGAAACCCTGACAGCCATGGATATTTTTACTGTTGCCATGGTTTTGCCTATTCCAGAATGTCATGCAGTTGGATCCATATAGAATGTAACCTTTTCAATATTGGCTTCTTTCACTTCGCAATATGCATTTAAGGTTCCTCTATGTCCTTTTGTGGCTTGATAACTTATTTATTTTTATTACTGAATAATATTCCATTGTATGAATATGCCATAGTTTATCTGTCTACCTTAAAGGACATCTTGGTTGCTTCCAAGTTTTGG
The DNA here is from genome assembly GCF_002837175.3 of Physeter macrocephalus. Taxonomy (NCBI): domain Eukaryota; kingdom Metazoa; phylum Chordata; class Mammalia; order Artiodactyla; family Physeteridae; genus Physeter; species Physeter macrocephalus. The sequence continues at coordinate 63,058,703 of NC_041234.1, forward strand.
CAATTATAAATAAAAATGCTGTGAACATTTGTGTGCATGTTTTTGTGTAGATTTAAGTTTTCATTTCATTTTGGTAAATTTCAAGGATCATTGCTGCTGGATTGCATGATAATAATATGTTTAGTTTTGTAAACAGCCTCTGATGATTAATTTTATGTGTAAAATTTATGGGCCACATTGTGCCCAAATATTTGATCAAACATTATTCTAGATATGTCTGTGAGTATGTTTCTAGATGAATATAACATTTGCTTCTGTAAGCTGAGCAGAGCAGATTGTTCTTAATGTGGATGGAACTTATCCAAACAGGGTGGCCTGAATAGAACCAAAAGCCTGAATAAAAAGAAACTCTTCCTGCCTGACTGTTTTCAAGATAGGACATCAGTTTTTTTCTGGCCTTCAGATATAAACTGAAACATGAGCTCTTCCAGGATAGCAAGACTGCTAATCTTCATAATGGAAACACACCATCAGCTTTCCTGGTTGTCAGGTCTTTAGACTTGGACTTGGAAATATATCATAGGTTATCCTGGGTCAGGGCTTGTCAGTCTCCATAACTATGTAATCCAATTCCTTATTATAAATCTATTACACACACGCACACACATGTATCCTATGGGTTCTGTTCTTTGGAGAACTCTAATACAATACCAAATTGTCTTCCAAAGTGGTTGTACCATTTTGCATTCCTACCACTATGAATAAGAATTCTTGTTGCTCCACGTTTTTACCAGCATTTGATGTTGTCAGTGTTTGGGATTTTTGCCATTCTAATATCTGTGTAGTACTATCTTATCTTTGTTTTAATTCACAATTCCTTACTAACAACTCTAAATGTTTATATTAGAGAAGAAGAAGGATGCAAAGTAAGTAACCTAACCTTTCTCATTAAGAAAATGGAAAAAGAATAACAGACTTGGGGCTTCCCTGGTGGCACAGTGGTTGCGCGTCCGCCTGCTGATGCAGGGGAACCGGGTTCACGCCCCGGTCTGGGAGGATCCCACATGCTGTGGAGCGGATGGGCCCGTGAGCCATGGCCACTGAGCCTGCACGTCCGGAGCCTGTGCTCCACAGTGGGAGAGGCCGCAGCAGAGAGAGGCCCACATACCACAAAAAAAAAAAAAAAAAAAAAAAAAAGAATAACAGACTGAACCCAATGCATGCAGAATAAAGAAAAATCATAAAGAGCAGAAATAAAATATATAATTAGAAAAACAATAGAGAAATCTAATGAAAACTAAAGTTGGCTCTGAAAAGATTAACAATACAGACCAACCTTTAGCTAGACTAACCAAGAGAAAAGACTCAAATTACTAAAATATAGAATAAAAAGAGAGGGCATTACTATCAATCCTATAGAAATAAAAAAAGGATTATAAGGGAATAATTTGAACAATTTAATGCCAAGATATTAGATAATCTAGAGGTAATGTGCATATTCCCAGAAAGACACTAACTATTGAAATTCACTTAAGAAGCAACAGAAAATCTGAAAAAAAGCAAAAATAAGCAAGGAGATTGATTTAGGGGAAAAATCAAAACTTCCCACAAAAAAAGTCCAGAACCATATAGTATCACAGTGAAATCCTTCAAATATTTAAGGAAGAGTTAACAGAAATCCATCACAAACTCTTCCAAAAATAAATGCTTTGCAACAAATTATTTGAGGCCAGTATCTTCTATACCAAAACCAGACAAAGACATCACAAGAAAAACAATGGCAGAACAATATCATTTAAGAATATAAAAACAAATATCCTTTTCTCCACACCCTCTCCAGCATTTGTTGTTTCTAGATTTTTTGATGATGGCCGTTCTGACTTGTGCCAGTACCATACTGTCTTGATTACTGTAGCTTTGTAGTGTAGTCTGAAGTCAGGGAGCCTGATTCCTCCAGCTCCATTTTTCGTTATCAAGATTGCTTTGGCTATTCGGTGTCTCTTATGTTTCCATACAAATTGTGAAATTTTTTGTTCTAGTTCTGTGAAAAACACTAGTGGTAGTCTGATAGTGATTGCATTTAATCTGTAGATTGCTTTGGGTAGTAGATTCATTTTCACAATGTTGATTCTTGCAATCCAAGAACATGGTATATCTCTCCATCTACTTGTATCATCTTTAATTTCTTTCATCAGTGTCTTATAATTTTCTGCATACAGGTCTTTTGTCTCCTTAGGTAGGTTTATTCCTAGAAATTTTATTCTTTTTGTTGCAATGGTAAATGGGAGTGTTTTCTTAATTTCATTTTCAGATTTTTCATTATTAGTGTATAGGACTGCCAGAGATTTCTGTGCATTAATTTTGTATCCTGCTACTTTACCAACTTCATTGATTAGGTCTAGTAGTTTTCTGGTAGCATCTTTTGGATTCTCTATGTATACTCTTTCACTTTTGGTGGGAATGTAAATTGGTACAGCCACTATGGAGAACAGTATGGATTTACTTTATTTTTGTGTATGGTGTTAGGGAGTGTTCTAATTTGATACTTTTAAATGTAGCTGTCCAGGTTTCCCAAAACCACTTATTGAAGAGGCTGTCTTTTCTCCACTTTATATTCTTGCCTCCTTTATCATGCATAAAGAAGATGTGACACATATATACAATGGAATATTACTCTGCCATAAAAGGAAATGAAATTGAGTTATTTGTAGCGAGGTGGATGGACCTAGAGTCTGTCATACAGAGTGAAGTAAGCCAGAACGAGAAAAACAAATACCATATGCTAACACATATATACGGAATCTAAGGAAAAAAAGTTCATGAAGAACCTAGGGTAAGGTGGGAATAAAGACACAGACCTACTAGAGAATGGACTTGAGGATATGGGGAGGGGGAAGGGTAAGCTGTGACAAAGTGAGAGAGTGGCATGGACATATACACACTACCAAACATAAAATAGATAGTGAGTGGGAAGCAGTGACATTGCACAGCAAGATCAGCTTGGTGGTTTGTGACCACCTAGATGAGTGGGATAAGGAGGGTGTGAGGGAGGGAGATGCAAGAGGGATGAGATATAGGAACATATGTGTAGGTATAACTGATTCACTTTGTTATAAAGCAGAAACTAACATACCATTGTAAAGCAATTATACTCCAATAAAGATGTTAAAAAAAACCAAAAACAAATATCCTTGATACAATGGATAAAGGATTGCACACCATGGCCAACTGGCATTCACTCACTGGACAATCTTCTACACAGTTTTATGATAAAAACAGTCAACAAACTAGGGATAGAATGAAATTTCTTCACTGTTAAAGGGCAGTTGTAAAGACAACCCAGAGCTAACGTTATACTTTATGGTGAAAATTGAAAACTTCCCAGATAAGTTAAGCAATAAGAAAAAAATATCTACTGTCACATTTCTATATAACCTTGAATGCAGTTTCTAGATGGGACAATTAGGCAGGAAAAATAAAGACATTCAGATTGGAAAAAAGACATAAAACTATTTTTTCTCCATTTGCAAATGACATGATTTTGTGTACTGAATAGCTTAAAGCATCCAGAAATAAAGAAAAAAAAAACCTAAAAGAAATAGTAAAGAACTTCAGCGAGGTTATAGGATAAAGGGTGCATACACAAAAGTCAATTTTATTTCTACACACTACCAAGGAAAATCTGAAAATAAGATCAATAAAATATTCCAATTACAGTAGTATTGAAAATAGCAAAACCCTTAGTTATAAATTTAACCAAGGAAGAGTAACACCTGTACACGGAAAACTACAAAAAAAGTTGAAAATAATTAAAGACCTAAATAAATGAAAAAGCATCCCTAGTTCATGAATTGAAAGACTTAATATTGTTAAGATCACAATATTTCTAAACTGATCTCCAGATTTAGTGCAAGTTTTATCTAATGTCCAACTGCCATTTCTGAAAAAAATTAAAAAGCAGATTCAAAAATTGATATAGAAATGCAAGTCACTCAGAATAGACATAACAATCTTTAAAAAAGAGAGAAAAAAGTAGGAGGACTCGTTTTTACCAATTTCAAAATTTACCATAAACAAATGGCAATCAAGACAATGTTGTTCTGGCATAAGGATAAACGTATAGGTCACTGGAATAGAATTAGGAGTTCAGAAATAAAACCATGTGTCTACCAATTTTCAACAAGTGTACCAAGTCAATTTTATAGAGAAAAATTATTTTATTAAAGAAAATATTCCTGGGATAATTGTACATTAACATACAAAAGAACAGAATTGGACTTTAATCTCAGGCAATAAACAGAAATTAACTCAAAATAATCAAAGACCTAAATGTAAGAACTAAAACTGTAAAACTCCTAGAGGAAAACATAGAGATAATTATTTGTAACCTTGGAGTGAGGCCTACTTTTTTATATATAATATGGAAAGTAAAAGCAACAAGAGAAAAAGTATATAAATAGACATTGTCAAGTCCAAAAACTTTTGTATTTCAAAAGCTTCCATAAAGAAAGTGAAAAGACAACTCACAAAATAGAAGAAAAATTTTGCAAATCATATATCTGATAAGTGACATTCCTAGAATATATAAAAAACTATTACTTAATAGTAAGATCAATGACACAACTGAAAATGGAGAAAGAAGAAAAAAACAAAACCCAAAGTTATTAGAAGGAAAGAAATCATGAATAAAATAGGAGAAATAAATGAAATAGAGACTAAAAATCCCTTTGGAAGATCAATGAAACTAAAAGCTGGTTTTTTGATAAAATGAACAAAATTGATAAACCTTTAGCCAGACTCATCAAGAAAAAAAAGGGGGGGGGGAGAGTGCCCAAATCAATAAAATCAGAAAAGAAAACAGAAGTTACGACTGACATAATAGAAATATAAAGGATCATGAAATTATTACAAACAGCTATATTACAAAACAGCTATATGTCAAAAGTTCTAAGAACTTTTTTTTTTTTAGATTCCATATATATGTGTTAGCATATGGTATTTGTTTTTCTCTTTCTGGCTTACTTCACTCTGTATCACAGACTCAAGGTCCATCCACCTCACTACAAA
>NC_041234.1:63063758-63072661 GCF_002837175.3 Physeter macrocephalus
GTAAATAGAGCTGCAATGAACATTTTGGTACATGACTCTTTTTGAATTATGGTTTTCTCAGGGTATATGCCCAGTAGTGGGATTGCTGGGTCGTATGGTAGTTCTATTTTTAGTTTTTTAAAATGTAGAAGAAGTGGACAAATTCTTAGAAATGAACAATCTCCCAAAACTGAAGCAATGAATAGAAAATATGAACAGACCAATTACCAGTAATGAAATTGAATCAGTAATTTAAAAACTCCCAACAAACAAAATTTCAGGACTAGATTGCTTCACAGGTGAATTCTACCAAACATTTAGAGAAAAGTTAACACCTATTCTTCTCAAACTACTGCAAAATATTGTAGAGAAAGGGCCACTCTTGAACTCATTCTTTGAGACCAGCATCACCAAAACCAGACAAAGATTTCCAAAAAAAAGAAAATTACAGGCCAATATCACTGATGAAAAATGATGCTAAAATCCTCAACAAAATATTAGCAAACCAAATCCAAAAATGTATTAAAATGATCATACAATGTGATCAAATGGGATTTATTCCAGGGATGCAAGGATTTTTCAGTATCTGCCAATCAATCAATTTGATACACTACATTAACAAACTGAAGAACAAAAAGCATATGATCATCTCAATAGATGTAGAAAAGTCTTTTGACAAAATTCAACATCCATTTACAATAATAATAAAAAAAACCTCCCCAGAAAGTGGGCAAGAAGGAACACACCTCAACATAATAAAGGCCGTATATGACTCACTCACAGCTAACATCATACTCAATGTTGAAAAACTGAAAGCATTTCCTCTAAGATCAGGAACATAAAAACATGCCACTCTCACCACTTTTATTTAACATAGTATTGGAAATCCTAGCCACAGGAATCAGAGAAGAAAAGAAAATAAAGTAGTTAAAATTGGCAGAGAAGTAGTAAAACTGTCACTGTTTGCAGATGACATGATACTATACCTAGAAAATCCTAAAGAAGCCACAAGAAAAGTACTAGTGCTCATCACTGAAATCAGTAAAATTGTAGGACATAAAATTAATATACATAAATATGTTGGATTTCTATCCACTAACAATTAACTATCAGAGAAATTAAGGAAATAATCCCATTTACCATTGCATCAAAAAGAATAAAATACCTAGGAATAAACCTTCCTAAGGAGGTAAATGACCTGTACTCAGAAAACTATAAGACAATAATGAAAGAAACTGAGGTCAATAAAAAATGATGGAAAAATATACCATGTTCTTGTATTTGTAAGAATTAATATTGTTAAAATGGCCATACCACCCAAGGCAATCTACAGATTTAGTGCAATCCCTAACAAAATACCAATGTCATTTTTCACAGAACTAGAATAAATAATTTTAAAACCCGTATGGAAACAGAAAAGATCCCAAATAGCCAGAATAATCTTGAGAAAGAATAACAGAGCTGAAGGAATCACGTTTCCTAACTACAGACTATACTATAAAGCTAGTGTAATCAAAACAACATGGTATCAGCACCAAAAACAGATACATACATCAATGGAACAGAAGAGGGATCCCAGAAATAAACCACACACCTATAGTCAATTAATCTACAACAAAGGAGGAAAGAATATACAATGCAGAAAAGGCAGGCTTTTCAATAACTGGTGCTGGGAAAACTGTACAGCTACATGTAAAAGAATGACATTAGAACATTATCTTACACCGTATACAAAAATAAACTCAAAATGGATTAAAGACCTAAATGTAAGACCGGAAACCATTAATGTCCTAAAGGAAAACATAGAACAGTCTTTGACATAAATTGTAACAATATTTTTTTGGATCTGTCTCATAAAGCAAAGGAAATAAAAGCAAAAATAAGCAAACTGGACCTAATTAAACTTAATAGCTTTTGCACAGCAAACGAGACCATTGACAAAATGAAAAGACAACCTATGGAATGGGAGAAAGCCTTTGCACATGATATAATGAATCAGGGTTTAATAGCCAAAATATATGAACAACTCATACAACTCAACATCAAAAACAACAAACAACCCAATTACAAAATGGGCAGAAGATCTGAATAGACATTTTTCCAAAGTGGAAATGTAGATGATCAACAGGTAATGAAAAGATGCTCAACATTGCTAATCACCAGGGAAATGCAAATCAAAACAACAATGAGATATCACCTTACATGTGTCAGAATGGCTGTCATCAAAAAGAACACAAATAACAAATTTTGGTGATAATGTGGAGAAAATGTAACCATCATACAGTCTTGGTGGGAATGTAAATTGGTGCAGCCACTGTGGAAAACAATATGGAGGCTTCTCAATAAACTAAAAATAGTACTATCATATGACCCAGCAATTCCACTCCTGGGTATATATCTGAAAACAAAACAAAACAAAACAGAAATAATAATTACAAAAGATACATGCACCACAATGTTAATAGCAGCATTGTTTAGAAATGCCAAGGTATGCAAGCAACCTAAGTGTCCATTAAGTGTTATTCCTGATGACATTATATTCATATATATATATATATATATATGAATGCCACCTGTGTCACATATATATATATATATATATATGAATATAAAGGAGTATAATGGAATACTACTCAGCCATAAAAAAGAACAAAATGTTGTCATCTGCAATAACATGGATGGACTTGGGGGTATTATGCTAAGTGAAATAAGTCAGACAGAGAAAGACAAATAATTTATGATATCATATGATATATGTGGAATCTAAAAACTACAGCAAACTGGTGAATATAACAAAAAAGAAACAGACTCACAGATATAGAGAACAAACTAGTGGTTACCAGTGGGGAGAGGAAAGGGGGAAGGGCAATATAAGGGTAGGTGATTAAGAGGTACAAGTTATTACATATAAAATATGCTACTAGGATATACTGTACAACACAAGGGATATAGCCAATATTTTATAATATCTATAAGTGGAGTATAACCTTTAAAAATTGTGAATCACTATATTGTATACCTGTAACTTTTATAATATTGTACATCACCTATACATCAATAAAATTTTTTGAATAAAAAACCATGAAAGAATGTTTAGCTATTTTACATTATTTTAAAAATGGAGAAAGGTTCTGAATAGAGAATTCTCCAAAGAAGATATGCAAATATCCAAGGAGCCCAAGCAAAGATGTTCACCATTTTTAGCCATCAGGGAAAAGTAAATCAAAACCACAATCAAATATCACTTCACATCCACTAAGATGACTATAATTAAAAAGTCCAGTATTAACTAGTGTTGGTAGGTATATGGGGAAATTGGAACCCTCATACTTTGCTGTTGGAATGCAAAATGCTACAGTTGCTTTACATAATATCTGACAGTTCCTCAAATGGTTAAACATAGAGTTATCATGTGAATTACTGAATTCCACTCCTAGGTCTATAACCTGAGAAAATGAAAACATATGTCTACACAAAAACTTGTCAACAATGTTTCTAAAAGGCCAAAAATGGAAATAACTTAAATGTCCATCAGCTGATGAATGGATAAATATAATGTATACCCATACAATGCAATAATATTCATTAATTTAAAAAATGAAACACTGATTGAAGCTATAGTACAGATGACCTATGAGACCATTATGTTTACCAAAGAAAAGGCAGTCATGAAGCAGCACATATTGTAGAATTTCATATACATGAAATTTTCAGAATTGGAAAATGTGTACAGATAGAAAGTAGATTATTGGTTGCTTAGGGCTAGAAGTGGGGAGAATGGAGCAGTAGGGGGTGATAGCTAAGGGAGTTGCAAATTATTTTGGGGATAGTAAAAATGTTCTAAAATTGATTGTGGTAATGGAGGTACAAGTCTGTGAATATACTGAAAGACACTGAATTTTACACTTAAATGTGTGAATTTTATGGTACACGATTTATATCTCAATAAACACAGCCCTCCAAAGCTCATACTCACACTACACCCTAGGAATAAGATCTTATTGAGGAGCATACTTACATACCTTCTTATTATAGTTTAGAAACTTTTTTCTAGGTCTGATACATTTTCATAGGCTATTGAAAACTCTATTGGCACTAGGGATGGGAATGTGCTGATGATGCATACTGAGAAAAACAGGTCTAGCTGTGGTCAAGATGGGGTTTTGGAGTCAGGCTAACTTTAGCTGAAATCCCATCTCTGCCACTGACCAAGTAAGGCCTTGGACAGTTTACTAAATTGCATTGTATCTCAGTTTCCTCATCTCTAAAATGGGGAAAAGATCATTTTCCTCAGATTTGTTATCAGAATTAAATGAAATAATTATAAAAAAAACATAAATACTTAATTTGACACCACTGCCATCATGATGATTATAATTTAAATGTGCCTGTAAAGATTATAGAACATTTGGGTATGTTCCAGACATGTGAGATGGTCATTCTAGGCAGAGAGAACCATCTGAGGAAAGGCATGGATGTAAACAGCATGAGACATATTTGCAGAACTGGATATAGTGTATGTTGTATGCAGAGGAAAAACTGAACAGATTGGCTGGTTCCAGATTTTGGGAGGAAAAGAGTGTCAAGCTAAAGTAACTCTGAAACAGCAGTGCAGAGATAACTGTTTATTCAACCTTGAATTCTTGGAAACTAGACCTAACAACTTTGATAAAGAAGAACAAAATTGGAGGACTGATATTACTTGACTTCAAAATGTATGAAGGTGCATAAATCGTGATGGTGTGTTAATTGTGTTAGATACATAGATCAATGGAACAGATGAGAGCATTCAGAAAAAGGGCCACACATAAATGACCAATTGGGTTTTGACAAAGTCCTGAAGGCAATTTAATGGAGAATGCATAGTCTTTTCAACAAATGGTATTACAACAATCAGATATGTATATGTGAAAAAATGAACTCCAATCCACGCTTCACCCCATATACACAAATTAACATGAAATAGATCATAGACAAACATTATAAATGTAAAATTATAAAACTTCTAGAAGAAAACAAGGAAAAAAGTATTAGTTACCTTCAGTTAGGGCAATACTTTTTAGATACATCCATAAAAGCATGATCCATAAATATTAAAATTAATATATTGGGTTTTATAAAAATAAAAAAAAACTCTGCTCTTCAAAAATACTGTTAAGGGAAGGAAAAGACAAGCTATATATTGGGAAAAATATTTTCAAATCACATATCTGATTAAAGACTGGTATCCAATATGTATAAAAATAAAGGAGGGGAACTTAAATGGGAACAGAATTGGAAAAAGAATAGATACATGTATATGTATAACTCATTCACTTTGCTGTGCACCTGAAACTAACACAACATTGTTAATCAACTATACTCCAATATAAAATAAAAAAGTTAAAAAAATAAAAATAATAAAAGAGGGGCAAAATATTTGAACAGACACTTCACCAAAGAAGATATACTTATAGCGAACAAGAACTTAAAAAGATGTGCAACATCAGTTGTCATTATAGAGATACTACTCTACATCTATTAGACTGGCTAAAATTAAAAACAAGCCCATCCTAAGTGTTGATGAAGATGAAAAGTAGCTGAGAGCAGATCAAAATGGTGGAGGAGTAGGACATGGAGCTCACCTTCTCCCCATACATACATCAAAAATACAACTGCAAAAAAAAATACATCTGCATGTGGAACAGCTCTCACAGAACATATACTGAACACTAGCAGAAAACCTCAAACCTCCAAAAGGGCAAGAAAAACTCCACATAAATGGGTAGGACAAAATAAAAAAGAATAAGAAATAGAGAGAAAGGAATCAGGACAAGGCCTGCCCCCCTTCCGGGAGGGGATCTGTGAAAGAGGAAATGTTTCAACACTTGGGGAAGTCCCCTCACTGGTGGGAAGATCAGCCAGAACATAGGGGGGTTCTTCAGAGATTTGGAGGAGAGTGTAGCAACAGGTTTATGAAGGGCAAAGCAGACAGAGACCTACACAAACGATTGGTGCCAACCAGCCTTTGACATTCATCTGTTGGGGTGTGTGGGGCTGGTTGCTGAGGCTCAGACTTTGGACGTCAGATCTTGGGGAGAGGACTGGGGTTGACTGCTCAAAGACAGCCTGAGGGGGCTAAGATGTGGTGTGCCACAACCAAGGGAATTTGGGAAGAAGCCTGGGCCCACCAGTGAGGCAAGGTGCTGTTGTTGGGGGCAAGCCAGCCTACCAGAGGATGGGGACAGGCTCAAGCTGTTGCTGCCTTCTTGGATTCCAGAGGCAGATGCAGACGAGATCACTGCCACCACTGAGGGTCCTGTGAGTGGCTGTAGGCCATTGCCCCACATTCCCAGGAGTGTTTGTAGCCCACCAATGCCAAGAGTCTTGCAACCTGGCACCAACCACTGCCCCCACCACTCAGGGGTTTATTGCAAGACCTGCTGCCACTGCCAAGGGTCACATGACCTGGTGCCCACTGCTGCACCTGCCTCCCCATGAGTACATGCAGCCAGCTGCCTCAGCCAATGGACCTGAGACCTGGAGCCAACCACTACCCCCTCCTTCCTGGGAGTGTGTGCACCCGCCATGCACCTGCACACGCCCTATCAAGGGGATAACAGCCAGCATACCCTGAGGAAAGAGATAGCAAGCATCGAAACCAAAAACAGCACTCATGCCAAAAAATATATATTAAATCCACACAAGCTATGCAGGAACACTATATAAATAGCCTTCCAACAATTCAGTACATATTTGTTTCACCTAAACACACAGAGTAAGAGAAATAAGCAAAATGAAGAAACAGAGGAACAACTCTCAGCTAAAAGACCAAGAGAATTCCCCTGAAGGAAAAGACAATGAAACAGACCTCTTCAGTCTAACAGACATCAAGTTTAAAAGGAGGTAATGAAAATACTGGAGGAATTAAGAAAGACTATCAACAGAAGTGCAGATAACTGTAAAAAAAGGGCCAGAATCTATAAGGACATTCAAGAAAAATTTAAAAACTCATTTGCTGAGACAAAAGCTGAGCACAAGGCAATGAATAGCATAATGAATAATGCAGAAGAAAGAATAAATGACCTGGAAGACAGAATAATGGAAATTACCCAATCAAAACAGCAGACAGAAAGCCAAATGAAAAATAAAAAATAAAAAATGAAAGCAACATAAGAGACATATGGGATAATATAAAAAGGGCCAATCTATGCATAAAAGGGATTCCAGAAGGAGAAGAAATAGTAAAGGGGATTGAAAATATATTTGAAGAAGTTATGGCTGAAAACTTCCCAAACCTAAAGAAAGAAACAGACATCCAGATATAGGAAGCACAGTAGGTCTCAAACAAGATGAACCCAAATAGACCTAAATCAAGATATATTATAATAAAAATGGCAAAATTTAAAGATAAAGAGAGAATTCAAAATTCAGCAAGAGAAAAACAGAGTCACATACAAGGGAAATCCCAAAAGGCTTTCAGCTGAGTTTTCTGCAGAAACTTTGCTGACCAGAAGGCTGTGGCATGATACATTCAAAGTGCGAAAAGGGAAAAAAAATTTCAACCTAGGAAACTCTACTCAGCAAGTTTATCATTGAAGATTGAAGGAGAGATAAAAAACTTCTCAAACAAACAAAAAATTAGAGGGTTTGGCAAAACCAGAAACTATAAATATGGCATTATTAATTGTGAAGCTTAATGGAACATTTGATGTTCCCATGTAACTTGTTTACATAATTAAAATCTTTGATCTGTAAGTAAAAGATTTAATCATACTGCTCATTAGAGTAAATAGACCTTTAATTCAATTATATCAAGAAAGTATGGACAATTTTCAGATCCTTAGAAAACATTTGCTTGATTGTTAAGTAACCTTAAAAATCTATTTCTGAGGAAATATGCTTTTTCTATTTATGAAAGTTATTAATTCTAAAGTATTTTATTTATTTCCTCTAATTTAGCTTGTTGAAATAAGAATCTACTAGAATAAGTACCATCTTAATCAATTTATGTTCATTAACTGCTTCACTATGAAAAAAAAATCCATAAATCCATACTGCCTGCATTGCCTGGGGAATATGTATGCTTTATTTTTATTTTTTTAATACACATATGGTAATCTTTACTCTCAACTAAAATTATACAAGATCTTAAGAAATACTCATAAGTGATGCATCTTAAATATTTTATATATTACATATATCAGTTATTATTTCAAAAACTAAATATGGTGGATAAAAACTAGTTATTATTTTGCTTGCAACAGCCATGAAGCAGAGAGGAAGAACCAACTCAAATCCTGCACAAGCTCTAGGTACTACAACACCAACCACACGCACTATCAAGGGGCTAATAGTCTGCATGCCCTGAGAAAATATGTGGCTGGTGTCCATACCAAACAAGTCCTCCAACAAAAACACTAGACACAAAGTGTCTACACAGGTATGCTCCCACATAAAAACAGTCCTTCAACACCACAGTAGATAATGGTTTCTCCGAAATTCATAGAGACAGAGAAAGTTATGTAAATGAAAAGGGAGTGGTACTACACCCAATTAAAAGAGAGAGAGAGAGAGAGAGAGAGAGAGAAATATCCTGAAAGAATAAATAATAAAATAGAGCTTCCCATTCTACTAGACCCTGAGTTCAAAAAGGAGGTAAGTAAATATGCTAACTGATTATACATAGAAATGCAGATCACTGTAAAAAGGAACTAGAAACTATAAAAATGAACGAAGAGGAGACAGAGAGAAGATGGCGGAACAGTAAGAGGCGGAGATCAACTTCCTCCTCACAGATACATCAGAAATACAGCTACACGTGGAACTTCTCCTATAGAACACCCACCGAACGCTGGCAGAAGACCTCAGACCTCACAAAAGGCAAGAAACCCCCCACGTACCTGGGTAGGCAAAAGAAAAAAAAATAAACAGAGACAAAGAAT
>NC_041234.1:63072763-63077163 GCF_002837175.3 Physeter macrocephalus
ACTTCTCCTATAGAACACCCACCGAACGCTGGCAGAAGACCTCAGACCTCACAAAAGGCAAGAAACTCCCCACGTACCTGAGTAGGGCAAAAGAAAAAAGAATAAACAGAGACAAAGAATAGGGACGGGACCTGAACCAGTGGGAGGGAGCCGTGAAGGAGGAAAGGTTCCCACACACTAGAAGCCCCTTCGTGGGCGGAGACTGCGGATGGCGGAGGGGGAAGCTCCTGACGCCGAGGAGAGCACAGTAACAGGGTGCAGAGGGCAAAGTGGAGAGATTCCCGCACAGAGGATCAGTGCTGACCGGCACTCACCAGCCTGAGAGGCTTGTCTGCTCACCCGCCGGGGCAGGCGGGGTCTGGGAGCTGAGGCTCGGGCTTCTGTCGGATCCCAGGGAAAGGTCGGGAGTTGGCAGAGTGAAAACAGCCTGAAGGGGTTAGTGCACCACGGCTAGCCGGGAGGGAGTCCAGTTGAAGTCTGGAGCAGCCGAAGAGGCAAGAGACCTTTTCTTCCCTCTTTGCTTCCTGGTGCGTGAGGAGAGGAGTTTAAGCGCGCCGCTTAAAGGAGTTCCAGAGAGGGGCTCTGAGCTACCGAAGAGACAAGAGCGTTTTTTTTGCCTCTTTGTCTCCTGGTGCGAGAGGAGAGGGGATTAAGCGCACCACGTAAAGGAGCTCCAGAAATGGCCGCGGAGCTGCCAAAGAGACAGGAGACTTTTTCTTGCCTCTTTGCTTCCTGGGGTGCGAGGAGAGGGGATTAAGGGCACCGCGTAAAGGAGCTACAGAAACGGGCGCGAGCCGCGGCTGTCGGGGCGGACAGCAGAGACCGGCGTGGGATGCTAAGGTTGCTGCTGCCGCCACCAACAGGCCTGTGTGCGAGCACAGGTCACTCTCCACACCACCCCTCCCGGGAGCCTGTGCAGCCCACCACTGCCGGGGTCCCGGGATCCAGGGACAGCTTCCCTGGGAGAACGTGTGACACGCCTCAGGCCGGTGCAGCTTTATGCCGGCCTCTGCTGCCGCAGGCTCGCCCCGCATCCGTGCCCCTCCCTCCCCCCGGCCTGTGCCAGAGCCCCTGAACCAGCTGCTCCTTTAACCCCGTCCTGTCGAATCAGCTGCTCCTTTAACCCGGTCCTGTCTGAGCGAAGGGCAGACGCCCTCGGACGACCTACACGCAGAGGCGGGGCCAAGTCCAAAGCTGAACCCCAGGAGCTATGCGAACAAAGAGGAGAGGGGGAGGTCTCTCCCAGCAGCCTCAAAAGCAGTGGATTAAAGCTCCACAATCAACTTGAAGTGCCCTGCATCTGTGGAAAACCTGAACAGACAGCGAAATATCCCAAGTTGAGGAGGTGGACTTTGGGAACTAGATGAACTATTATTTTCCCCTTTTTTTCTTTTTGTGAGTGTGTATGTGTGTTCTGCTGTGTGAGATTTTGTCTGTATAGCTTTGCTTTCACCATTTGTCCTAGGGTTAGACTGACCTGTTTTTTGTTTGTTTGTTTGTTTTAATAGAAATTTTTCTTCTTAATAATTATTTTTTATTTTAATAACAATACTTTATCCTACTATATTTAGTCTTCTCCCTTTCTTTCTTCCTTTCTTCCTTCCTTTTTCCTTCCTTCCCTCCTTTCTCCCTTCCTTCCTCTCTTCTTTCCTCCCTTCCTTCCTCCCTTCCTTCCTTCCTTTCTTCCTCCCTTTCTTCCTCCCTTCCTTCCTCCCTGTCTTCCTCCCTTCCTTCCTCTCTTCCTTCCTCCCTTTCTTCCTCTCCTCTTTCCTTCCTTTCTTGCTTTCTTCCTTCCTTCATTTCTTCCTTCGTTTCTTCCTTCCTTCCCTCCCTCCCTCCCTCCTTCCTTCCTTCCTTCCTTTTCTTTCCTTTCTATTTTTTCGCCCTTTTATTTTGAGCTGTGTGGATTAAAGGCTCTTGGTGCTCCAGCCAGGCGTCAGGACAGTGTCTCTGAGGTGGGATAACCAACCTCAGGACACTGGTCCAAAAGAGACCTCCCAGCTCCAAGCAATATAAAACGGTGAAAATCTCTGAGAGATCTCCATCTCAGCACCAAGAACCAGCTTCACTCAAGGACCAGCAACGAACAGTGCTGGACACTCTATCCCCAACAAAGAGCAAGACAGGTCTACAGCCCCATCCATTAGCAGAGAGGCTGCCTAAAATCATAATAAGGCTACCAACATCCCCAAACACACCACCAGACCTGGACCTGCCCACCAGAAAGACAAGATCCACCCTCATCCACCAGAACAGAGGCACTAGTCCCCCCAACCAAGAAACCTACTCAACCCACTGAACCAACCTTAGCCACTGGGGACAGCCACCAAAACCAACGGGAACTACGAACCTGCAGCCTGCAAAAAGGAGACCCCAAACACAGTAAGATAAGCAAAATGAGAAGACAGAAAAACACACAGCAGATGAAGGAGCAAGATAAAATCACACCAGACCTAACAAATGAAGAGGAAATAGGCAGTCTACCTGAAAAAGAATTCAGAATAATGATAGTAAAGATGATTCAAAATCTTGGAAATAGAATAGACAAATTGCAAGAAACAGTTAACAAGGACCTAGAAGAAATAAAGAGGAAGCAAGCAACGATGAGCAACACAATAAATGAAATGAAAAATACTCTAGATGGGCTCAGTAGCAGAATAACTGAGGCAGAAGGACAGATAAGTGACCTGGAAGATAAAATAGTGGAAATAACTACTGCAGAGCAGAAAAAAGAAAAAAGAATGAAAAGAACTGACGACAGTCTCAGAGACCTCTGGGACAACATTAAACGCACCAACATTCGAATTATAGGGGTCCCAGAAGAAGAAGAGAAAAAGAAAGGGACTGAGAAAATATTTGAAGAGATTATAGTTGAAAACTTCCCTAATATAGGAAAGAAAATAGTCAATCAAGTCCAGGAAGCACAGAGAGTCCCATACAGGATAAACCCAAGGAGAAACACGCCAAGACACATAATAATCAAACTGTCAAAAATTAAATACAAAGAAAACATATTAAAAGCAGCAAGGGAAAAACAACAAATAACACACAAAGGAATCCCCATAAGGTTAACAACTGATCTTTCAGCAGAAACTTTACAAGCCAGAAGGGAGTGGCAAGACATATTTAAAGTGATGAAGGAAAAAAAACCTACAACCAAGATTACTCTACCCAGCAAGGATCTCATTCAGATTTGATGGAGAAATTAAAACCTTTACAGACAAGCAAAAGCTGAGAGAGTTCAGCACCACCAAACCAGCTTTACAACAAATGCTAAAGGAACTTCTCTAGGCAAGAAACACAAGAGAAGGAAAAGACCTACAAGAACAACCCGAAACAATTCAGTAAATGGTAATAGAACCATACATATCGATAATTACCTTAAATGTAAATGGATTAAATGCTCCCACCAAAAGACACAGACTGGCTGAATGGAAACAAAAACAAGACCCATATATATGCTGTCTACAAGAGACCCACTTCAGACCTAGGGACACATACAGACTGAAAGTGAGGGGATGGAAAAAGATATTCCATGCAAATGGAAATCAGAAGAAAGCTGCTGTAGCAATTCTCATAAAAGACAAAATAGACTTTAAAATAAAAACTATTACAAGAGACAAAGAAGGAAACTACATAATGATCAAGGGATCGATCCATGAAGAAACATAACAATTGTAAATATTTATGCACCCAACATAGGAACACCTCAATACATAAGGCAAATACTAACAGCCATAAAAGGGGAAATCGACAGTAACACAGTCATAGTAGGGGACTTTAACACCCCACTTTCACGAATGGACAGATCATCCAAAATGAAAATAAATAAGGAAACACAAGCTTTAAATGATACATTAAACAAGATCGACTTAATTGATATTTGTAGGACATTCCATCCAAAAGCAAAAGAATACATATTTTTCTCAAGTGCTCAAGGAACATTCTCCAGGATAGATCATATATTGGGTGACAAATCTAGCCTTGGTAAATTTAAGAAAATTGAAATCGTATCAAGTATCTTCTCTGACCACGCTATGAGACTAGATATCAATTACAGGAAAAGATATGTAAAAAATACAAACACATGGAGGCTAAACAATACACTACTTAATAACGAAGTGATTACTGAAGAAATCAAAGAGGAAATCAAAAAATACTTAGAAACAAATGACAACGGAGACACGATGACGCAAAACCTATGGGATACAACAAAAGCAGTTCTAAGAGGGAAATTTATAGCAATACAATCATACCTTAAGAAACAGGAAACATCTCGAATAAACAACCTAACTTTGCACCTAAAGCAATTAGAGAAAGAAGAACAAAAGAACCCCAAATTTAGCAGAAGGAAAGAAATCATAAAGATCAGATCAGAAATAAATGAAAAAGAAATGAAG
>NC_041234.1:63078447-63079166 GCF_002837175.3 Physeter macrocephalus
TGGAACTTTCTTCAACATAATAAAGGCCATATATGAGAAACCCACAGTCAACATCATTCTCAATGGTGAAAAACTGCAACCATTTCCACTAAGATGAGGAACAAGACAAGGTTTCCCACTCTCACCACTCTTTTTCAACATAGTTTTGGAAGTTCTAGCCACAGCAATCAGAGAAAAAAAAAAGAAATAAAAGGAATCCAAATCGGAAAAGAAGAATTAAAGCTCTCAGTCTTTGCAGATGACATGATACTATACATAGAGAATACTATGGATGCTACCAGAAATCTACGAGAGCAAATCAATGAATTTGGTAAAGTAGCAGGATACAAAATTAATGCACAGAAATCTCTGGCATTCTTATACACTAATGATGAAAAATCTGAGAGTGAAATTAAGAAAACACTCCCATTTACCACTGCAGCAAAAAGAATAAAATATCTAGGAATAAACTTACCTAAGGAGAAAAGAAACTTGTATGCAGAAAACTATAAGATGTTGATGAAAGAAATTAAAGATGATAGAAATAGGTGGAGAAATACACCATGTTCTTGTATTGGAAGAATCAACACTGTGAAAATGACTCTATCACCCAAAGCAATCTACAGATTCAATGCAATCCCTATCAAACTATCACTGGCATTTTTTACAGAACTAGAACAAAAAATTTCACAATTTGTATGGAAACACAAAAGACCCCGGATAGCCAAAGCAATGTTGAG